>NC_053038.3:347593558-347900120 GCF_002575655.3 Aegilops tauschii subsp. strangulata | reverse complement strand
GGCCGACGCGAGTACGATGGTGACGAGGTCGAGGCAGTGAAGTTCTTCCTCACCGGCGATGATGGAGGTAGCGGCGGCGCTAGGTTAGGAAGCTCGAGCGAGGGGAGTGAGATTGAGCAAGGTAAATGCAGTCTGAGAAGGGAAGGGGGTATATATAGCCGAGGTGAAAAATGGCTCGCCCGACGAAATTGGACGAACGTGCCCCTGACTCTTCTCATCCTAGCGACATGTGTCACCCACGCACAAAGCGGTGGAGATCATGTGAGATCGTGGGTGAATAGATAAATCCTATCGTGGGAGGTGGAACGATTTGAGAGGCAAAAGCCGAAAATTCAGATTAGAATATTTTAACGTTTCGTTCGCAAATTCTTCAGCTGACAAGGACACAGTGAAGGTTTTGAACGGGTTTCAAATAGAATGCACATGAAGAATTTGTGAACAGACTGGGTTGAGTTTAGCATAGAGGGGTAAGGGTCCGATCACATTCACTTAGCAGAAAAAGCCAACTTGAAGAAATAGCAATAAGTGAATGTTGTAGAGGACATAAACTCTCTCTCTCTCTCTCACACACACACACACACATATATATAGTCAATGAAGAACAATGACGGAAAGAGTGAAGACAATGCAAAGTTGAAGAAGTTGAACAACTGAGGAATTTCGAACAACTGAAGAAAAACTCAAATTTAAAGATTTTCTACTTTTGTTGGTGGCGTAACCCACCGTATAAGAATGCTGATTTCAGACGCCACGTACAATTGTCGTAGGGCCCTGAGAATCAAATTCTTTGTTAATTTCTTCACACTTAGAGAGTTAGTCTTCATTCATTGAAGAAAAACGTTACTTCGTGTGTTAGGATGTGTGTCCTTTTCAAAGGACATTCAAAGACTCTAAGATATTTAGCTCACACCGCAACTTGCTAAATCTCTTCTCATCCAAGGGCTTTGTGAAGATATCGGCTACCTGTTCTTCAGTCTTCACGTGCTCGATAGAGATGTCGCCCTTCAACACATGATCACGAAGAAAATGATGACGAATCTGAATGTGCTTTATCTTCGAGTGCCGAACTGGGTTATGAGCAATCTTGATGGCACTCTCATCATCACAGTAGAGAGGCACATTCTTCACATTGATGCCGTAGTCCTTGAGGGTTTGCTTCATCCATAGCAATTGAGCACAGCACGAACCAGCAGGAATGTACTCAGCTTCAGTTGTAGAAAGTGATATGCAGTTCCGTTTCTTCAAGGACCAACATACCAAGGATCGTCCAAGGAAATGGCATGTGCCTGATGTTGACTTGCAGTCCACACGATCACCAGCATAGTCAGAGTCTGAATATCCAATGAGATCAAAAGCCGAGCCCTTGGGATACCATAATCCAAGTGTTGGAGTGTGAGCTAGATATCGAAGAATATGCTTCACAGCCTTATGATGTGATTCCTTCGGTGTAGCTTGAAAGCGGGCACACATGCAAACACTAAGCATAATATCTGGCCTAGATGCACATAAATACAATAAAGAGCCAATCATGGAGCGGTATACCTTTTGATCGAAGTCAATACCATTTTCATCAGTGCATAGATGGCCATTTGTGGGCATAGGGATTTTGACGCCTTTGCAATCTTGCATGCCGAATTTCCTCAATACATCCTTGAGGTATTTCTCCTAAGATATGAAGATGTCGTTTCATTGTTGACGTATCTGTAGACCATGCCCGAGTGGCCTGCTTGAGGCCATAGAGGGCCTTATTGAGTTTGAAGACTTTGTTAGGATGCTTTGGATCTTCAAAACCTAGGGGTTGAGCAACATATACTTGTTCCTCAAGATTACCATTGAGGAATGCACTTTTCACATCCATTTGATATAAGATGATATTGTGATGGTTAGCATAAGCAAGTAATATGCGAATAGCCTCAAGTCTAGCAACACGTGCAAAAGTTTCATCGAAATCAATTCCTTCAGCCTGTGTGTAGCCTTGAGCTACAAGTCGTGCCTTATTCCTCACCACAAGGCCATTTTCATCTTGCTTGTTGCGATAGATCCATTTGGTGCTGATGATATTGTGCTTGCGAGGGTCTGGTCGCTTGACAAGTTCCCAGACATTGTTGAGCTCGAACTGATGTAATTCCTCTTGCATAGCTTGAATCCACTCAGGCTCCAGAAATGCTTCATCTACCTTAGTGGGCTCTGTGATAGAGACGAAAGCAAAGTTCCCACAAAACTTAGACAAATGTGAAGCTTTTGAGCGTGTGAGAGGACCTGGTGCGTTGATGTCGCAGATGATTTTCTCAATCTGCACTTCATTTGCAACGCGAGGATATGAGCTAGTTGACGACGAGGAATTTGCTCAGCATTTTCTTCAGAGCCATTTTCTTCAGGTGCACCAGCATGATGTTCTTCATGATCTGGAATGACTTCTTCAGCAGATTCTTCAGTACGAATAACATCCTCAGTAGCCTTGAACTTGATGGTTTCCTCAGGTGATTTTTCATGTAGCACAGGAGGTAGGTGCTCTCTTTGCGAGCCATTAGTTTCATCGAACAGCACATCTATAGTTTCAACAACTTTGTGGTGAACATTGTTGAAGACTCTGTAGGTGTGCGAGTCCTTGCCGTAACCAAGCATAAAACCTTCATGTGCTTTAGGTGCAATTTAGAATTGTGATGAGGATCTCTAATCCAACATTTAGCACCGAAGACTTTGAAATAACTCACATTGGGTTTCTTGTGAGTGAGGAGTTCATATGCGATCTTTTTGAAGAATTTGTGAAGATATACCATGTTGATGATGTGGCACGCAGTGTCAATTGCCTCAATCCAGAAGTGACGAGGCGTCTTGTATTCGTCAAGCATAGTGCGAGCCATCTCAACAAGAGTCCGATTCTTGCACTCCACAACTCCATTCTGCTGAGGAGTATAAGGAGAAGATAACTCATGAGTAATACAAAGTTCATCAAGATAGTCATCGAGACCAGTGTTCTTGAACTCAGTTCCATTGTCACTTCTGATGTGCTTGATCTTCACACAAAAGTTGGTTGAAGCCCTCGAGGAAAATCGTTTGAAGACTTCCTGCACTTCACGTTTGTAAGTGACGATATGCACCCATGTGTATCGAGAGTAATCATCAACAATAACAAAGCCATATAGAGATGCTTCATTAGTGAATGCAGAATAGTGATTAGGACCAAAGAGATCCATGTGAAGCAATTCAAATGGACGAGTGGTAGTCATGATAGTCTTTGCGGGATGCTTGGCCTTGGTCATCTTTCCAACTTCACAGGCTCCGCACGGGTGATCCTTGAGGAATTTGACATCCTCGATGCCAATGACATGTTTTTTCTTCGCGAGAGTGTGCAAGTTCCTCATGCCAGCATGACCGAGTCGTCGATGCCATAGCCAGCCTTCTGAAGCTTTTGCAAGTAGACATGTGGCAGATTGCGGTCCTGTAGAGAAATCAACAATATACAGATCTCCTCTCCTAAAGCCTTCGAAGACTTTGGAATGGTCAGCTTCCATGATCACAACACAATGATACTTGCCAAAGATAACAACCATATCAAGATCACAAAGCATTGAGACTGACATGAGGTTGAATCCTAAGGACTCGACAAGCATGACTTTGTCCATGTGTCGATCCTTTGAGATCGCAACCTTACCTAGACCCAATACCTTGCTTTTGCCTTTGTCAGTGCAGGTGATATGCTTCATATGCGAAGGAGATAAGGGTGCGTCCATCAATAAGTTCTTGTCACCAGTCATGTGATTTGTACATCCACTATCGAGGACCCACTCAGTGGCTTTGGGTTGATCATCCTGCAGATGAATTAGTGCAGCTTACGAAATCATATACTTCATCAGTGAAGAATATGACATCAAATTCATAAGATGAAGTTCATCAAGTACGAGAGAAGGTAATGTAGTATGAGGACGTGAGAAATGAAAATTCATTACTTCATGATTAGCTTGCGTCCTTTCAAGCATATTCAGGTCTCCAGCAAATTCTTCAGACGTTTAAGTTCCTCTGGAGACCTGACACTACATAAGATATCAGTTCTTTTTCTTCACCACCCACATCCGGAGGGGTAGCAAAGAGTTCGTCATTCTGCGAGCTCCATAAGAGAAAGGTGGCATAGATGCCAATCCACTTTGTTTCACATAAGAGGGGTTAGGATAAGCATATGAATAAGCAGAGAAATTCTTCGAGGATTTATGAACATAGTGATTTGAAGAATAATGCACATATTCATAACCCTTAGTCTTTCCCTGCGAAACAAAAGTGTTAGCACGATGATGTTCATATGAGGACTTTGATCCATATGAGGAATTTTGTCCATGTGAGGAATGTGGTCCATATGAGGACTTGGATCCATATGAAGACTTGGGTCCATATGAAGAATTTGATCTGGGGTTCCTATTCTTCACACGTGGTGTCATGATGACAGTCACTTGAAGACTTTCAAGGCACCTTTTGGGAACCTAGATTTTCTTCATAGGGGAACCATTCCTGCAGTTAGTGCCAACATATCTAGCAAATACCCATTCTGATTTTTGAACAGTTTATAGTTGGAGTCAAATGACTCATCAGAAGAATGAGGAGATTTACATGTAAAGCCAGATAAAGTAGATAGATCCACAGGTGGTCCCTTTGCAGCAACCCATGAGGTTTTGGGATACTGCTCAGGCTTCCAGTATGTTCCATCAGTATTGAGTTTCCCCTCAAAGGCAATACCCTCTTTCCTAGGGTTCCTGTTGAGGATCTGCTTTTTAAGCACATCACAAAGAGCCTGATGCCCTTTGAGGCTTTTGTACATGCCTATCATATATAATTCCTTCAGCCCTGCATTGTCAGTGATACTAGCAATATCCTCAGATGAGGAATTGGTGATAGCAGAGACAGGTGAAGAATTTGCAGCAATAGAAGCATTTGAACTTTCAGGTGAAGAATTAGCAGATTCACGTTCATTGCACTCCAAACATGGAGGAATGAATTCTTCCTGAGCAGTGCTGATTTGTTGAGCAAGTAATGAATCACGCTCCTTCTAAAGATCTTCACAACTCTCCCTTAGCTTCTCAAGATCTTGCTTTCTTTGAAGAAATTCATAAGAAAGCTTCTCATGATCAGATAAGAGAGTGTTATGAGACTCTGAAGATTATCAAACTTGGACTGAAGTCTCTGAAGATTTTCAGCCAAGGTTTTAGTGCGATCCATTTCTTCACCCAACATATCATTGCTCTCATCAAGCATATTTTGAACTTTTTCCAAAGCTCTTTGTTGTTTAGTGGCAAGGGAAGCAAGTTTGGTATAACTAGGTCCAAATTTATCACCAGATTCATCATCACTAGACTCAGATAGGTAGCATTCAGTTACCTTGGCACCTTTTGCCATAAGGCATGGTGCAGAGCATGATGATTCTAGATCGAAAGTCATAGCCTGGCGCGATTCCATGAAATCCCTCAAACCAGGGATCATGATGAGTTCGATGACCTTCATAGACCTCAGAGAGTCGGTCCCAGATAAGCTTCGCATGGTCGAGATGCATAATGTTCCTGAACTGATTTTGAGACAGACAGGAGCAGATGATGTCCTTCGCCATGAGGTTGAGAAGAGTGTACTTGCGAATGTCATCAACCTCCGCCATCTTGCACAGATCGGTAAAACCAATCTCAGTGACATTCCACAGCTCGCTGTTCATAGCCATGAGTCGCTTCTTCATCATGGCCTTCCACTTGGGATAATCATGACCGTCAAAGATAGGGCATGACATAGTCTTCATTCCTGTGGTCGACATAACTAAAACTCCAGGCGGTTAAACCAGAATCACACAAAACAAGGGAGTACCTTGCTCTGATACCAATTGAAAGTGCGTTAGGTCGACTAGAGGGGGGTGAATAGGCGATTTTTACAAATTTGTCACCAAGGAATTTCAGGGTGAGGAAATTCCTAAGTCACGAACGACTAGCAGCGGAATAAGTACTCAGATGCAAGCATAACAGAACAGAAGCATAGTCATCATGATGAAATGAAAACAAGCACAGAGTACAGAAAGTGTAAACACAGGATAAGTAGGTTGAACACAAACTGACTAAAGAAATTGAAATGAGGAAATTGTGAAAGACATCAGTCAAAGTCTTCAAACAGTAACGATCAAGTACACAACATAGTAATGAGGAAATGAAAGGGTTGATGAAATAGAACCAGTTAACCCGGTGAAGACAGTGATTTGGCAGACCAGTTCCAACTACTGTGATAGTTGTACGTCTGGTTGGAGCGGCTAGGTATTCAAACCTGAGGACACACGATCCCGGACACACAGTCCTCACCGTATTCTCCTTGAGCTAAGATCACACAAACCTCGCCCAATCACTCGTGGTAAGTCTTCAGGTGACTTCCAAACCTTCACAAACTCGGTCACTCGGCGATCCACAATTTCCTCTTGGATGCTCTAGACCATGACGCCTAACCGTCTGGAAGATACACGGTCTTCAAAGGTAACAAGCGTCGGATCCACACAGGAACAATCTCTTCAGTGATGCTCAATCACTTTGGGTTTGTAGGTGTTTGGGTTTGGTTTTCCTCACTTGATGATTTCCGCTCAAAGTCCTCGGAGGATGGGATGCTCTTAATGAAAAGTGTCAGTTTCTCTCAGAGCAGCCCACCAGCTAGTGGTTGTAGGGGGCGGCTATTTATAGCCTAGGGAGCAGCCCGGCATGATAAGACATAAATGCCCTTTAATGATATGACCGTTAGGTGGATAAGATATTTTGGGACAGCTGGCCATAGCACAGCAACGGTCGGCATTTTGAGGTTCAAATTCCTCAGGGCTATCATGTTCCTCACTAGTAGGCAATCGCACTGGCGAATTCCTAACTCCTCAGTCAAAACACAGAACAAATTCCTTAGAGACCAGAAGAACTTCGTCTCTGTCACTGAAGAAATTGACTGAACTGTATGAGATTTCCAATGGCTTCACTCGAAGGGATTTAGGTGTAGGATTTTCAGATGAGCATCACTTGGGAAGTTTTCCTTAGTTTTTCCTCGACCCCCTTTAACAGTACGGTGTTTCCTATGACTCAAGAAAGAGAAAATGAAACTACGAAAACAAAAGTCTTCATGCTTCATGTTCCTCGCATGAATATCAAGTCATCACGGTCACACCAATTTCTTCACTTTAAAAGTCTTCAGAAAGCCAAAGTCTTCAGTTGAAGACATTCATTTTTAGGGGTCGACTTTCTCTGTAAATATCAAACTCCTCATAAACTTATAGACCTGTGTACACTCACAAACACATTAGTCCCTTAACCTATAAGTCTTCAATACACCAAAATCACTAAGGGGCACTAGATGCACTTACAGCAACCTCCAATGTTGTGCCAGTTGAAGCATCTGCTACTGTGCCTGAAGAATCTGAACATGCCAGGGCAACTGCATCAGTTGCGCCTGAAGAAATTGAACCAATTTCATCTGCTCCTCATGCAAAGTCTTCAAAGATGACAAGTATCAACCTCCCTTCTGCATCAGAAGCGAAGATGACCAAAGCTCCGTCATAACCCACAAGTATAGGGGATCAATTGTAGCCTCTTTCGATAAGTAAGAGTGTCAAACCCAACGATGAGCTAAAGGCAGAACAAATATTCCCTCAAGTTCTATCGACCACCGATATAACTCTACGCACGCTTGACTTTCGCTTTACCTAGAACAAGTATAAAACTAGAAGTACTTTGTAGGTTTTGTTGGATAGGTTTGCAAGAATATAAAGAGCACATAAATAAAAACTAGGAGCTTTATAGGTAAAGAAGCAATAAAGTTAGTACAACGAGTGTGGAAAAGTGGTGGCAGGAGTTGCGAAATTGTCCCTAAGCAATTGACTACTTTACTAGACCGATAGCAAGTTTTATGTGGGAGAGGCCACTGCTAGCATGTCATCCCTGACTTGGAATTCTATGCACTTATGATTGGAACTATTAGCAAGCATCCGCAACTACTAACGTTCATTAAGGTAAAACCCAACCATAGCATTAAGATATATTGGTCCCCCTTCAATCCTGTATGCATCAATTTCTATGCTAGGTTGAAGCTTCTGTCACTCTTGCCCTCCAATACATAGTCCTATCAACATACAACTAACCCTATGGTGTGATCCACGCGCGCGCTCATATGATGGGCACCAAAGGACAGCAACATAACCACAAGCAAATTAAACCAATCATAGCAATTCACCAATTACCGATAGGACAACGAAAATCTACTCAGACATAATAGGATGGCAACACATCATTGGATAATAATATGAAGCATAAAGCACCATGTTCAAGTAGAGGGTACATCGGGTTGCGGGAGAGTGGACCACTGTAGATAGATGGGGGAAGGTGATGGAGATGTTGGTGAAGATGACGGAGGTGTTGGTGTAGATCGCGGTGACGATGATGGCCCCGGCGGCGTTCTGGCGCCACCGGAAGCGAGGGGGAGAGAGCCCCCCTCCTTCTTCTTCTTCCTTGACCTTCTCCCTAGATGGGAGAAGGGTTTCCCCTCTGGTCCATGGTCTCCATGGCATGGCAGGGGCGAGAGCCCCTCCGAGATTGGATCTGTCTCTCTGTCTCTCTCTGTTTCTGCGCTCTGGATTCTGCCCTTTCACCGTTTCTTTTATAACCGGAGATCCGTAACTCCGATTGGATTGAAATTTGAACACGATTTTTATCCGGATATTAGCTTTCTTGCGGCGAAAGAAGGGTAACAACCGCCTTACGGGGTGTCCACGAGGGTCAGGGGCGCACCTGCCCCCCTCGGGCGCGCCCCCTGCCTCGTGGCCCCCTCAGGCATCGTCTCGCGATGATTCCACTTCCCAAAAATCAGATATATTCCAAAAAAATCTCCGTCAGTTTTTATTCCGTTTGGACTCCGTTTGATATGGATTTTCTGCGAAACAAAAAACACGCAACAAACAGGAACTGGCACTGGGCACTGGATCAATATGTTAGTCCCAAAGATAGTATAAAAAGTTGCCAAAAGTATGTAAAAGTTGTAGAATATTGGCATGGAACCATCAAAAATTATAGATACGACGGAGACGTATCAGCATCCTGAAAGCACAAGTGCTCCCTGGGTGATTTTGGTAATTAATGTCAATATATCTCTTGTTGGACTAATGTTTCTACCTAGTATGTTTCAGATAAGTTCAACAATGGAGTGGCATGGACTAGAGGATGTGGAACCCCTTCAAAGTGTTAAAGACAAAGGATTGGCTCAAGCTCAAAGCTCAAGACTCTACATTTGCTATTTTAGTGATCCAAGATCACATTGAGTCCATAGGAAAGCCAATACTATCAAGAGGGGATGAGGTGTTGCTTAATGGCTTGCTTGCTCAAAGTGCTTACTGATATGCTCCAAAGCCCTCAACTACTTCCTCACATCCACATATGTCCCAAACCAAAAGTCCAACTCGGCCCCACCGATTCTTTCTATCCGGAGCCACCGAGTTCTCTTGACAGAGCCACTGCCAGAAACCCTAATCAAATCGGTCTCACCGATAGGGATCTCGGTCTCACCGAGATGAGATTGCAAACTCTCTGCTGCCTATTGCAATAATTTCGGTCTCACCAAAATTTGCAATCGGTCACACCGAGATTGCAATGCAAACTCTCTGTCACCCCTTCGTAACGTTTCGGTCTAACCGAGATGAGCGAATCGGTCCCACCGAGTTTGCCTGACCAACTCTCTGTTAGTCTATTACCAAAATCGGTCTCACCGAGTTTGTGTAATCGGTCTCACCGATATTACGTTATGCCCTAACCCTAACAAAATCGGTCCCACCGAGTTGATCCATTCGGTCCCACCAAAACACCTAACGGTCACGTTATGAACCAAATCGGTCTGACCGAGTTCTTTGAATCGGTCCCACCGAGTTTGGTGATTTGTGTGTAACGGTTAGATTTTGTGTGGAGGCTATATATACCCCGCCACCCACTCTTCATTCGTGGAGAGAGCCATCAGAACATGCCTACACTTCCAACACATATTTTCTGAGAGAGAACCACCTACACTTGTGTTGAGGTCAAGATATTCCATTCCAACCACATAAATCTTGATCTCTAGCCTTCCCCAAGTTGCTTTCCACTCAAATCTTCTTTCCACCAAATCCAAATCCTGTGAGAGAGAGTTGAGTGTTGGGGAGACTATCATTTGAAGCACAAGAGCAAGGAGTTCATCATCAACACACCATTTGTTGGAGAGTGGTGTCTCCTAGATTGGCTAGGTGTCACTTGGGAGCCTCCGACAAGATTGTGGAGTTGAACCAAGGAGTTTGTAAGGGCAAGGAGATCGCCTACTTCGTGAAGATCTACCCTACTGAGGCAAGTCCTTCGTGGGCGACGGTCATGGTGGGATAGACAAGGTTGCTTCTTCGTGGACCCTTCATGGGTGGAGCCCTTCGTGGACTCGTGCAACCATTACCCTTCGTGGGTTGAAGTCTCCATCAATGTGGATGTACGATAGCACCACCTATTGGAACCACGGATAAAAAATCTTCGTGTCTCCAAATTGCGTTTGCACACTCCAATCCCGTACCTTTACATTCTTGCAACTTGCATGCTTTACTTTCCGCTGCTCATATACTTTTTGTCATGCTTGCTTGATATGTATTGTGAATGCTTAAACTTGTGCTAAATCTCCACATAAACCTAAAGAATTAAAAACTGCAACTTTTCTTGATTAGAGTCTATTCACCCCCCCTCTAGACACCTCTTCTCGATCCTTTCAATTGGTATCAGAGCATTGGTCTCCATTGCCTTGGTTTAAACACCTTTGGAGGAAGATGGATGTGTCTACTTTGGGGAGTCTTAGACGTAGAGTGCCTATTCTTGATGGAGAGTTCTTCTATGAGTGAAAAAAATGAAATGCTTGAGATTTTCAATGAATATCATTTGAACAAGTACATTACTAGTCCTTGTGCACCTCATATTGATCCTTTGCATCCTACACCCGAAGAGGATCTTGACATGATTCACAATCTTAGAACTATCAATCTTTTCATTAGAGGATTGCCCAAAAATTTGATTGCTAGTTTGCCTACTCTTGATTGTGCCTATACTATATGGAGATTTCTTGAGGAACGATTTCCAAATTATTCCTTGAAAAATTTAGACGAGATTCTCCATAAGTCTATTGCCTTGAGTAAGATGAATTCTAGTGATCCTAGCTTTGGTGATTGTCTATTTGAGCTTACCAATCTCATGCGTGCCAAAGGAGATGTTGGAATGATTAGCAATATCATTTCCGAAGCTATGAGAATTCATAAAGATAACCATAGCAATGATCATTTATCTAATGAATTACCCTCTCTAGGAGTTGATCAATCACAAGATGATGTTGAACATGGATACTATGATGAGGATGATGATAGTGACTATGATCTTGAAGATGCAATGAGACACTTTGGTCTTATGGCAAATCTTCGCGGCTACATGGCTGGAGGAAAGGAATGGGTCTTTGATAGTGGACGTACTGATCATACGACCGGAGATAAAGATATGTTCCGTGAGCTTGCTGAAAATGACGGCCCTCGAAAGTATGTCACTTTTGGTGATAACTCAAAGGGTAAGGTGGTTGGCCTAGGTAAGGTGGCCATCTCACATGATAGCTCCATACAAAATGTCATGCTCGTTGAATCTCTTGGGTACAATTTACTTTCAGTATCTAGACTTGCTGATTTCGGTTTCAATGTCCTATTTACTGAGGTAGATTGCCAAGTGTTTTGAAGAGACAATCATAAAATGGTCTTTACCGGTATACATAGAGGTGATCTTTACATAGTTTATTTCACTAAAAACGCTCAACCTAGAACTTGCTTAATTGCTAAATCTTCTAAGGGTTGGTTGTGGCATAGAAGGCTAGGTCATGTGGGTATGCGAAATCTTGATAAGCTTATTAAAGGTGATCATATCCTTGGAATAAAAGATGTCATATTTGACAAGGATAGACTTTGTAGTGTTGGTCAGGCAGGAAAACAGGTTGGAGGAAGTCATCGCGCGAAGAACATCATGACCACGAGAAGACCACTCGAGCTACTTCACATGGATCTCTTTGGTCCCAATGCCTACAAGAGTCTCGGTGGTAACTCATTTGGTCTCGTCATAGTTGATGATTTTTCAAGATTTACGTGGGTGTTCTTTCTTGATGACAAATCGGAGGTCCAAAAGATCTTCAAAAATTTGCTAGGAAGGCCCAAAATCAATTTGACATGAAGATCAAGAAGGTTCGGAGCGACAACAGAACGGAGTTCAAGAACGCAAATGTGGATACCTTTCTTGACGAAGAAGGGATTTCACACGAGTTCTCGGCTACGTACACGCCTCAACAAAATGGAGTTGTTGAGAGAAAGAACAGGATTCTTATTGAGATGGTGAGAACGATGCTTGATGAGTACAAGACTCCAAAACACTTTTGGGCGGAAGCGGTTGAGACAGCTTGTCATGCAACAAATCGCTTGTATCTTCACAAGCTACTCGGCAAGACGGCATACGAGCTCCTCACCGGTAACAAACCCCAAGTTGGATACTTTCGAGTATTTGGCTCAAAGTGCTACATTCTTGATAAGCATCGGCGTTCTAAATTTGCTCCTAAATCTCATGAAGGTTTCCTGCTTGGTTATGGCTCAAACTATCACACTTACCGTGTCTACAACAATTTCATCTGAAAGGTTGAAGAAACGGTAGTTGTGAAGTTTGATGAATCTAACAGCTCGCAAGTAGAGCAATTGACAATTGATGTAGAAGACAAAGACTCCTCGGAAGCAATCCAAGACTTGTCTATTGGCAAGATTCGTCCAACGGAGGTGAAGGAAACTACCTCATCCGTCCAAGTGGAAGCTTCCACCTCACGACAAGGTGAACCAAGAATTGACACGGAAGCATCCACAAGTGGGACACACCAAGACGAAGAAAACGAGGAAGTACACCAAGATGAACATCAACAACCTCCTTCTCCACCACAACAAGAGGATGACAACATCAACCATGAAGAAGAACAAGATCAAGAGGATGTTCCACCCCGAGCCAAGCCAAAGCTTCCACGAGTTCGAGCAAGAATCGCCAAAGACCATCCCGTCGAACAAATCTACAATGATATCCAAACCGGGAGAATCACTCGCTCTAAAACTCATTTGGCTAACTTTTGTGAACATTACTCATTCCTCTCTAGCATTGAACCTATGAAGGTTGAAGAAGCATTGGAAGATCCGGATTGGATTAACGCTATGCATGAAGAGCTACACAACTTTTAGAGAAACCAAGTATGGACATTGGTCGAGAAGCCCGACAACAACCACAACATCATTGGTACCAAATGGGTGTTTCGCAACAAGCAAGATGAAGATGGTCAAGTCATCCGCAACAAAGCACGCCTAGTCGCCCAAGGCTACACTCAAGTCGAAGGTATGGACTATGGTGAGACATATGCTCCCGTTGCTAGATTTGAGTCCATTCGCATCTTACTTGCTTATGCTAATCACCATGATATCACTTTGTACCAAATGGACATTAAAAGTGCCTTTCTAAATGGTGAAATTGAGGAGGAAGTTTATGTTAAGCAACCTCCCGGCTTTGTCAATCCTAAGAAACCCAATCATGTTTACAAACTTCACAAAGCCCTTTATGGTCTTAAACAAGCTCCTAGAGCTTGGTATAAATGCTTGACCAAGTTCCTTATTGAAAAAGGCTTTGACATTGGAAAATTTGATTCTACTCTTTTTACTAAAAGGGTTAATGGAGAACTATTTGTGTGCCAAATTTATGTTGATGATATCATATTTGGTTCAACTAACCCTCATTTTAGTGAGAAGTTTGGAAAGCTAATGTCGGAGAAGTTTGAGATGTCTATGATGAGTGAACTCAAATTCTTTCTTGGTTTGCAAATCAAGAAAACTAAGGAAGGTACCTTTGTTTCTCAAACAAAGTACACCAAGGACTTATTCAAGAAGTTCAATATGCAAGAATGCAAAGGTATGTCTACACCCATGCCTACTAGTGGACATCTTGACTTGACAAAAGATGGTGAACCGGTTGATCAAAAGGTTTACCGCTCTATGATTGGTTCATTGTTCTATCTATGTGCCTCTCGTCCTGATATTATGCTAAGTGTGTGCATGTGTGCACGATATCAAGCGGCCCCCAAAGAGTGGCATCTTAAGGCTGTGAAATGGATAGTGAAATACTTAATACACACACCAAATTTTGGCATTTGGTATCCTAAGAGGTCTTCTTTTGATCTTGTTGGTTACTCCGATTCGGACTATGCCGGAGACAAGGTTGATAGAAAGTCCACTACGGGTACTTGTCAATTTCTTGGTAGATGTCTTGTGTCTTGGTCCTCCAAGAAACAAAACTCGGTATCCTTATCCACCGCCGAAGCGGAATATATTGCCGCTGGTTCATGTTGTGCTCAATTACTTTGGATGACCCGAACTCTTAAAGATTATGGGATACATGTGAAACATGTTCCATTGCTTTGTGACAATGAAACTGCTATCAAGATTGCTCACAATCCCGTGCAACATTCTCGAACTAAGCATATTGAAGTTCGTCATCATTTCATTCGAGATCACGTTGCCAAAGGGGACATTGATCTTAAGCATGTTCGCATCGATAAGCAATTAGCAGATATATTCACCAAACCGCTTGATGAGAAAGTCTTTTGCCATTTGAGAGGTGAATTGAACATCATTGATGCTTCAAACTTGGAGTAGGAACTCCATTTGGATACATGCAAGGCATGAGCCTTTTACTAATCCTTGATATTTCTTTCATGATGCTATCTATATGTCTTGGATATTCTTGCACCCTTGCATGCTATCTAACCCTTGTAGGTACTCGGATGAATCTAAATCCACGAAATTGCAACTCACTCATATCTTGAGCAATTTCTACATCACCAAGTCTCTACACAATGGTGGTTGAAGACAAGGAAGCACAAAACCCTTCAAATATATCCTTTGACAAATTCTATGTTAAACCTTATGATTGTCATTTCGGATACACAAGTGCTCTTCCTTGCAAAACTAACCCATGTAGGTAGATGAACTCAAATTCCAAGTGGTGCTCCCAACTCTTGATGAGCTACATCAACCATGAACAACCCACACAAGTTCAACTACATGATCAAGATCAACACCACCACCCAAGGTACGTTATTCCATCTTAGAGAAGCTTTACTCGAAATCATGGGGCAAAGCAACTCAACGAGATGTGAATACATCAAGATGATTAAACGAAAAATGGTAACCCCATTTTGAGCTTAAACGATGAGTATGACCAAAGATCAAGTGACCTCACTTGACTCCTATGTCAATATACTCTAACATAGGTGACTTCGTCACCGCCCAATTCTAGATGAAGTTCTCTTGTGTTTCCCCTTTCAAAAATAAAATTTCATCTAGATCTTTTCATTGCATTTCCTTTCTTTTTGTTCTGCATTTTCTGCATCCAATTCATTGCAAATCTTTCAGCTAATTCCTTGAAAATCCTTGTGAGATCTTAATTGCCTAGTGAGCTGAGGTGACAAGTGTTTTCACTGTGATGAACTCGGTCCCACCGGTTTGGTTTCTTCGGCCCAACCGAGATCTTTCGGCACCACCAAAGCACACAACTCGGTGCTACCGATTTCACTACAGGAAAGACAGCTTGCCACTTATTCCTGCATTCATTTTGCTCCAGCTCCACTCAATGACTCTTGTACTCTACGAGCATCATATTCGACTTGCTACTTTGCTCTGAGACTCAAGGACCAAACCCTTTTGAAATAAAAATCCAGAAGATCCCTTCTTGGAAATTGATGTCAAAGGGGGAGAGACAGATTACATCAAAGCTTAAGCTTAATCATTCCTATAAGGGGAGAGAACACTCAGGGGGAGAGTGTAAGAAACCCCAGATGCTTGGTGTTCAAGAGGAGAGAAGTCACATGTCTTTAAGAGGGGAAAGACATGTTCATATTTGATTGTTTGCATTAGCTCTATTTTCTTTCTTTGCTCTGATTTTCTGTTCCCTATCTTCTCCCAATATCCCATGCAAGATTCAGGGGGAGTAAGACATCTAAGGAAAGAAAATCCTCGAATTCATTGCACATCTTTACCTTTGGGGACATGTCTATATCCAATAGAGTACTCAGTACTCACTCTCTACATGTCATCCCAGTCTTGGTACTCTAGTGGTTTCTTTGTTTGCTCTGGCTATTAGATGTGTCTGTGTTATCTAACCTTGTTTACTCAGGTTCATTCTTTCCTAATCCAACTCAAAGACCACAAGGTAAGTATATGCATCTCAGTCATGTGTATGAGGATCTCTTGCCGTTGTACATACTGTTTGCAAGAAGGACTCATGAGCATGAAGGTACATTTCCTATATTTACATCATTTGCTCTGATGCATATAGCCAAGATACATGTAACACATGGATTACTCTGTCATGCTTATGCATTCACATGCTCCTATGTTCCATATTTATATGATTGCATACATGTAGGGGGGAGCCTATGCATGTTACATGTCTTTCCAAAGGTCTACTTGTTGTTCTCTATATCTTTATCTAAAGCTTTGATGTATGTTGTCATCAATTACCAAAAAGGTGGAGATTGAAAGAACAAGTGCTCCCTGGGTGATTTTGGTAATTAATGTCAACATATCTCTTGTTGGACTAATATTTCTACCTAGTATGTTTCAGATAAGTTCAACAATGGAGTGGCATGGACTAGAGGATGTGGAACCCCTTCAAAGTGATAAAGACAAAGGATTGGCTCAAGCTCAAAGCTCAGGACTCTACATTTTCTATTTTAGTGATCCAAGATCACATTGAGTCCATAGGAAAGCCAATACTATTAAGAGGGGATGAGGTGTTGCTTAATGGCTTGCTTGCTCAAAGTGCTTACTGATATGCTCCAAAGCCCTCAACTACTTCCTCACATCCACATATGTCCCAAACCAAAAGTCCAACTCGGCCCACCCGATTCTTTCTATCCAGAGCCACCGAGCTCTCTTGACATAGCCACTGCCAGAAACCCTAATCAAATTGGTCTCACCGATAGGGATCTCGGTCTCACCGAGATGGGATTACAAACTCTCTGCTGCCTATTGCAATAATTTCGGTCTCACCGAAATTTGCAATCGGTCGCACCGAGATTGCAATGCAAACTCTCTGTCACCCCTTCGTAACGTTTCGGTCTAACCGAGATGAGCGAATCGGTCCCACCGAGTTTGCCTGACCAACTCTCTGTTAGTCTATTACCAAAATCGGTCTCACCGAGTTTGTGTAATCGGTCTCACCGATATTACGTTATGCCCTAACCCTAACAAAATCGGTCCCACCGAGTTGATCCATTCGGTCCCACCAAAACACCTAATGGTCACGTTATGAACCAAATCGGTCTGACCGAGTTCTTTGAATCGGTCCCACCGAGTTTGGTGATTTGTGTGTAACGGTTAGATTTTGTGTGGAGGCTATATATACCCCGCCACCCACTCTTCATTCGTGGAGAGAGCCATCAGAACATGCCTACACTTCCAACACATATTTTCTGAGAGAGAACCACCTACACTTGTGTTGAGGTCAAGATATTCCATTCCAACCACATAAATCTTGATCTCTAGCCTTCCCCAAGTTGCTTTACACTCAAATCTTCTTTCCACCAAATCCAAATCCTGTGAGAGAGAGTTGAGTGTTGGGGAGACTATCATTTGAAGCATAAGAGCAAGGAGTTCATCATCAACACTCCATTTGTTACTTCTTGGAGAGTGGTGTCTCCTAGATTGGCTAGGTGTCACTCGGGAGCCTCCGACAAGATTGTGGAGTTGAACCAAGGAGTTTGTAAGGGAAAGGAGATCGCCTACTTCGTGAAGATCTACCCTAGTGAGGCAAGTCCTTCGTGGGCGACGGCCATGGTGGGATAGACAAGGTTGCTTCTTCGTGGACCCTTCGTGGGTGGAGCCCTCCGTGGACTCGCGCAACCGTTACCCTTCGTGGGTTGAAGTCTCCATCAACGTGGATGTACGATAGCACCACCTATCGGAACCACGGATAAAAAATCTGCGTGTCTCCAAATTGCGTTTGCACACTCCAATCCCGTCCCTTTACATTCTTGCAACTTGCATGCTTTACTTTCCGCTGCTCATATACTTTTTGTCATGCTTGCTTGATATGTATTGTGAATGCTTAAACTTGTGCTAAATCTCCACATAAAACCTAAAGAATTAAAAACTGCAAATTTTCTTGATTAGAGTCTATTCACCCCCCCCCCCCTCTAGACACCTCTTCTCGATCCTTTCACATCCCCAAGCTTAATTCCTGCTCGTCCTCGAGTAGGTAAATGATAAAAAAAGATAGTTTTTGATGTGGAATGCTACCTAGCATAATCTTGATCATGTAATCTAATCATGGCATGAATATTAAGACACGAGTGATTCAAAGCAATAGTCTATCATTTGACATTAAGACAATAATACTTCAAGCATACTAATAAAGCAATCATGTCTTTTCAAAATAACATGGCCAAAGAAAGTTATCCCTACAAAATCATATAGTCGGGCTATGCTCCATCTTCACCACACAAAGCATTCAAATCATGAGCAACCCCGATGACAAGCCAAGCAATTGTTTCATACTTTTGACGTTCTCAAACCTTTTCAACTTTCACGCTATACATCAGCGTGAGCCATGGACATAGCACTATAGGTGGAATAGAATATGATGACGGAGGTTGTGTGGAGAAGGCAAAAAGGAGAAAGTCTCATATCGACGCGGCTAATCAACGGGCTATGGAGATACCCATCAATTGATGTCAATGTGAGGAGTAGGGATTGCCATGCAACGGATGCACTAAGAGCTATAAGTGTATGAAATTTCAAACTGGAAACTAAGTGGGTGTGCACCCAACTTGCTTGCTCATGAAGACCTCAGGCATTTGAGGAAGCCCATCATCGGAATATACAAGCCAAGTTCTATAATGAAAATTCCCACTAGTATATGAAAGTGATAACTCAAGAGACTCTCTATATGAAGAACATGGTTCTACTTTGAAGCACAAGTGTGGTAAAAGGATAGTAACATTGTCCCTTCTCTCTTTTTCTCTCATTTTTTTTGTTTTTTTGGCCTTCTCTTTTTTTGGCCTTTCTCTTTTGTTTTATTTTTTTTATTTTTTTCGTCCGGAGTCTCATCCCGACTTGTGGGGGAACCATAGTCTCCATCATCCTTTCCTCACTGGGACAATGCTCTAATAATGATGATCATCACACTTTTATTTACTTACAACTCAATATTACAACTCAATGCTAGAACAAAGATATGACTCTAAATGAATGCCTCCGGCGGTGTACCGGGATGTGCAATGATCTAGCATAGCAATGACATCAAAAAAGGACAAGCCATGAAAACACCATGCTAGCTATCTTACGATCATGCAAAGCAATATGACAATAAATGCTCAAATCATGTATATGATGATGATGGAAGTTGCATGGCAATATATCTCGGAATGGCTATGGAAATGCCATGATAGGTAGGTATGGTGGCTGTTTTGAGGAAGATATAAGGAGGCTTATGTGTGATATAGCGTATCGTATCACGGGGTTTGGATGCACCGGCAAAGTTTGCACCAACTCTCGAGGTGAGAAAGGGCAATGCACGGTACCGAAGAGGCTAGCAATGATGGAAAGGTGAGAGTGCATAATCCATGGACTCAAGATTAGTCATAAAGAACTCACATACTTATTGCAAAAATCTATTAGTCATCGAAACAAAGTACTACGCGCATGCTCCTAGGGGGATAGATTGGTAGGAAAAGACCATCGCTCGTTCCCGACCGCCACTCATAAGGAAGACAATCAATAAATACCTCATGCTCCAACTTCATTACATAACGGTTCACCATACGTGCATGCTACGGGAATCACAAACTTCAACACAAGTATTTCTACAATCCACAACTACCCACTAGCATGACTCTAATATCACCATCTTGATATCGCAAAACTATTGCAAGGAATCAAACATATGACTATTGGGAAATTGATGAAGAAGATGAAGAAGCCGGCCTTGAAGAAATTGATGCAGAAGATGAGGATGTGGATATTGGGTCAACAACTCCTATTCAGAATGATGACTATTGGGAAAGTCATCACCCCAATTAACCACTGACTACTCCTCTGCATCAACTTCCTCAGTCCCCGGTCCTATCAGAAGAAATTCATACAGGCTCTGAAGAACATCAAGCTTCACTTCTATCTATACCAGAAGAAGTTCCAGCCGCTAGTGCTGAAGAAATGGAGGCCAAGGCAGTTGCTGATGAAACTGCTACTGAAATTCCTCAGCCTGTGGCTCCAGAGGTTGTGCGTCAAGAGGCTATGAAGACTTCCACTACAAATCTTCATCCCAAGCCACAGAATCCTCACACCAAGAAGCAGAAGTTCAAAGCTGATGACTTCTTTACTGAGCATCATTTCTTCTCTGACTACAATCCATATGACTTTGCTCGATTTCGTTGCAAGCGCTTCTGGACTGTCGGTCAAATGAACTTCTATTCCTCACTGCTGTTTGATACGGACAAGATCTTTGACCATGAGAAAATTCCTCATGTGGATATGGAGTCTCTTCCGTGCTTCACACCAGTTCTCAGTGTTCTTCATGACGCTGCGCTGCTCAACTTCTGCACCGACATCTATGATTGGAATGAAGAACTCATTCTTCAGTTCTATGCCATGTTGCACATCATCGGCAGTGTTGAAGATGTGAATTCGTGGGTGCTTGACTGGATGACCGAAAACACTCATTACAAAGCTCCGGCCTCTGAATTACTTCACGCCGTTCCAGTCAGTCCTCCCACTGAAGGTGCAAGGCTCATATATGCAGAACCAGAACTTTCAAATCATCTGATGCAAGTGTTGATGAAGCCTTTGAAGTCTGGCCAAGCTCCAAGGACCACATTCCTCGTCAAGGAATCGGTTTATGTGCCAAGGACTGTTTATCGCATATTGACCAAAACCCTCAGTCCGATCAAGGACCACAACTCTGATGAAGAAGAGGTTGTTGGCAGGGGGCACCGCAAAGGTGTTAGAAATATGCCCTAGAGGCAATAATAAATTGGTTATTATTATATTTCCTTGTTCATGATAATCGTTTATTATCCATGCTAAAATTGTATTGATAGGAAACTCAGATACATGTGTGGATACATAGATAACACCATGTCCCTAGTAAGCCTCTAGTTGACTAGCTCGTTGATCAATAGATGGTTACGGTTTCCTGACCATGGACATTGGATGTCGTTGATAACGGGATCACATCATTAGGAGAATGATGTGATGGACAAGACCCAATCCTAAGCCTAGCACAAGATCGTGTAGTTCATCTGCTAAAGCTTTTCTAATGTCAAGTATCATTTCCTTAGACCATGAGATTGTGCAACTCCCGGATACCGTAGGAATGCTTTGGGTGTACCAAACGTCACAACGTAACTGGGTGGCTATAAAGGTGCACTACAGGTATCTCCGAAAGTGTCTATTGGGTTGGCACGAATCCAGACTGGGATTTGTCACTCCGTGTAAACGGAGAGGTATCTCTGGGCCCACTCGGTAGGACATCATCATAATGTGCACAATGTGACCAAGGAGTTGATCACGGGATGATGTGTTACGGAACGAGTAAAGAGACTTGCCGGTAACGAGATTGAACAAGGTATCGGGATACCGACGATCGAATCTCGGGCAAGTACTATATCGGTAGACAAAGGGAATTGTATACGGGGTTGATTGAATCCTTGACATCGTGGTTCATCCGATGAGATCATCGTGGAACATGTGGGAGCCAACATGGGTATCTAGATCCCGCTGTTGGTTATTGGCCGGAGATATGTCTCGGTCATGACTGCATGGTTCCCGAGCCCGTAGGGTCTACACACTTAAGGTTCGATGACGCTAGGGTTATAGGGAAAGTATGTACGCGGTTACCGAATGTTGTTCGGAGTCCCGGATGAGATCCCGGACGTCACGAGGAGTTCCGGAATGGTCCTAAAGATTGATATATAGGAAGTGAGGATTTCGCCACCGGAAGTGTTCCGGGCATCACCGGTAATGTACCGGGACCACCGGAAGGGTCCGGGGGTCCACCGGGAGGGGCCACCAGCCCCAGAGGCTTGCGTGGGCCAATAGTGGGAAGGGACCAGCCCTAGGTGGGCTGGGGCGCCCCCCCACCAAGTCCCAAGGCGCCTCAAGAGAAGATGGGGGCAAACCCTAGGGCAGATGGGCCCTAAGGCCCACCCCAGGTGCGCCTCCCCCTCTCCCCCCTTTGGCCGCCACCCTAGATGGGTTCTGGGGCTGCCGCACCCCTTGGGGTGGGAACCCTAGAGGGGGCGCAGCCCCCTCCCTCCCCCTATATATAGTTGAGGTCTAGGGGCTGCCCAATACACGAGTTATTCTCTCCCAGGCGCAGCCATACCTCTCTCCCTCCTCGTCTCTCGTAGTGCTTGGCGAAGCCCTGCTGGAGTTCCGCGCTCCTCCACCACCACCACGCCGTCGTGCTGCTGCTGGACGGAGTCTTCCCCAACTTCTCCTTCTCCCCTTGCTGGATCAAGGCGTGGGAGACGTCACCGGGCTGCACGTGTGTTGAACGCGGAGGCGTCGTGGTTCAGCGCTTAGATCGGAATCAACCGCGATCTGAATCGCTACGAGTACGACTCCTTCATCCGCGTTCTTGCAACGCTTCCGCTCAGCGATCTACAATGGTATGTAGATGCACTCCCCTTCCCCTCGGTGCTAGATTACTCCATAGATTGATCTTGGTGATGCGTAGAAAATTTTAAATTTCTGCTATGATCCCCATCAGTGGTATCAGAGCTAGGTCTATGCGTAGTTTCTAGGCACGAGTAGAACACAAAGTAGTTGTGGGCATCGATTTTGTCAATTTACTTGCCGTTACTAGTCTTATCTTGATTCGGCGGCATCGTGGGATGAAGCGGCTCGGACCAACCTTACACGTACACTTACGTGAGACAGGTTCCACCGACTGACATGCACTAGTTGCATAAGGTGGCTAACGGGTGTCTATCTCTCCCACTTTAGTCAGATCGGATTCGATGAAAAGGGTCCTTATGAATGGTAAATAGAAATTGGCATATCACGTTGTGGTTTTGGCGTAGGTAAGAAACGTTCTTGCTAAGAAACCTATAGCAGCCACGTAAAAATTTGCAACAACAATTAGAGGACGTCTAACTTGTTTTTGCAGCATATGCCGTGTGATGTGATATGGCGAAAAGGATGTGATGAATGATATATGTGATGTATGAGATTGATCATGTTCTTGTAATAGGAATCACGACTTGCATGTCGATGAGTATGACAACCGGTAGGAGCCATAGGAGTTGTCTTAATTTATTTATGACCTGCGTGTCAACATAAATGTCATGTAATTACTTTACTTTATTGCTAAACCGTTAGCCATAGTAGTAGAAGTAATAGATGACGAGACAACTTTATGAAGACACGATGATGGAGATCATGGTGTCATGCCGGTGACGACGATGATCATGGCGCCCCGAAGATGGAGATCAAAAAGGAGCAAAATGATATTGGCCATATCATGTCACTATTAGATTGCATGTGATGTTTATCATGTTTTACATCTTATTTGCTTAGAATGACGGTAGCTTAAATAAGATGATCCCTCACTAAAATTTCAAGAAAAGTGTTCTCCCTAACTGTGCACCGTTGCGAAGGTTCGTTGTTTCGAAGCACCACGTGATGATCGGGTGTGATAGATTCTAACGTTCGAATACAACGGGTGTTGACGAGCCTAGCATGTACAGACATGGCCTCGGAACACATGCGAAACACTTAGGTTGACTTGACGAGCCTAGCATGTACAGACATGGCCTCGGAACACGGAAGACCGAAAGGTCGAACATGAGTCGTATAGAAGATACGATCACCATGAAGATGTTCACCGATGATGACTAGTCCATCTCACGTGATGATCGGACACGGCCTAGTCGATTCGGATCATGTATCACTTAGATGACTAGAGGGATGTCTATTTAAGTGGGAGTTCATTAAATAATTTGATTAGATGAACTTAATTATCATGAACATAGTCCAAATTGTCTTTGCAAATATGTTGTAGATCAATAGCTCGCGTTGTAGCTCCCTGTTTCAATACGTTCCTAGAGAAAGATTAAGTTGAAAGATATTGTAAGCATTGAAGCGGACTAGGTCCGTTGCCTGAGGAGTGTCCTCACTGCTACACAGAAGGCTTATGTCTTTGATGCACCGCTCGGTGTGCCAACCCCTCCAGCGTCGTCTGTGGATGTTATGAACATCTAACAGATACGTCCTGATGACTACTTGATAGTTAAGTGCACCATACTTTACGGCTTAGAATCGGGATTCCAATGACGTTTTGAACGCCATAGAACATATGAGATGTTCCAAGAGCTGAAATTGGGATTTCAGGCTCATGCCCGTGTTGAGAGGTATGAGACCTCTGACAAGTTCCTTGCCTACAAGATGGAGGAGAATAGCTCAGCTAGTGAGCATGTGCTCAGAATGTCTGGGTGCTGCAATCACTTGAATCAAGTGGGAGTTAAAGTTCCAGATAAGATAATGATTGATAGAGTTCTCTAGTCACTATCACTAAGCTACTAGATCTTCGTGATGAACTATGACATGCAAGGGATGGAGATGATCCCGGAGCTGTTCGCGGTGCTTAAGACCGCAAAAATTAGAAATCAAGAAGGAGCATCAAGTGTTGATGGTTTAACAAGACCACTGGTTTCAAGAAGGGCAAGGGCTAGAAGGGAAACTTCATGAATGGTAAACCAGCTGCCGCTCCAATGAAGGAACCCAAGGTTGAACCCAAACCCGAGACTAAGTGCTTCTATTGTAAGGGGAACGGTCACTGGTAGCGGAACTACCCCAAATGCATGGTAGATAAGAAGGCTGGCAACTTCAACAAAGTATATACGTGTTATTAATGTGTACCTTACTAGTACTCCTGGTAGCACCTGGGTATTGGATACCGGTTCAGTTGCTATTATTGGTGACTTGAAGCAAAATCTACAGACTAAACGGAGACTGGCTAAGGGCGAGGTGACGATGTGTGTTGGAAGTGTTTCCAAAGTTGATGAGATCACCATCGCATGCTCCATCTGCCTTCGGGATTAGTATTGGACCTAGATAAATGTTATCAGGTGTCTACGTTGAGCGTGAATATGATTAGATCATGTTCATTGCAATACGGTTATTCATTTAAGTTAGAAAATAATGGTTATTCTGTTTACATGAATAATACCTTTCATGGTCATGCACCCTATGTGAATGGTTCATTGAATCTCGGTCGTGGTAATACACATGTTCACGCCAAAAAATATGTAGAGTTAATAATGATAGTATCACTTTCTTGTGACACTGCCGCTTAGGTCATTTTGGCATAAAATGCATGAAGAAACTCCATGCTGATGGATGTTTGGAGTCACTTGATTTTGAATCACTTGACACATGCGAGCCATGCCTCATGGGCAGGATGACTAAGATCCCGTTTTCAGGTACAATGAAACGGGCAAGTGACTTGTTGGAAATCATACATGCTGATGTGCGTGATCCAATGAGAATTAAGGCGTGTGGTGGATATCGTTATTTTCTCATCTTCATTGACGATTTGAGTAGATATGGGTATATTTACTTAATGAAGCACAAGTCTAAAACATTTGAAAAGTTCAAGCAATTTCAGAGTGAAGTTAAGAACCATCATAACAAGAAGATCAAATTCCTACGATCTGATCGAGGGAGAATTTCTGAGTTATGAGTTTGGCAATAACTTAAGACATTGTGGAATTGTTTCACAGTTGAAGCCACCTGGAACACCACGGCGAAATGGTGTGTCCGGACGTCGTAATCGAACCTTATGAGATATGGTGCGATCTATGATGTCTCTTAGCGATCTACCGCTATCATTTTGAGGTTATGCGTTAGAGACAGCTGCATTCACTTTAGATAGGGCACCATCTAAGTCCGTTGAGACGACGTCATATGAACATTGGTTTGGCAAGAAACCAAAGTTGTCGTTTCTTAATGTTTGGGGCTGCGATGCTTAAGGCTTCAGCCGGAGAAGCTCGAACCCAAAGCGGAAAAACACATCTTCATAGGATACCCAAAGGTGACAGTTGGGTATACCTTCTATCTTAGATCCGAGGGCAAATTGTTTGTCACAAGAACGGGTCCTTTCTTGAGAAGGAGTTTCTCTCGAAAGAATTGAGTGGGAGGAAGATAGAACTTGATGAGGTTGTTGAACCTCTACTTCAACCGGAAAGTAGTGCAACACAGAAAGATGTTTCTGTGGCGCCTACGTCTGTTGAAGAGGAAGTTAGTGATAGTGATCATGAAGCTTCGGATCAAGTTGCTATCGAACCTCGTAGGTCGACAAGGATATGTACTACTCCTGAGTGGTACGGTAATCCTGTCTTAGATATCATGTTGTTAGACAACAATGAACCTATGAGCTATGGAGAAGCGATGGTGGGCCCGTATTCCGACAAATGTTTAGAAGCCATGAAATCCGAGATAGGATCCATGTATCAGAACAAAGTATGGACTTTGGTGGACTTGCCCGATGATCGGCAAGCCATTGAGATAAATGGATCTTTAAGAAGAAGACGGACGTGGACGGTGATGTTACCGTCTATGAAGCTCCACTTGTGGCAAAGAGTCTTTCACAAGTTCAAGGAGTTGACTACGATGAGATTTTCTCACCCGTAGCGATGCTTAAGTCCGTCGGATTCATGTTAGCATTAGCTGTATTTTTCGATTATGAAATCTGACAGATGGATGTCAAAACAAGTTTTCTTACCAGTTTTCGTAAGAAAAAGTTGTATGTGATACAATCAAAGGTTTTGTCGATCCTAAGGATGCTAAAAGGTATGCTGGCTCCAGCGATCCTTCTATGGATTAGAGCAAGCATCTCGGAGTCGGAATATATGCATTGATGGAGTGATCAAAGTTTTTAGGTTTATACAATGTTTGCTAGAAACTTGTATTTACAAGAAAGTGAGTGGGAGCACTACAACATTTCTGATAAGTATATGTGGATGACATATTGTTGATCCGAAATGATGTAGAATTTCTGGAAAGCATAAACGGTTGTTTGAAAAGTGATTTTCAAAGGAAGACCTGGATAAAGCTGCTTACATATTGGGCATCAAGATCTATAGAGATAGATCAAGACGCCCGATGATACTTTCAAAAGAACACACGCCTTTGACATGATTTTGAAGGAGTTCAAAATAGATCAGTCAAAGAAGGAGTTCTTACCTGAGTTGTAAGGTGTGAAGTTGAGTAAGACTCAAAGCTTGATCACGGCAGAAGAAAGAGGAAGGACGAAGGTCGTCCCCTATGCTTTTGTCATAGGCTCTATACGGTATGCCATGCTGAGTACCGCACCTGATTTGTGCCTTGCCACATGTCTGGCAAGAGGGTACAAAGGTGATCCAGGAGTGGATCACTGGACAGTGGTCAAAATTGTCCTTAGAGGAATAAGGAAATATTTCTCGGTTATGGAGGTGATAAAGAGTTCGACGTTAAGAGTTACGTCGATGCAAGCTTTAACACCTATCCGGATGACTATGAGTAGAAAAACCGGATATGTATAATGGAGCAACCATTTGGAATAGCTCCAAGTGGAACGTGGTAGCAGCATCTACGATATGACATAAAGTTTTGCGAAGTACATGCGGATCTGATTGTTGCAGACCCGTTGACTATAACCTCTCTCACAAGCATAACATGATCAAACCCAGAACTCATTGAGTGTTAATCACATAGTGATGTGAACTAGATTATTGACTCTAGTAAACTCTTTGGATGTAAGTCACGTGGTGATGTGACCTGTGAGTGTTAATCACATGGCGATGTGAACTAGATTATTGACTCTAGTGCAAGTGGGAGACTGTTGGAAATATGCCCTAGAGGCAATAATAAATTGGTTATTATTATATTTCCTTGTTCATGATAATCGTTTATTATCCATGCTAAAATTGTATTGATAGGAAACTCAGATACATGTGTGGATACATAGACAACACCATGTCCCTAGTAAGCCTCTAGTTGACTAGCTCATTGATCAATAGATGGTTACGGTTTCCTGACCATGGACATTGGATGTCGTTGATAGCGGGATCACATCATTAGGAGAATGATGTGATGGACAAGACCCAATCCTAAGCCTAGCACAAGATCGTGTAGTTCGTCTGCTAAAGCTTTTCTAATGTCAAGTATCATTTCCTTAGACCATGAGATTGTGCAACTCCCGGATACCGTAGGAATGCTTTGGGTGTACCAAACGTCACAACGTAACTGGGTGGCTATAAAGGTGCACTACAGGTATCTCCGAAAGTGTCTGTTGGGTTGGCACGAATCGAGACTGGGATTTGTCACTCCGTGTAAACAGAGAGGTGTCTCTGGGCCCACTCGGTAGGACATCATCATAATGTGCACAATGTGACCAAGTAGTTGATCACGGGATGATGTGTTACGGAACGAGTAAAGAGACTTGCCGGTAACGAGATTGAACAAGGTATCGGGATACCGACGATCGAATCTCGGGCAAGTACTATACCGGCAGACAAAGGGAATTGTATACGGGATTGATTGAATCCTTGACATCATGGTTCATCCGATGAGATCATCGTGGAACATGTGGGAGCCAACATGGGTATCCAGATCCCGCTGTTGGTTATTGGCCGGAGATATGTCTCGGTCATGACTGCATGGTTCCCGAGGCCGTAGGGTCTACACACTTAAGGTTCGATGATGCTAGGGTTATAGGGAAAGTATGTACGCGGTTACCGAATGTTGTTCGGAGTCCCGGATGAGATCCCGGACGTCACGAGGAGTTCCGGAATGGTCCGGAGGTAAAGATTGATATATAGGAAGTGAGGATTTGGCCACCGGAAGTGTTCCGGGCATCACCGGTAATGTACCGGGACCACCGGAAGGGTCCGGGGGTCCACCGGGAGGGGCCACCAGCCCCAGAGGCTTCCATGGGCCAATAGTGGGAAGGGACCAGCCCCTAGGTGGGCTGGGGCACCCCCCACCAAGGCCCAAGGCACCTCAAGAGAAGATGGCGGCAAACCCTAGGGCAGATGGGCCCTAAGGCCCACCCCAGGTGCGCCTCCCCCTCTCCCCCCTTTGGCCGCCACCCTAGATGGGTTCTGGGGCTGCCGCACCCCTTGGGGTGGGAACCCTAGAGGGGGCGCAGCCCCTTCCTTCCCCCTATATATAGTTGAGGTCTAGGGGCTGCCCAATACACGAGTTATTCTCTCCCAGGCGCAGCCATACCTCTCTCCCTCCTCGCCTCTCGTAGTGCTTGGCGAAGCCCTGCTGGAGTTCCGCGCTCCTCCACCACCACCACGCCATCGTGCTGCTGCTGGACGGAGTCTTCCCCAACTTCTCCTTCTCCCCTTGCTGGATCAAGGCGTGGGAGACATCACCGGGCTGCACGTGTGTTGAACGCGGAGGCGCCGTGGTTCGGCGCTTAGATCGGAATCAACCGCGATCTGAATCGCTACGAGTACGACTCCTTCATCCGCGTTCTTGCAACGCTTCCGCTTAGCAATCTACAATGGTATGTAGATGCACTCCCCTTCCCCTCGGTGCTAGATTACTCCATAGATTGATCTTGGTGATGCGTAGAAAATTTTAAATTTCTGCTACGATCCCCATCAAAAGGCACATCAATTGTTCTCTTAGCCGTGTGCGGTGCCCCCCTCCACAGTTTACTCCTCCGGTCATAGCGTCGTAGTGCTTACGCAAAGCCCTGCACGGATCACATCATCATCACCGTCACCACGCCGTTATGCTGACGGAACTCTCCCTCGACCCTCTGCTGGATCAAGAGTTCGAGGGACGTCATCGAGCTGAACGTGTGCTGAACTTGAAGGTGCCGTACGTTCGGTACTTGGATCGGTTGGATCGTGAAGATGTTCGACTACATCAACCGCGTTAACCCAACGCTTCCGCTTTCGGTCTATGAGGGTACGCGGACACACTCTCCCCCTCTCGTTGCTATGCATCTCCTAGATAGATCTTGCGTGAGCGTAGGATTTTTTTTTGAAATTGCATGCTACTTTCCCTAACACCCACCTGGTCCGCCTCGCGCTGGCGCAGATCCCATTGGAGATCCGCCTGTCGGACCTGCGGCGCGGGATCCCGAGGAGATACTCCCGCTAAGATCAGCTCCAGGATTGCCCGTATTATCTGTTTGCTGCATAAAATCAAAGGAATTGTCGCCTATTTCCTCGCCAGTTTCTTGCATACTTTCAGCTGAGCTTTGTGCATGAGCATTAGACATTGACATATGATCATGAGGACCTACTACACCCCCGGGAACATAGGTTGCGGAAGGAAGGAGATGAGATGGAAGGAGCACAAGTTCCTTGCGAAGTTGTGCGCCAGCGTTTGGATGGAGGTGTGCAAACAGAAAAACATGCTCGTCAAACACCACATCTCGAGAAACATAAACCCATCCAGTAGAGACATCTAAGCACTTGTACCCTTCGTGAAGGCTACTGTACCCCCAAAACACACATTGTTTGGACCGAAATTCAAGTTTGTGTTTGCTGAAGGGACGTAGGTTTGGCCACACCGCACAACCAAAAATGCGAATGAACGAATAATTCGGTTTAGTGCCAAAGATATGCTCAAGTGGTGTTTGGTTGGAGATAACTCTACTAGGAATACGATTTATAAGGTAAATGTTGGAAATATGCCCTAGAGGCAATAATAATTGGTTATTATTATATTTCCTTGTTCATGATAATCGTTTATTATCCATGCTAAAATTGTATTGATAGGAAACTCAGATACATGTGTGGATACATAGACAACACCATGTCCCTAGTAAGCCTCTAGTTGACTAGCTCGTTGATCAATAGATGGTTACGGTTTCCTGACCATGGACATTGGATGTCGTTGATAACGGGATCACATCATTAGGAGAATGATGTGATGGACAAGACCCAATCCTAAGCCTAGCACAAGATCGTGTAGTTCGTTTGCTAAGAGCTTTTCTAATGTCAAGTATCATTTCCTTAGACCATGAGATTGTGCAACTCACGGATACCGTAGGAATGCTTTGGGTGTACCAAACGTCGCAACCTAACTGGGTGGCTATAAAGGTGCACTACAGGTATCTCTGAAAGTGTTTGTTGGGTTGGCACGAATCGAGACTGGGATTTGTCACTCCGTGTAAACGGAGAGGTATCTCAGGGCCCACTCGGTAGGACATCATCATAATGTGCACAATGTGACCAAGGAGTTGATCACGGGATGATGTGTTACGGAACGAGTAAAGAGACTTGCCGGTAACGAGATTGAACAAGGTATCGGGATACCGACGATCGAATTTCGGGCAAGTACCATACCGGTAGACAAAGGGAATTGTATACGGGATTGATTGAATCCCCGACATCATGGTTCATCCGATGAGATCATCGTGGAACATGTGGGAGCCAACATGGGTATCCAGATCCCGCTGTTGGTTATTGGCTGGAGAACGTCTCGGTCATGTCTGCATGGTTCCCGAGCCCGTAGGGTCTACACACTTAAGGTTCGATGACGCTAGGGTTATAGGGAATAGATATACGTGGTTACCAACTGTTGTTCAGAGTCCCGGATGAGATCCCGGATGTCACGAGGAGTTCCGGAATGGTCCGGAGGTAAAGATTTATATATGGGAAGTCCTGTTTTGGTCACCGGAAAAGTTTCGGGTGCTATCGATAACGTACCGGGACCACCGGGAGGGTCCCGGGGGTCCACCAGGTGGGGCCACCAGCCCCACCAGGTGGGGCCACCCAGAGGCCTATGTGGGCCAATAGTGGGAAGGGACCAACCCCTAGGTGGGCTGGGGTGCCTCCCACCAAGGCCCAAGGCGCCCTCCAGAGGAGAGGGGGCAAACCCTAGGAGCAGATGGGCCCTAAGGCCCACCCTAGGTGCGCCCCCCTTCTCTCCCCCTTGGCCGCCACCCAGATGGGATCTGGGGGCTGCCGCCACCCCTGGGGAGGGAACCCTAGGTGGGGGCGCAGCCCATCCTCTTCCCCTATATATATTTGAGGTATGGGGGCTGCCCAACACATGATTTGCTCTCCCTCTTGGCGCAGCCCTACCTCTCTCCCTCCTCCTCTCCCGCGGTGCTTGGCGAAGCCCTGCGGGATTGCCACACTCCTCCATCACCACCAAGCCGTCGTGCTGCTGTTGGACGGAGTCTTCCCCAACCTCTCCCTCTCTCCTTGCTGGATCAAGGCGTGGGAGACGTCGCCGGGCTGCACGTGTGTTGAACGCGGAGGCGCCGTGGTTCGGCGCTTAGGTCGGAATCAACCGCGATCTGAATCGCTACGAGTACGACTCCTTCATCCGCATTCTTGCAACGCTTCCGCATCGCGATCTACAAGGGTATGTAGTGCACTCCCCTTCCCCTCGTTGCTAGATTACTCCATAGATTGATCTTGGTGATGCGTAGAAAATTTTGAATTTCTGCTACGTTCCCCAACAGTGGCATCATGAGCTAGGTCTATGCGTAGTTTCTAGGCACGAGTAGAACACAAAGTAGTTGTGGGCGTCGATTTTGTCAATTTACTTGCCGTTACTAGTCTTATCTTGATTCGGCGGCATCGTGGGATGAAGCGGCCCGGACCGACCTTACACGTACACTTACGTGAGACAGGTTCCACCGACTGACATGCACTAGTTGCATAAGGTGGCTAGTGGGTGTCTGTCTCTCCCACTTTAGTCGGGTCGGATTCGATGAAAAGGGTCCTTATGAAGGGTAAATAGAAATTGGCATATCACGTTGTGGTTTTTGCGTAGGTAAGAAACGTTCTTGCTAGAAACCCATAGCAGCCACGTAAAACATGCAACAACAATTAGAGGACGTCTAACTTGTTTTTGCAGGGTATGCTATGTGATGTGATATGGCGAAAAGGATGTGATGAATGATATATGTGATGTATGAGATTGATCATGTTCTTGTAATAGGAATCACGACTTGCATGTCGATGAGTATGACAACCGGCAGGAGCCATAGGAGTTGTCTTAATTTATTGTATGACCTGCGTGTCAATGAAAATGCCATGTAATTACTTTACTTTATTGCTAATCGTTAGCCATAGTAGTAGAAGTAATAGTTGGCGAGACAACTTCATGAAGACACGATGATGGAGATCATGGTGGCATGCCGATGACGAAGGTGATCATGCCGCGCCTCAAAGATGGAGATCAAAGGCGCAAGATGATATTGGCCATATCACATCACTTTATGATTTGCATGTGATGTTTGTCATGTTTACATCTTATTTGCTTAGAACGACGGTAGCATAAATAAGATGATCCCTCACTAAAATTTCAAGAGACGTGTTCCCCCTAACTGTGCACCGTTGTGAAGGTTCGTTGTTTCGAAGCACCACGTGATGATCGGGTGTGATAGATTCTAACGTTCGAATACAACGGGTGTTGACGAGCCTAGCATGTACAGACATGGCCTCGGAACACATGCGAAACACTTAGGTTGACTTGACGAGCCTAGCATGTACAGACATGGCCTCGGAACACAAGAGATCGAAAGATCGAACATGAGTCGTATAGTAGATGCGATCAACATGGAGATGTTCACCGATGATGACTAGTCCGTCTCACGTGATGATCGGACACGGCCTAGTTTGACTCGGATCATGTATCACTTAGATGACTAGAGGGATGTCTATCTGAGTGAGAGTTCATTAAATAATCAGATGAACTTAATTATCATGAACATAGTCAAAAGGTCTTTGCAAATTATGTCATAGCTTACGCTTTAGTTCTACTGTTTAAGATATGTTCCTAGAGAAAATTTAGTTGAAAGTTGATAGTAGCAATTATGCGGACTGGGTCCATAAACTGAGGATTGTCCTCATTGCTGCACAGAAGACTTATGTCCTTAATGCACCGCTCGGTGTGCTGAACCTCGAGCGTCGTCTGTAGATGTTACGAAACATCTGACATACACGTTTTGATGACTACGTGATAGTTCAGTGTGTGATGCTAACGGTTTAAAATTGTGGCGACAAGACGGTTTTGAAACGTCGCAGAACATATGAGATGTTCCAAAGATTGAAATTGGGATTTCAGACTAATGCCCACGTCAAGAGGTATGAGACCTCTGACAAGTTTCTTAAGCCTGGAAACTAAGGGAGAAAAGCTGAATCGTTGAGCATGTGCTCAGATTGTCTGAGTACTACAATCACTTGAATCGAGTGGGAGTTAATCTTCCAGATGAGATAGTGATGGTTCTCCATAGTCACTGCCACCAAGCTATTAGAGCTTCGTGATGAACTATAACATATCAGGGATAGACATGATGATCCTTGAGCAACTCGTGATGTTTGACACCGCGAAAGTAGAAATCAAGAAGGAGCATCAATTGTTGATGGTTAGTAAAACCACTAGTTTCTAGAAGGGCAAGGGCAAAAGGGATACTTCATGAAACAGCAAATCATTTGCTGCTCTAGTGAAGAATCCCAAGGTTGAACCCAAACCCGAGACTAAGTGCTTCTGTAATGAGGGGAACGGTCACTGAAGCAGAACTACCCTAGATACTTGGTAGATGAGAAGGCATGCAAGGTCGACAGAAGTATATTGGATATACATTATATGAATGTGTACTTTACTAGTACTCCTAGCAGCACCAGGGTATTAGATATCGGTTCGGTTGCTAAGTGTTAGTAACTCGAAATAAAAGCTACGGAATAAACGGAGACTAGCTAAAGGTGAGATGACGATATGTGTTGGAAGTGTTTCCAAGGTTGATGAGATCAAGCATCGCATGCTCCCTCTACCATCGAGATTGGTGTTAAACCTAAATAATTGTTATTTGGTGTTGAGCATAAACATGATTGGATTATGTTTATCGCAATACGATTATTCATTTAAGGAGAATAATGGTTACTCTGTTTATTTGAATAATACCTTCAATGGTCTTGCACCTAAAATGAATCTCGATCGCAGTGATACACATGTTCGTGCCAAAAGATATAAAATAGTAATGATAGTACCACATACTTGTGGCACTGCCATTTGAGTCATATTGGTATAGAACACATGAAGAAGCTCCATGTAGATGGATCTTTGGACTCACTCGTTTTTGAAAAGATTGAGACATGCGAACCATGTCTATTGGTATATATGCATGAAGAAACTCCATGCAGATGGATCGTTTGGACTCACTTGATTTTGAATCACTTGAGACATGCAAATCATACCACATGGGCAAGATGACTGAAAGGCCTCGTTTTCAGTAAGATGGAACAAGAGAGCAACTTGTTGGAAGTAATACATTTGATGTGTGCAGTCCAATGAGTGCTGAGGCACGCAGTGGATATCGATATGTTCTTACTTCACAGATGATTTGAGTAGATGCTGAGAATATTTACTTGATGAAACACAAGTCTGAATTATTGAAAGGTTCAAGTAATTTCAGAGTGAAGTTGAAGATCGTCGTGACAAGAGGATAAAATGTCTATGATATGATCATAGAGATATCTGAGTTATGAGTTTGGCACACAATTAAGACATTGTGGAAAGTGTTTCACAATTAATACCGCCTGGAACACCACAGTGTGATGGTGTGTCCGAACATCATAACTGCACCCTATTGGATATGGTGCATACCATGATGTCTCTTATCGAATTACCACTATCGTTTATGGGTTAGGCATTAGAGACAACTGCATTCACTTTAAATAGGGCACCACGCAATTCCGTTGATACGACACTGTTTAGAGAAACCTAAGTTGTCGTTTCTTAAAAGTTTGGGGCTGTGACGCTTATGTGAAAAAGTTTCAGGCTAATAAGCTCGAACCCAAAGCGGATAAATTCATCTTCATAGAATACCCAAAACAGTTGGGTATACCTCCTATTTCAGATCTGGAAGCAAAAGTAATTGCTTCTAGAAACGAGTCCTTTCTCGAGGAAAAGTTCTCTCGAAAGAATTGAGTGGGAGGATGGTGGAGACTTGATGAGGCTATTGAACCATAACTTCAACTAGTGTGTAGCAGGGCACAGGAAGTTGTTCCTGTGGCATCTACACCAATTGAAGTGGAAGCTTATGATATGATCATGAAACTTCGGATCAAGTCACTACCAAACCTCGTAGGTTGATAAGGATGCGTACTACTTCAGAGTGGTACGTAATCCTGTCTTGGAAGTCATGTTGCTAGACAACAATGAACCTACGAGCTATGGAGAAGCGATGGTGGGCCCGGATTCCAACGAATGGCTCGAGGCCATGAAATCCGAGAGAGGATCCATGTATAAAAGCAAAGTGTAGACTTCAGAAGAAATACTTGATGGTCGTAAGGCTGTTGGGTGCAGATGGATTTTAAAAGGAAGATAGACAATGATGGTAAGTGTCACCATTAAGAAAGCTCGGCTTGTCGTTAAGATGTTTTCCGACAAGTTCAAGGAGTTGACTACGATGAGACTTTCTCACTCGTAGCGATGCTAAGAGTCTGTTGGAATTGTATTAGCAGTCTTGCAGATAGGATGTCAAACATTGTTTCCTCGACGATTTTCTTGAGGAAAGGTTGTATGTGATACAACCAGAAGGTTTTTGTCAATCCTGAAAGATGCTAACAAGTGTGCAAAGCTCCAGCAATCCTTCTAAGGACTGGAGTAAGCATCTCGGAGTTGGAATGTACGCTTTGATGAGATGATCAAAGATTTTGGGTTTATACAGAGTTTATGAGAAACTTGTATTTCCAAAGAAGTGAGTGGGAGCACTATAGAATTTCTGATGAGTATATGTTGTTAACATATTGTTGATCAGAGATGATGTAGAATTTCTGGAAAGCATAGAGGGTTATTTGAAAAGTGTTTTTCAATGGAAAACCTGGATTAAGCTACTTGAACATTGAGCATCAAGATCTATAAGGATAGATAAAAAAACGCTTAATAGTACTTTCAAATGAATACATACCGTGACAAGTTTTTGAAGGAGTTCAAAATAGATCAGCAAAGAAGGAGTTCTTGGCTGTGTTACAAGGTGTGAGTATTGAGTAAGACTCAAGACCTGACCACAGCAGAAGAGAGAGAAAGGACGAAGGTCGTCCCCTATGCTTTAGACGTAGGCTCTACAGTATGCTATGTACCGCACATGAAGTGTGCCTTGCCATGAGTTGGTCAAGGGGTACAATAGTGATCCGGGAATGGATCACATAACAGCGGTCGAACTTATCCTTAGTATCTAGTGGACTAAGGAATTTTCTCGATTATGGAGGTGGACAAGGAGTCGTCGTAAAGGGTTACGTCGATGCAAGCTTTGACACTAATCCGGATGACTCTGAGTAGTAAACCGGATTCGTATAGTAGAGCAGTTATTTGAAATGGCTCCAAGTAGCGTGTGGTAGCATCCACAAGATGACATAGATATTCGTAAAGCACACACGGATCTGAAAGGTTCAGACCCGTTGACTAATAACCTCTCTCACAAGCATAACATGATCAAACCAGAACTCATTGAGTGTTAATCACATAGTGATGTGAACTAGATTGTTGACTCTAGTAAACTCTTTGGATGTTGGTCACATGGTGATGTGACCTGTGAGTGTTAATCACATGGTGATGTGAACTAGATTATTGACTCTAGTGCAAGTGGGAGACTGTTGGAAATATGCCCTAGAGGCAATAATAAATTGGTTATTATTATATTTCCTTGTTCATGATAATCGTTTATTATCCATGCTAAAATTGTATTGATAGGAAACTCAGATACATGTGTGGATACATAGACAACACCATGTCCCTAGTAAGCCTCTAGTTGACTAGCTCGTTGATCAATAGATGGTTACGGTTTCCTGACCATGGACATTGGATGTCGTTGATAACGGGATCACATCATTAGGAGAATGATGTGATGGACAAGACCCAATCCTAAGCCTAGCACAAGATCGTGTAGTTCGTTTGCTAAGAGCTTTTCTAATGTCAAGTATCATTTCCTTAGACCATGAGATTGTGCAACTCACGGATACTGTAGGAATGCTTTGGGTGTACCAAACGTCACAACGTAACTGGGTGGCTATAAAGGTGCACTACAGGTATCTTCGAAAGTGTCTGTTGGGTTGGCACGAATCGAGACTGGGATTTGTCACTCCGTGTAAACGGAGAGGTATCTTTGGGCCCACTCGGTAGGACATCATCATAATGTGCACAATGTGACCAAGGAGTTGATCACGGGATGATGTGTTACGGAACGAGTAAAGAGACTTGCCGGTAACGAGATTGAACAAGGTATCGGGATACCGACGATCGAATCTCGGGCAAGTACCATACCGGTAGACAAAGGGAATTGTATACGGGATTGATTGAATCCCCGACATCGTGGTTCATCCGATGAGATCATCGTGGAACATGTGGGAGCCAACATGGGTATCCAGATCCCGCTGTTGGTTATTGGCTGGAGAACGTCTCAGTCATGTCTGCATGGTTCCCGAACCCGTAGGGTCTACACACTTAAGGTTCGATGACGCTAGGGTTGTAGGGAATAGATATATGTGGTTACCGAATGTTGTTCGGAGTCCCGGATGAGATCCCGGATGTCACGAGGAGTTCCGGAATGGTCCGGAGGTAAAGATTTATATATGGGAAGTCCTGTTTTGGTCACCGGAAAAGTTTCGGGTGCTATCGGTAACGTACCGGGACCACCGGGAGGGTCCCGGGGGTCCACCAGGTGGGGCCACCAGCCCCAGAGGCCTACGTGGGCCAATAGTGGGAAGGGACCAGCCCCTAGGTGGGCTGGGGCGCCTCCCACCAAGGCCCAAGGTGCCCTCAAGAGGAGAGGGGGCAAACCCTAGGAGCAGATGGGCCCTAAGGCCCACCCTAGGTGCGCCCCCCGTCTCTCCCCCTTGGCCGCCACCCAGATGGGATCTGGGGCTGCCGCCACCCCTGGGGAGGGAACCCTAGGTGGGGGCGCAGCCCCTCCTCTTCCCCTATATATATTTGAGGTATGGGGCTGCCCAACACATGATTTGCTCTCCCTCTTAGCGCAGCCCTACCTCTCTCCCTCCTCCTCTCCCGCGGTGCTTGGCGAAGCCCTGCGGGATTGCCACGCTCCTCCATCACCACCACGCTGTCGTGCTGCTGCTGGATGGAGTCTTCCCCAACCTCTCCCTCTCTCCTTGCTGGATCAAGCCGTGGGAGACGTCGCCGGGCTGCACGTGTGTTGAACGCGGAGGCGCCGTGGTTCGGCGCTTAGATCGGAATCAACCGCGATCTGAATCGCTACGAGTACGACTCCTTCATCCGCGTTCTTGCAACGCTTCCGCATCGCGATCTACAAGGGTATGTAGATGCACTCCCCTTCCCCTCGTTGCTAGATTACTCCATAGATTGATCTTGGTGATGCGTAGAAAATTTTGAATTTCTGCTACGTTCCCCAACAGTAAACTACTGTGAGAAAGGCCTCATCCCAAAATTTCAAAGGCATGAGCAAGAAGGCAGAGGCCAACCTCTACAATGTGTCTATGATTTCTTTCAGCAGAGCCATTTTGCTGATGGGCATGAGGGCAAGAGACATGGTGGGTGATGCCAATATGTTCAAAAAATGAGTGAAGTTTTTGGTATTCACCCCTCAATCAGTTTGCATAGCAAGAATTTTGCGATCAAAAAGACGTTCAACATGCTTTTGAAAGAGATGGAATTTCTCAAAGACATCAGACTTATTCTTGAGTAAATAAACGCAACTAAACTTACTGAAATCATCAATGAAGCTCACATAATATTTTTGTCTGCCTACAGAAATTGGTCCAGGACCCCACACATCTGAAAAAACAAGCTCTAATGGAGCTTTCGACTCACTAGTAGACCTAGAATAAGGAAGTTGATGGCTCTTGGCCATTTGACATGAATCACAAACCAGATGATGATCTTGTTTATTTGACACTGGAAGACTAAAATCATGAAGAATTTTCTGGACCACCGGTAGCGAAGGATGCCCTAAGCATTTGTGCCACCGTGAAGTGGATGGTTTTGCAACGCCTAGCACTTGACGACGAGGAACACCCTGACAACCAGATACGGGAAACAGGCCATCTCTACTCTTGTTTTGAAGAATGGTGCTTTGAGTGGCCCGATCCTTGACAAGAAAATTTCAGGGTAAATCTCAAGAAAAGCATGATTGTCTTTCATAAGACAATGAGAGGAAAGTAAACGCTGGTCGGCTTGTGGAGCATGGAGGATGTTGTTCAGTGCTAAGGAGGAACCATTAGGGGTAGTAAGAACTGAATGACCAATATGTGCAACATCCATACCTTGACCAGAAACGGCGAGCTTCTCCAACTCTCTTGTCACGTGGTCGGTGGCGCCGGTGTCAAGATACCAATTGGTATCAACTCCATAGGAGTGAGCTGCGTTGGCGGAGTGATGTCCTCCACCACTTCCGCCTCCTCCGCCACCGCCGCCTCCTGCGGGGTTGCGGACGTTGTTGTTGTAGTTGCGATCAAAGCATTTCTTGCAACGCCACGCGCCGTGCCCTTCGAGCTTGCAGATCTGGCACTTCTCGCGCTCGCGGTCACCGCGGTCACCACCTCCTTGCCGCGGCCCACCTCCAAAGCCCCCGCCGCCGGGATTATCAGAGTAGCGGGCGCCTGCGTTGTTGTTCCTGTAGCCGGGGGAACCGACTCCTCCGCCGCTGTTGCCGCCACCCCTTGGGTTGTCGCGACCTCCACCCCTTGCCGCCAGATTGGCGGAGTGGAAGGCGGTGTTCTGGGCGGCGATGCGAGCTTCAGCCGCCAGCAGCAGAGAGAAAAGCTCGCTGAGACCGATCGGCTGTTCGGTGGCGGTGCGGGTGGAGCTGGCCGAGACGAAGCCTTTGTAGTCAGGTTCGTGAAGGAGACCTTGCAGGATGTGGTCGACGACGTCGTCTTCATCCATGGGCTTGCCGGCGGCTGCGAGCTCGTCGGAGATGCTCACCATCTTGGTGAAGTAGGCTGCGGCGGACATGTCCCCTTTGCGAGTGTGTTCGATGGCGGAGCGAAGCTGGATTACCCTCGCCCTCGACTGCGAGGAGAAACTCTGCAGCAGGGCGTTCCAGATCGTGGCGGTGGTGGTGTAGGAGCTGACCTGCAGTAAAACCTCACGGGAGAGCGATGAGATAAAAAACGTGAGGATTTGCTCGTCTTGGGTAACCCACACAGCGTGCTCGGGGTTTGGCGAGGACGTGATCTCCTTCTTGCCGGAGACATCCTTCTCCGAGAGGATCACAGCGGGAGGCTCCTTGATCGAGCCGTCCAGATAGCCCATCAGCCCTGCCCCCTTGATGTGTGGCAGGACATGTGCCTTCCAGACTAGGAAGTTCTCTCGGGTCAGTTTTTCGGTGATGGTGTGACCGAGAGAGGCGATGGAGGGCACGGCCATGGCGACAGATGAGGAGGAGCTCGACATCTAGATGCGATGGAAAAGGTGGGCTCTGTATACCATGTGGAAAACTAGGTTAAGCGTATGCCTAGCAGGAACGCATTGCGTGTTAATATAGGGCCGAAGTCTGGTTGTTAAAGAGGAGATTTACATGGTATGGATTGTCCTCCAAGGACTCAATCACAACAGCCTAACAGCCTATACAGAATCTATCCATACGGTTTATACAATACCGCAGGTTACAATGTTTAACAAAGTAGAGTATCAAAAATTCCTTAATAGTAGGTGGTATAGCACATGGGATATGGGATATGTGTGCTAATCAAGAAAATTCTGTTAGTTGCTGCCAGTGTTTATAAGATAATCAAGAAAATTACCATCGGGCCGATTGATCGCCTCAGCCACCTCAGCCACGTTCACCCCACGCAGAGTGAGTACTAACGGCCATGCAATAATAGCCGTTGCTAATCCAAGACTTGGCACGACCCTACTGGCCAACACGCCACCCCTTGCCGAAATTTAAAGTAAGCAAAGCACGGCGGGGGGTCCATAGGACCGTAACCTCAAAGACACAAACGTAGAAAAAGGCGCAGTAAACCGTCCTCCCTGCACAGACCCCACCGCCCAATCCAAGATCCGCCATCCAGGAATAGGAAAACGCGTGGCTGCTGGTCTGGATGTGCGGGCGGGCGCACGGGATCCCGCCGCGGAACGGCCACCGAGCGCCACGACGTACGCGCGCGTGGGTGGCTCGGATCCTCTGTACTACGGCGGAACCAGCTGCGGCCCGTGCCTTTGCGGCTTATTCTGTGGGACCCAGTTGCCATCGATAGGCCCGAGAGGTGGGGTCCAAGGGATGGACGGTCGCGGGGGGCAGTCTTCTCCGCCCAGCCCAGTCCACCCTCCGTGACGCGACCGTCCGCTCTTCGCGTCGGCTTGTGCCGCCGTTTCATTCTCAACCAGACTACTCCTCCCTTTAACAGTAGGTGTTTGGGGACGGATACAAGAACGGTTTTCTGACATCTTCACGCAAAGGGAATCCAAGGGTACTGTCAAAAAAAAAACCAAGGGTGCAGACCAGGCGACCACCATTGATCGGTTCCAAGCAGAGCAAATGCTCCTGCACGCCAACAAAATAAGATTTGAGCTTCGCTGCCCTTGCAAGACATCGTCGGCGCTGCCTTTGCTAAAAATAATTTCTTGTTCCCCTAAAGAAAAAATCTTGTTGAAGCTGTTTGCCATGTTCTCATGCAAAAGGAAAAAAAAAAAGGTAAAGAGCAACGAATGATAATGCGCATACGTTTTCCTTGAACACCTTTGCAACTCGCCTCGAGTAAGGGTTTGCCATGCCATGCGTTTCTTTTTTCAAGCACATATACAAAGAAGTGACGTAACAAAACGAAGGCGCTTGTCCCCCTTCGCGTGGCACGGAAGGGCTTCACGCGCTAGGGTTTCTTGTGCCTCTCGCTGGCGCCACTGCCGACGCCGGTCTGCCTTGTCTCCCGTAGCCTTAGGGTCATGAAGGCGCGGTGGATCCCGGCCTTTACTGTCGGGAGGTCTTTGTTTTTAGATGTTTTTTTTATAGTTTTATTAGGGTTTGTGTCCTGCTTGAAGCGTTGACGCGGTGGCGGCTCTTCGAAGATGAATAAGGTTCTCCCCGCTTAACCTCCGTCCCGGTGGTGCTTGCGTCGTCGGGGGGCATGCGAAGATTTATCTCCGGCGGATCTCGCCGGATTCGATCGACGTTTGTCTTTGGCACATGGATCCAATCTTCGTTCATTTGTGTTTGTGTGTTTATAGGTTGGATCCTTTCGATCTATGCTTCTTTTCATCAGCGGCGGTTGCTGTTCCAATGCTTTCGATCTACGCTTCTTTTCATCAGCGGCACATATACAAAGGAGCATGATGGCAGCGCGCCTTCGGCTCGCTCCAATGCTTATAGTCATCGCTAGGTGGTCTATGAAGGAAATATGCCCTAGAGGCAATAATAAAGTTATTATTTATTTCTTTATTTCATGATAAATGTTTATTATTCATGTATGAATATATAGACAAACATAGTGTCACTGGTATGCCTCTACTTGACTAGCTCGTTGATCAAAGATGGTTGAGTTTCCTAGCCATAGACATGAGTTGTCATTTGATTAACGGGATCACATCATTAGGAGAATGATGTGATTGACCTGACTCATTCCGTTAGCTTAGCACTTGATCATTTAGTATGTTGCTATTGCTTTCTTCATGACTTATACATGTTCCTATGACTATGAGATTATGCAACTCCCGAATACTGGAGGAACACTTTGTGTGCTACCAAATGTCACAACGTAACTGGGTGATTATAAAGGTGCTCTACAGGTGTCTCCGATGGTGTTTGTTGAGTTGGCATAGATCGAGATTAGAATTTGTCACTCCGATTGTCGGAGAGATATCTTTGGGCCCTCTCGGTAATGCACATCACTATAAGCCTTGCAAGCAATGTGACTAATGAGTTAGTTGCGGGATGATGCATTACGGAACGAGTAAAGAGACTTGCCGGTAACGAGATTGAACTAGGTATTGAGATACCGACGATCGAACCTCGGGCAAGTAACATACCGATGACAAAGGGAACAACGTATGTTGTTATGCGGTTTGACCGATAAAGATTTTCGTAGAATATGAAGGAGCCAATATGAGCATCCAGGTTCCGCTATTGGTTATTGACCGGAGACGTGTCACGGTCATGTCTACATAGTTCTCGAACCCGTAGGTCCGCACGCTTAAAGTTCTGTGACGATCGGTATTATGAGTTTATGTGATTTGATGTACCGAAGGTAGTTCGGAGTCCCGGATGAGACCGGGGACATGACGAGGAGTCTCGAAATGGTCGAGACGTAAAGATCGATATATTGGACGACTATATTCGGACATCGGAAAGGTTCCGAGTGATTCGGGTATTTTTCGGGGTACCGGGGAGTTACGGGAATATGAGGAAGAAGTAATGGGCCTCATGGGCCAAGTGGTGGAAGAGAGGAGGCAGGGCGCGCGGCCCCCCTAGCCCAAACCGAATTGGACTAGGGGGCCGGCCCCCCTTTCCTCCTTTTCCTCCCTCTCCTTCCTTCTCCCTCTCCTCCTTCCTTTACTCCTCCTAGTAGGAGTAGGAAAGGGGAGTCCTACTCCTACTAGGAGGAGGACTCCTCCTGGCGCGCCCTGCAAGGGCCAGCCGGCCTCCCCCCTTGCTCCTTTATATACGGGGGCAGGGGGCACCTCTAGACACAACAATTGATCATTGAACTCTTAGCCGTGTGCGGTGCCCCTCTCCATCATAATCCACCTCGGTAATATCGTAGCGGTGCTTAGGCGAAGCCCTGCGTCGGTAGCAACATCATCACCGTCATCACGCCGTCGTGCTGACGGAACTTTCCCTCGAAACTCTGCTGGATCGGAGTTCGTCGGACGTCATCGAGCTGAACGTGTGCTGAACTCGGAGGTGCCGTGCGTTCGGTACTTGGATCGGTCGGATCGTGAAGACGTACGACTACATCAACCGCGTTGTCATAACGCTTCCGCTTTCGGTCTACGAGGGTACGTGGACAACACTCTCCCCTCTCGTTGCTATGCATCACCATGATCCTGTGTGCGTAGGATTTTTTTTTAAATTACTACGTTCCCCAACAGTGGCATCCGAGCCAGGTTTATGCGTAGATGTTATATGCACGAGTAGAACACAAGTGAGTTGTGGGCGATACAAGTCATACTGCTTACCAGCATGTCACACTTTGATTCGGCGGTATTGTTGGTTGAAGCGGCCAGGACCGACATTACGCGTACGCTTACGCGAGACTGGTTTCACCGTCGTGCTTCGCACACAGGTGACTGGCGGGTGTCAGTTTCTCCAACTTTAGTTGAACCGAGTGTGGCTACGCCCGGTCCTTGTGAAGGTTAAAACAGCACTAACTTGACGAACTATCATTGTGGTTTTGATGCGTAGGTAAGAACGGTTCTTGCTCAGCCCGTAGCAGCCACGTAAAACTTGCAACAACAAAGTAGAGGATGTCTAACTTGTTTTTGCAGGGCTTGTTGTGATGTGATATGGTCAAGACGTGATGAGATATAAGTTGTTGTATGAGATGATCATGTTTTGTTGAAGTTATCGGCAACTGGCAAAAGCCTTATGGTTGTCTCTTTATTGCATAAGATGCAAGCGCCAAATAATTGCTTTACTTTATCGCTATGCGATAGCAATAGTTGCAAGAGCAATAGTTGGCGAGACGACCATGTGACGACACATTGATATAGATCAAGATGATGGAGATCATGGTGTCATGCCGGTGACAATGGAGATCATGACGATGCTTTGGAGATGGAGATCAAAGGCACAAGATGATGATGGCCATATCATGTCAAATATTTTGATTGCATGTGATGTTTATCTTTTATACGTCTTATTCTGCTTTGATTGACGGTAGCATTATAAGATGATCTCCCACTAAATTTCAAGGTACAAGTGTTCTCCCTGAGTATGCACCGTTGCCAAAGTTTGTTGTGCCGAGACACCACGTGATGATCGGGTGTGATAAGCTCAACGTTCATCTATAACGGGTGTAAAACAGTTTTGCACACACAGAATACTCGGCTTAAACTTGACGAGCCTAGCATATGCAGATATGGCCTCGGAACACTCAGACCGAAAGGTCGAACATGAATCATATAGTAGATATGATCAAAATAGAGATATTCACCATTGAAAACTACTCCATTTCACGTGATCATCGGTTATGGTTTAGTTGATTTGGATCACGTGATCACTTAGATGATAAGAGAGATGTCTATCTAAGTGGGTGTTCTTAAGTAATATGATTAATTGAACTTTAATTTATCATGAACTTAGTCCTGGTAATATTTGCATAACTATGTTGTAGATCAATAGCTCGCGATATAGCTCCCCGTTTATTTTTGATATGTTCCTAGAGAAAAACTATGTTGAAAGATGTTAGTAGAAATGATGCGGACTAGCTCCGTGATCTGAGGATTATCCTCGTTGTTGCACAGAAGAATTATGTCCTTGATGCACCGCTAGGTGACGGACCTATTGCAGGAGCAGATGCGGATGTTATGAATGTTTTTGACAAGCTCGGTATGATGACTACTTGATAGTTAAGTGCACCATGCTTTACAACTTAGAACCGGGACTTCAAAAATGTTTTGAACGCCACGGAGCATATAAGATGTTCCAAGAGTTGAAATTGGTATTTCATACTCATACCCGTGTCGAGAGGTATGAGACCTCTGACGGTACTTTGCCTACAAGATGGAGGAGAATAGCTCAACCAGTGAGCATGTGCTCAGATTGTCTGGGTACTACAATTGCTTGAATCAAGTGGGAGTTAATCTTCCAGATAAGATAGTAATTGACAAAGTTCTCTAGTCACCATCACCGAGTTACTAGAACTTCGTGATGAACTATAATATGCAAGGGATGACGAAAACAATTCTCAAGCTCTTCACGATGTGAAAATTGACGAATGTAGAAATCAAGAAAAGCATCAAGTGTGGATGGTTGACAAGACCACTAGTTTCAAGAAAAAGGGCAAAGGGAAGAAGGGGAACTTCAAGAAGAACGGCAAGTAAGTTGTTGCTCAAGTGAAGAAGCCCAAGTCTGGACCTAAGCCTGGAACTGAGTGCTTCTACTACAAAGGATATATGGTCACTGGAAGTGGAATTGCCCTGAATATTTGGTGGATAAGAAGGATGGTAAAGTGAACAAGGGTATATTTGATATACAGGTTATTGATGTGTACCTTACTAGTGTTTATAGTAGCCCCTGGCTATTTGATACTTGTTCGGTTGCTAAAAATTAGTAACTCGAAACAGGAGTAACAGAATAAACAGAGACTAGTTGAGGGTGAAGTGACGATGTGTGTTGGAAGTGGTTCCAAGATTGATATGATCATCATCGCACACTCCCTATACTTTCGGGATTAGTGTTAAACCTAAATAAATGTTATTTGGCGTTTGCGTTGAGCATGAATATGATTTGATCATGTTTATTGCAATACGGTTATTCATTTAAAGTCAGAGAATAATTGTTGTTCTGTTTACATGAATAAAACCTTCGATGGTCATACACCCAATGAAAATAGTTTGTTGGATCTCGATCGTAGTGATACACATATTCATAATATTGATGCCAAAAGATGCAAAGTTGATAATGATAGTGCAACTTATTTGTGGCACTGCCGTTTGGGTCATATCGGTGTAAAGCGCATGAAGAAACTCCATAAAGATGGACTTTTGGAATCACTTGGTTATGAATCATTTGATGCTTGCGAACCGTGCCTTTTGGGCAAGATGACTAAAACTCCGTTCTCCTGAACAATGGAATGAGCTACTGACTTGTTGGAAATAATACATACCGATGTATCCGATCCAATGAGTGTTAATGCTCGTGGCGGGTATCGTTATTTTCTGACCTTCACAGATGATTTGAGCAGATATGAGTATATCTACTTAATGAAGCACAAGTCTGAAACATTTGAAAAGTTCAAAGAATTTCAGAGTGAAGTGGAAAATCATCGTAACAAGAAAATAAAGTTTCTACGATCTGATCGTGGAGGTGAATATTTGAGTTACGAGTTTGGTCTTCATTTGAAACAATGCGGAATAGTTTCGCAACTCACGCCACCCGGAACACCACAGCGTAATGGTGTGTCCAAACATCGTAACCACACTTTATTAGATATGGTGCGATCTATGATGTCTCTTACCGATCTACCACTATCGTTTTGGGGTTATGCATTAGAGATAGCTGCATTCACGTTAAAAAAAGGGCACCATCTAAGTTCATTGAGACGACACAATATGAACTATGGTTTGGCCAGAAACCAAAGTTGTCGTTTCTTAAAGTTTGGGATTGCGATGCTTATGTGAAAAGGTTTCATCCTGATAAGCTCAAACCCAAAATCGAAGAAATGTGTCTTCATAGGATACCCAAAGGAGACAGTTGGGTACACCTTCTATCACAGATCTGAAGGCAAGACATTCGTTGCTGAGAATGGATACTTTCTAGAGAAGGAGTTTCTCTCGAAAGAAGTGAGTGGGAGGAAAGTAGAACTTGATGAGGTAACTGTACCTGCTCCCTTATTGGAAAGTAGTTCATCACAAAAATCAGTTCCTCTGACTCCTACACCAATTAGTGAGGAAGCTAATGATGATGAACATGAAACTTCAGATCAAGTTGCTACTGAACCTCGTAGGTCAACCAGAGTAAGATTTGCACCAGAGTGGTACGGTAATCCTGTTCTGGAAGTCATGTTACTAGACCATGATGAACCTGCGAACTATGAGGAAGCGATGATGAGCAATGGTTTGAGGCCATGAAATCTGAGATATGATCCATGTATGAGAACAAAGTATGGACTTTGATGGATTTGCCCGATGATCGACAAGCCATAGAAAATAAATGGATCTTCAAGAGGAAGACGAACGCTGATAGTAGTGTTACTATCTACAAAGCTAGACTTGTCGAAAATGGTTTTGACAAAGTTCAAGGTGTTGACTACGATGAGATTTTCTCACTCGTAGCGATGCTTAAGTTTGTCCGAATCATGCTAGCAAATTGCCACATTTTATGAAATCTGGCAAATGGATGTCAAAACTACATTCCTTAATGGATCGCCTAAAAGAAGAGTTGTATATCATGCAACCAGAAGGTTTTGTCGATCCTAAAGGTGCTAACAAAATGTGCAAGCTCCAGCGATCCATCTATGGACTGGTGCAAGCATCTCGGAATTGGAATATACGCTTTGATGAGTTTATCAAAGCATATAGTTTTATACAGACTTGCGGTAAAGCCTGTATTTACAAGAAAGTGAGTGGGAGCACTACAGCATTTCTGATAAATATATGCGAATGACATATTGTTGATCAGAAATAATGTAGAATTTTCTGGAAAGCATAAAGGAGTATTTGAAAGGAGTTTTTCAAAGAAAGACCTCGGTGAAGCTGCTTACATATTGAGCATCAAGATCTATAGAGATAGATCAAGACGCTTGATAAGTTTTTTTTAATGAGTACATACCTTGACAAGATTTTGAAGTAGTTCAAAATGGAACAGTCAAAGAAAGAGTTCTTGCCTGTGTTACAAGGTGTAAAATTGAGTAAGACTCAAAGCCTGACCACAGCAGAAGATAGAAAGAGGATGAAAGTCATTCCCTATGCCTCAGCCACAGGTTCTATAAAGTATGCCATGCTGTGTATCAGATCTATTCTATACCCTACACTGAGTTTGACAAGGGAGTACAATAGTGATCAGATCACTGAATAGCGGTCAAAATTATCCTTAGCGGAATAAGGATATGTTTCTCGATTATGGAGGTGACAAAAGGTTCGTCGTAAAGGGTTACGTCGATGCAAGCTTTGACACTGATCCATATGACTCTAAGTCTCAATCTGGATACATATTCAAAGTGGGAGCAATTAGCTAAAGTAGCTCCGTGCAGAGCATTGTAGACATAGAAATTTGCAAAATACATACGGATCTGAATGTGACAGACCCGTTGACTAAGTTTCTCTCACAAGCAAAACATGATCACACCTTAGTACTCTTTGGGTGTTAATCACATAGCAATGTGAACTAGAATACTGAATCTAGTAAACCCTTTGGGTGTTGGTCACATGGCGATGTGAACTATGGGTGTTAACCACATAAAGATGTGAACTATTGATGTTAAATCACATGGCGATGTGAACTAGATTATTGACTCTAGTGCAAGTGGGAGACTGAAGGAAATATGCCCTAGAGGCAATAATAAATTTATTATTTATTTCCTTATTTCATGATAAATGTTTATTATTCATGCTAGAATTGTATTAACCGGAAACTTGATACATGTGTGAATATATAGACAAACATAGTGTCACTAGTATGCCTCTACTTAACTAGCTCGTTGATCAAAGATGGTTGAATTTCCTAGCCATAGACATGAGTTGTCATTTGATTAACGGGATCACATCATTAGGAGAATGATGTGATTGACTTGACCCATTCCGTTAGCTTAGCACTTGATCGTTTAGTATGTTGCTATTGCCTTCTTCATGACTTATACATGTTCCTATGACTATGAGATTATGCAACTCCCGAATACCGGAGGAACACTTTGTGTGCTAACAAACGTCACAACGTAACTGGGTGATTATAAAGGTGCTCTACAGGTGTCTCCGATGGTGTTTGTTGAGTTGGCATAGATCGAGATTAGGATTTGTCACTCCGATTGTCGGAGAGGTATCTCTGGGCCCTCTCGGTAATGCACATCACTATAAGCCTTGCAAGCAATGTGACTAATGAGTTAGTTGCGGGATGATGCATTACGGAACGAGTAAAGAGACTTGCCGGTAACGAGATTGAACTAGGTATTGAGATACCGACGATCGAACCTCGGGCAAGTAACATACCGATGACAAAGGGAACAACGTATGTTGTTATGCGGTTTGACCGATAAAGATCTTCGTAGAATATGTAGGAGCCAATATGAGCATCCAGGTTCCGCTATTGGTTATTGACCGGAGACGTGTCTCGGTCATGTCTACATAGTTCTCGAACCCATAGGGTCTGCACGCTTAAAGTTCTGTGACGATCAGTATTATGAGTTTATGTGATTTGATGTACCGAAGGTAGTTCGGAGTCCCGGATGAGATCGGGGACATGACGAGGAGTCTCGAAATGGTCAAGACGTAAAGATTGATATATTGGACGACTATATTCGGACATCGGAAAGGTTCCGAGTGATTCGGGTATTTTTCGGGCTAGCGGGGAGTTACGGGAATACGAGGAAGAAGTAATGGGCCTCATGGGCCAAGTGGTGGAAGAGAGGAGGCGCGGCCCCCCTAGCCCAAACCGAATTGGACTAGGGGGTCAGCCCCCCCTTCCTCCTTTTCCTCCCTCTCCTTCCTTCTCCCTCTCTTCCTTCCTTTCCTCCTCCTAGTAAGAGTAGGAAAGGGGAGTCCTACTCCTACTAGGAGGAGGACTCCTCCTCCTGGCGCGCCCTGCAAGGGCCGGCCGGCCTCCCCCCTTGCTCCTTTATATACGGGGGCACCTCTAGACACAACAATTGATCATTGAACTCTTAGCCGTGTGCGGTGCCCCCTCCACCATAATCCACCTCAGTAATATCGTAGCGGTGCTTAGGCGAAGCCCTGCGTCGGTAGCAACATCAACCGTCACCACGCCATCGTGCTGACGGAACTTTCCCTCGAAGCTCTGCTGGATCGAAGTTCGTGGGACGTCATCGAGCTGAACGTGTGCTGAACTCGGAGGTGCCGTGCGTTCGGTACTTGGATCGGTTGGATCGTGAAGACGTACGACTACATCAACCGCGTTGTCATAACGCTTCCGCTTTCGGTCTACGAGGGTACGTGGACAACACTCTCCCCTCTCGTTGCTATGCATCACCATGATCCTGTGTGTGCGTAGGAATTTTTTTGAAATTACTACATTCCCCAACAGTCTATATATACCTAGATATAACTTTTTTACTTCTAATATTCTTTGTACTGTCTAAACAATTGATGAATACATCAAAAGATTTCCGGCAAAAAAGATACAAAGGAGTGCCTTTTGTTTTTGCGGAAGCATTGAGTTTACATTTACAGCTAACTTTGTTTTTTTAACACTATAGCTATCTTTGTTGATCATTCGTGGTTAAAGTCTCAAAAGTACAACATAAAAGAATGCCACGTGGCCCGTACATCTAAATAAAAATAGTAACTGTCGGGTCACGAACAGTTTTTCTTCGCCCCACGTGCGACTCCAGGTGTATATCCACGTCTAGGGTTTCCATGCCTTTGTCGATCTGCCTCATCCCCTATGGCCTTAGAGTTTGTATTCTGCTCACGAAAGCGAGGTGGCGGCAGCTCCTTAAAGATAGAATAAAGTTCTTTCGCTTAGCTCCTATCCTGGCGGTACGTCTCGGGTCGATGGAGGGCGTGTGGAGATGGTTTTTTGGCGGATCTTACGTGATTGGACTTGTGTTTGTCTTCGGTAGGTCTACGTGGATTTGGTCTTCATTTCTCTGTGTTTGTGTGTCTACAGGTTTGATCTTTCCGAATTGTGCTTCTTTTCATCGACCATGGACATTGCTCTGGTGCGCTAGCCCAATTACTTCTCGGTTGTCTATTATAACAAGGTTTGCCCGACTCGGGTGAGGGATGGTGGTGCATCTTCGACTCGCTCCGGTGATTATAATCATCGCTAGGTGGGCTATGTACATGGATGCATCTTTTGGTTACTTCTGATGTTCTTTGTACTAGCATGATGTTTGATGATCAAATCATTTTTTCTGTAAAAAAATAATAACCGCCGAACAAAATGAATCCCCTCTACCTATCGTACTTCTTCCGTTTTTTTTTGCGAAAATATCATACCTATTATAAAGATTCATCGAAAGTACAAAACACCCCAAACATAATAAAGATTACATCAAGGTCCATGGACAACCGGATGGCCATTTTCGCCACCAGAACAAGCCGCCGACGCGCCGCTGTCGCCACTCCCATACCGGAGCCGGCCTGACCTTGACGATGACAGTCGGAAAGCCTTCGTGCACGTGCCCCTAAGGACCAGAGTTGGGTAGCCGCAATCATCGCCATTTGAATCCTTGAATCGATCTGAAGAATCTGACACCAAATCTCGCCGTTGCATACGCACAATGAGAAACCCTAACCTCGCCGCTCCGAGGAGCTGGCAGGAATCTAGACCGGAGCTCCGTCTAATCCATCCCGATGAACGAACTTGAGGAGGATCGGAGCCTGAAAGGCTGACTTGAAGAAAAAGCGCCGACATCCGTCCGAGCGCCGCCCTTGTGAGAATTAAAACTCTACCTATCTAAGCCGAGGCACTAGGAATACTCTCACTGTCATCGGCGAATCCACGGGCTCGTTGCCGGAGATCGAAGGGAAGAAGACTTTCCCTAGTCACCTTGCGAGAGGAGAAAGAAAAACTTGGCTATTGGGTCTAAGAACCCTCAGCAGAATCACGTGCCCCTCCGTTTTTATTTACTTCACATATTAGCTTTGACGTAAATCAGACTTTATAAAGTTTGACCAAATTATATTGAAAGATGATTCTAATGAATTGTTTTTGTATTGTGGATGTTAATAATGTTTTGTATAAAATTGGTCAAAATTTAAAAAGTTTGACTCAAGACAAATCTAATATACGAAGTAAATGAAAACGGACGTTAGCATGCATTTTGCGGTGCGAATGACGGGGTGCCCATACGCCATTCCGCGCCAATCGAACCGCTCATTAACATCGTTCGCCGTCGGATCCTCGCACCCTACGGCGCAGATCCGCGGACGCCCGCGGAGGCGAAAGCAACCCCAGAACAACCAACCAGGCAAACCAAACCACCCAAGCACGCCGGTGGGACCCAACCCACCAGCGCTGCTACTCCTACAGTTCCCAGTTTCGCCTCCATTTCAATTTCAACCCCGTCTCCCCTCCATTCACTCGCCACTCCTCGCTGCGCTGCGCAGTTACACCCACCAAACGCACACGAGGGGAGGCAGTGATCGGCGCCGTGGCGGCGAGATGGCGGCGGCGGCGACGATGACGTGGCACGAGGAGCTGGCCACGCTCGTCGGCGACACGGGCGTGCGCCTCCCTGCCGTGGCCGGGGGCGCGGCGCCGGCGCCCAATTCGGCGGCGGCGGTCGGGGGCGGCTGGTACGGGGAGGAGGAGGAGGGGAAGGTGGAGGAGGGATGGGCGCAGCAGGCGAGGGGCTTCGCCGAGTCCACGGCGGAGATGCTGCGGGAGCTGGGCCTCGGGGTGTGGGACGTCGCCGCGCAGAGCCTCGCCGGCGCCGAGGACAGCGAGCTCGCGCGGCGGCTGCGGCGGCCGGCGGCGGCCGCGGGCAAGCGCCTCAGCTTCATGAACGAGTACCTCCCCGAGGACCGCGACCCCGTCAGGTGCTGGGTCGTCGTTGCCGCCGTCGCATTCGTCGCGCTCCTCGGTAACCGCCGCTGATCTCTCATCCGCCGCTCTTCTCTACCTCGCGTGCACGTCTCTCTCTACCTCCGGCCGAGCGTGTAGCGCGTGCTGTGTCCTCGCGCATCATGATGTGCGCGTTATGCGCAGTATTTCCCCTGGTTTGAGGGGATGGATCTAACTGACTAGTAACTCTGGGGGTTCGAACTAGAGTGCTGTGCTGCTTTTTTTGGCGAGGGTTTGCTTCGGATTACAGAATCAGTCCCACTCGTTCTCTACCGGCTTTTGTTTTTCCGAATGTTGACGAGAAAAGGGTTCCAATGTGGGATCCATGCCTACTACCTAGTGTGCTTGGGCAAACATTTGTTGACGAGGTAAAAAGCAAAGCAGTACACCATGGGTGGGTGCTGCAACACTTGTGTGCCAAACAGTCTAGTCCTGAGTATAGGAGGACTTTGGGTTGGTCCTGTGCCAGTCTTCCTCTCCAATTCGTACCGGACAATTGTTAATGCTCTCTTAAATGATTAGTGAATGAGCTTCCGTTGTTTCTCTAAAAATTATAAATATACGGAAATGATAAATCCCGAACGTTCGGAGTTTAAGCGTGGCAACCCGAACGTTTTTCATGGCAACTTTAGCTCACGCGAGGTTGGCAAACATGGCAATTTTCTTTAAAAAAAACGAACTTGGACAAAGTTGCCGTGTTTTAACAACTAAAGCTGCCGCCTTGCGTCAACTAAAGTTGCCATGAAAAAACGTTTCGGGTGATATGATTAAAATCCGAACGTTCGGGATTTCTCGGGGTCCTAAATATGAAAGTCACCATGGTCTCTTTTAAAATTCTGTTACATTTGCCAAGTCAACCTAATGAATAATGTTACGGGCAGTCAATTGTTTTACTATTGTGTGAGCCTAGCTGCTTACTTCGGGTTCTATTGCTAATTCTAATGGGTTAATGTAGTGTCAGGTCTCGGTGCGAACATAAAGCTTTTTGCTTGTTAAGTGGCAGGTGTTGTTCAGTGTCTAAACGTTAGGTATTTTGTTCAATTTTCTAAATTCATGGTGATATCACCATTCTTGTTATCCTGTTAGGCAAGGAAAATAAAAAGAATAGCAGTATAGAGCATCTATCCACAGTGCCATTGCAAATGCTTATAGTCATTGCACAGTGACCGGAAGAAGTCTCTTGTATGAAGTGTTTCAGTCAACAGCGAAATTTTATGTGCATGTAGAATAAGAGCACACACTACTCCTAATTTGATTACTTCATTAGTGACACTATTTCTGTGCAGTGTTAGGTGTAGGAAGTAGCGATGATACCCCAGTGGAGCAACCGAAGAAACTTTACATAAGCCCCCCAAATGCTAAAAGATTCCAACTTCCTGATGGACGGCATCTGGCTTACGAAGAAAAAGGAATTTCAGCTGACAGGGCAAGATTTTCACTGGTTGCTCCCCATTCATTTCTTTCGTCAAGGCTAGCAGGTAAGAACAGCTGTTACATTGCTTCTGGGCTATCGTATTGCACCATGCTGCTGGTTTTATCCGTTTTGCTCCTTTCTATGCAGGAATCCCTGGAATCAGCTCATCCCTTCTAGAGGAATTTGGGGCACGACTTGTGACCTATGATCTTCCTGGTTTTGGTGAAAGTGATCCTCATCCAGGCCGAAATCTGAATTCTTCTGCATTAGACATGCTTCATTTGGCCGATGCCCTTGGGATTGTGGACAAGTTCTGGGTTGTAGGCTATTCTGGAGGTGGCATGCATGCTTGGAGTGCTCTGCGCTACATTCCTGACCGGGTGGCAGGTAGCCTACACCAGCTGCTATTCTATGTTCTTTTGCAGTGTTCTGTTCATAAGCCTTCTCTATTCCGTATATGTATCTCCCCTTACTTTGATAAATATGTCATGATGCTGATATCACCGTTAGTCAGTTCTATTTTTTGTGATTGTGCCTTCTGAGTGTCTGGTATCGACATCATACTTTCTTATGCTTGTTACTTAATGTTTGTTCTTACTGGCATGACTTGAGAAAAAGCAGTATTTCAGACGCTCTTAAGCAAATTACCATCCTTTTGATTTGATAAGAATGTAATGGTTACAGAATCAGATGACCAAACATCGTCTAATACTGTCTTTGAGATTTTTTTTAAAATTTTCATTCGTTAAGCAAAACAACAGGATATGCTTCTAATATAGAGCACCACATGCCTGTTCCTTCTTTGGGATTTTAGTTTTGTCAAGACATAGTAATGAGAGCACCACATGCCTGTTCCTTCTTTGGGATTTTAGTTTTGTCAAGACATATAATGACTATTTTTGAGGGCAGGCCTGGCGCAGTGGTGAAGTCCTCCCCACTTATGCCAAGAGGCCCTGGGTTCGAACCAGCCTCTCTGCATTGCACTTTGCAGGGGTAAGACTGGGTTCCTATAATCCCTCCCCAGACCCCACCCTATGTGGGAGCTTCTATGCACTGGGTCTGTCCTGTCCTTTATAGTAATGACTATTTTTACTTCCATGTTTATCACTATTCCATCTTAAGCTGTAAAATTATGTTCAGTCAAGATCATTTTTGGGTTATATTCTAACAACATACTAGATCCTACATATTTTTATTGAAGTATTTGTGATATTTTACGGTTACTATATAATTCTTGTCGGTGACACATTGCTGTAAATCCAGGTGCAGCAATGTTCGCCCCTATGGCAAATCCATATGACTCCAAGATGACCAAGGATGAGAAACGTAAAATATGGGACAGATGGTCAACTAAACGAAAACTAATGCACATTTTAGCTCGGAGGTTCCCATCACTATTACGCCTCTTCTATCACCGAAGCTTCCTTTCTGGAAAGCAAGGACAGCCTGAGAGTTGGTTATCATTGTCAACGGGAAAGAAGGTATGCTGTTATCAGTGTTTCATACAATCTGTTTTTTGGACAAAATGTTCTGTACAATCTTCAGGTGCAAATGCTATCTTGGTTTTCTTTTGTAAATATGGGAATTGGTACCATTATGTGCCATTATTTGCTGTACTATCCCCGCCCATTAGGCGAACCAGATGCAGGATTTGTAGTGGGGTATCTTGTAGACATGGAAGATCACATTTTATTGTAGTGGGATACCTCAGACAATGATACAAGAGTAGGCCATGTGTTGTAGTTAGGAAAAGAGAAACTTGTGATCTTTATAGGAAAATATAAAATCACATTTGAATAAAATTGCAACTCAACTCTCCTTATCTAACCAATGTAAGACCCTATAGATGCAGCATTTTTAGCTTTAGTTCTTGAGTGAATTAACGAATAATTACTGTTAGTGGCATCGGTTTGTCATGCCTGCACTGCAATGCCCTCTGAATCATGTTATTTTGTCCTTGTCATACCGTATGCAGCATCAGTTTCACAAAGGATAGCAACATTCTCACCATTGTTTTGCTGCATGGAAGTGCTAGTAACTGATTCATTTTCGAAGCTTGAGCATTCACCCTTTTTCATGCCAAATACTAATCCTTTATGCATTACTCAGGATAAAACTTTACTGGAAGCTCCTACATTCAACACATTCTGGGAAAAGGATGTTGCAGAGTCTGTGCGCCAGGGAGATGCGCAGCCATTTGTCGAGGAAGCTGTGCTGCAAGTATCTGATTGGGGTTTCAGCTTGTCAGATATTCAAATGCAGAAGAAAGAGGATCAGGGAGTATTTGAATTTATGAAGTCTCTGTTCAGTCAGGCTGAACGAGAGTGGGTGGGATTTCTGGGCCCAATCCACATTTGGCAGGTTTGCACTCTGTTTGCTAGAAATAATTGTTGGTTTTGAATTGAGTTGGCATATTCGTGCGCAGTTGTAGTTTATTCCAATCATATGGATATTTGAGCTTGATTTCTATTTGAATGAGAGTGACTTGTGGTTAGTACAAAAGAGAATGAAACACACTAGTTTTGTCATGTACACTGGTGCATGACAGAATTTGGAGTAGGAGGTCGGGTGAATCAAATGGTAGTATAATTGATAAATGTGCATTATTATACAGAAATCATCACTGCGTGTCATTGGACATAGTAAACCGCTATTTGTCCGGCGTATTGCTTGATGAGTGATATTCTCCTCAGGCTACATGTTTTGCATCCCAATTTGGCTGAGTTCTTCCTGAAGCACTAAACTCCGTTCAATCTTTTAACAGGGAATGGATGACCGGGTGGTGCCCCCGTCGGCGACCGAGTTTGCCAGGAGGATGGTTCCAGGAGCCACTGTCCACAAGCTTCTCGACGAAGGCCACTTCTCATACTTCTGTTTCTGCGACGAGTGCCACCGGCAGATATTCTCCACCCTGTTTGGCACCCCGCAGGGCCCTCTCAATCCGGCACCGGAATCCAGTGAAGTGGCCCCGGAACCGGCGGAAGAAACAAGCCCTGCATACGAAGAAGTTGCAGAGCAGGAGCAGGAAACATCAGGGCTGGCCTGACCATGTTCAGCCTCAGGATCATGAGTATAGATACAAGAGTACAACAAGACTGTTACTAGTAGGAACCTCAAAGAAAAGATAGGCTTTTCCTTCCTTGCCGCCAGTGGAGAAATGCTGACCGATTAGGCGGACTGAGTAGAGCGTCGAGTATAAAACGAAGCTCTGGGTCTGTGTCTGGGTGGGGGGCTGCACCGATTGTGCTGGTTCAGTATAATGTACAGGAAAAGTCTTGAAAGGTCTGCGCAAAAAATCACCTGCTTGGTGCGCCGCTAGCGTTCTCTCTCGATATTGACATTCGATTCGGTTGGCCTGTGACGACGCGACGCCCTTGCATGCCTATTCTGCGCATTTGCTTAGCATGCCGTGTAATGGGATGGTTGGTTGTATTGCTCTCTCAGCTATGCAGAAGTCTTTGCTGTGCCAGCCTTCCTGATTCTGGAAATATAGCACTTGCTTCATCTGTAATGTGTTGCCTTTTCCCATTTTCTGAAGTATGCCATAGGTTAATGATCTGGAAAACACTAGACATCACAATGAAAACATAACAAGACACAGAACGAGCAGTATTAGATTTACTTCGAAAACAATACCTGCCATCTTCTTCCTTCAATTGTACACCACACGTCGGTGCTTGAAAAAGCACTGCATTAAGTGAAAGACACACCTACCAGGCTTTGAGAACTATTGCCCACTCGCTGCTAGAAACGAAATCTAATAACCAATGAAGAAACGTTATTTGAGGCATCATCCCACGTAGTACAGCCTTGCAATCCTTCACCATAGAAAGGGACCAAGAGACATCGATGAAGAAATCGGTTCATGCCACTGAACAACTCGAAAGATGAAGTCACCAAGAGACATCTAACTGTTTCGCTTGATTGACACACCAATTGTCAAGATCTAGACTCCGACAGCGAGGCAGAAGCAACCCGAGCCCCAGCCCCAGCCCACCATTCCCTCCAGCCCAAAACCTCTTCCACCTTCACCCAGCCTGATGCGACATGCCTGAGATTCGTTCCGGTACCCGGATGACGACGCATGAGGCGACTCCGCTCGACCGCCGGTGGGCGGTTCACCTCGTCGCCGGCCTATCCACGCCGGCGCTGATGATCTTCAAGCGAGGCGTTCTGCTCCGGCGTGGTGATTCCCCTGTGCTGGCCCTCATCGACGACCGCGAGGTACGCGTCGACTCGATGCGGGTACACGGGAAGTTTCCGATCTGGGAGGGGACGCAGGTGCGTTTTCCTTGTCACGTTGTGTTGGTCGACAGGGTGCTGGGTTCCGAGGCGGAGGCGCAGCGCGACGTGCAGATCGAGGCGGAGGAGGAGAGGGAGCGTCGGGAATGGAGGAGGATTAAATCTGCGGCGCGGTGCGGTGCGGCCATTCCCTCCCCTCTCGACGAAATCTACTCCCCCTCTCTCCCACAAGCGAGCGCTCCGCGAGAGGAGAACCATGGAGCCCTGGAAGCTGAGGCTCGAGGCAAGGGCTCGGGTGATCGCAGACGGGGACGAATCGAAGCTGGCGAAGCTGATGGAGATCATCTCCAGGTTCTCGACGGAGAGAAATCTGAAGGAGGCGGCGGGGGTGGCCTATAGGAAGCTCACCGAGGCGGAGGACTGGCGCCTCACACCGACGGGCGAACCGGTGGGGGCGCTCAGGATGCTGCTGTGGGCGATGGAGGAGGCGGAATCAGACGACCCTATGCAAGCAATGAAGTGGGTGGCGTTCCGCTCGCGCCGCCGCGCTCCGGCGGGCCCGTCGGAGTACGTGGTTGGTGCGGTGATGGGTCTTCCTGCACCGGTGCCTGCGGTGGCCAGGGAGGTGAGGCCTGCTCCTGCGGTGGCGTTGAAGGCGCGGACAGATCTGGGAAGCGGCAAGGGCAAGGGAGGAACGAAGCCTGGTACGAAGAAGAAGATACCGAAGATGCCGCTGACCCTGAGGAGGCCGCCGCGCTTCCCCCGCCGCTCCCCACGTCTGCTCAGTCTCGCTCGCTCCCAGGGTCGGGGGTAGGGATCTCACCGACAGGCAGTCGCTTCTGCCTGCTCGCTGGTGAGGATTCCGACGAGGAGACTGGGCTCTCGTTGGAATCTCAAGGTACAATCTCCCCCAATTCCAAATATCTTATTGAACCTACATCGATAGGGCATTACAGAAGAATGAAAAACAAAAAAAGCGGGTGATAGCTGCAAAAAATAGGGGGGAATTTGATGATAATTATGGTGATGACCCTGTATGTGAGAAAGGGGATGAGATGGTAATTACACCGAACCAAGTTTTGCTTGGTAGAAAAATCGTAGATAAGATGAATAAAATGAAATATGCCCAAATTCCATATTTCTGGTCTAATGAGGTAAATTTTATTGATGAAATGGAAATTGAGGTAGGTGTGGGATGCTTTGGGGGGGAAAGTTCTGTTATGAGGGAAGGAATCGATGAAGGAGAGAATAGGGGGCAAAAATGGAAATGGGGGGAGACGTCTTTTGCAAATACGCTTTCCAAAAGCTTCAACAATATAAATAACGAGCCTCTCTCCCTGTGGGGAGGAGAGTGTGATCCCCTTGAGGATTTAGGGTTTCCCCCCTCCCGCCGCCACCAGAAAAAGAGGAAGTAGACAGGATGAACAGGGGCTTTGGAGGAAATCGTGGGGGGGGGGGGGAGGAAGATTTAATCGAGGAGGAAGAGAGGGGTGAAGGAAATATGCCCTAGAGGCAATAATAAAGTTATTATTTATTTCCTTATTTCATGATAAATGTTTATTATTCATGCTAGAATTGTATTAACCGGAAACTTAGTACATGTGTGAATACATAGACAAAACAAAGTGTCCCTAGCATGCCTCTACTTGACTAGCTCGTTTATCAAAGATGGTTATGTTTCCTAACCATAGACGTGTGTTGTCATTTGATGAACGGGATCACATCATTAGGAGAATGATGTGATGGACAAGACCCATTCGTTAGCTTAGCATTATGATCGTTACAATTTCATTGCTACTGCTTTCTTCATGACTTATACATGTTTCTCAGACTATGAGATTATGCAACTCCTGAATACCGGAGGAACACCTTGTGTGCTATCAAAAGTCATAACGTAACTGGGTGATTATAAAGATGCTCTACAGGTGTCTCTGATGGTATTTGTTGAGTTGGCATAGATCGAGATAAGGATTTGTCACTCCGTGTATCAGAGAGGTATCTCTGGGCCCTCTCGGTAATGCACATCACTATAAGCCTTGCAAGAATTTTGACTAATGAGTTAGTTGCGGGATGATGCATTACGGAAGAAGTAAAGAGACTTGCCGGTAACGAGATTGAACTAGGTATTGAGATACCGACGATCGAATCTCGGGCAAGTAACATACCGATGACAAAGGGAACAACGTATGTTGTTATGCGGTTTGACCGATAAAGATCTTCGTAGAATATGTAGGAACCAATATGAGCATCCAGGTTCCGCTATTGGTTATTGACCGGAGATGAGTCTCGGTCAGGTCTACATAGTTCTCAGACCCGTAGGGTCTGCATGCTTAACGTTCTGCGACGATTTGTATTATGAGTTATGTGATTTGATGACCGAAGTTTGTTCGGAGTCCCGGATGAGATCGAGGACATGACGAGGAGTCTCGAAATGGTCGAGACGTAAAGATCGATATATTGGAAGGCTATATTCGGACATCGGAAAGGTTCCGAGTGATTCGGGTATTTTTTGGAGTACCGGAGAGTTACGGGAATTCGTATTGGGCCTTAATGGGCCATACGGGAAAGGAGAGAAAGGCCTCAAGGGTGGCCGCGCCCCTTCCCCATGGACTGGTCCGAATTGGACTAGGGAAAGGGGGCGCCCCCTTCCTTCCTTCTCCTTCTCCCTTCCCTTTTTCCTATTCCATGTGGGAGATGGAATCCTACTAGGACTAGGGAGTCCTAGTAGGACTCCACACTTTGGGCGCGCCCTATGAGGGCCGGCCTCCTCCTCCCTCCATCCTTTATATACGTGGCCAAGGGGCACCCCATAGACACACAAGTTGATAATTGATCTCTTAGCCGTGTGTGGTGCCCCCCTCCACCATAATACACCTCGGTCATATTGTTGTAGTGCTTAGGCGAAGCCTTGCGCCGGTAGATTCATCATCACCGTCATCACGCCGTCGTGCTGATGAAGCTCTCCCTCGACACTCTGCTGGATCGTGAGTTCGTGGGACGTCACCGAGCCGAACGTGTGCAGATCGCGGAGGTGCCGTACTTTCGGTACTAGGATCGGTCGATCGTGAAGACGTACGACTACATCAACCGCGTTGTCATAATGCTTCTGCTTACGGTCTACGAGGGTACGTGGACAACACTCTCCCCTCTCGTTGCTATGCATCACCATGATCTTGCGTGTGCGTAGGAATTTTTTTGAAATTACTACGTTCCCCAACAATGGCATCCGAGCCAGGTCTATGCATAGATGTTATATGCACGAGTAGAACACAAATGAGTTGTGGGCGATAATAGTCATACTGCTTACCAGCATGTCGTACTTTGATTCGATGGTATTGTTGGATGAAGCGGCCCAGACCGAGATTACGCGTACGCTTACGCGAGACTGGTTCTACCGACGTGCTTCGCACACAGGTGGCTGGCGGGTGTCAGTTTCTCCAACTTTAGTTGAATCGAGTGTGACTACGCCCGGTCCTTGTTGAAGGTTAAAACAGCACATACTTAACGAAAAATCGTTGTGGTTTTGATGCGTAGGTAAGAACGGTTCTTGCTCAGCCTGTAGCAGCCACGTAAAACTTGCAAGAACAAAGTAGAGGACGTCTAACTTGTTTTTGCAGGGCATGTTGTGATGTGATATGGTCAAGACATGATGCTAGATTTTATTGTATGAAATGATCATGTTTTGTAACACAGTTATCGGCAACTGGCAGGAGCCATATGGTTGTCGCTTTATTGTATGAAATGCAATTGCCATGTAATTGCTTTACTTTATCACTAAGCGCTAGCGATAGTCGTAGAAGCAATAGTTGGCAAGACAATAACGATGCTACGATGGAGATAAAGGTGTCGCGCCGGTGACGATGGTGATCATGACGGTGCTTTGGAGATGAAGATCAAAGGAACAAGATGATGATGGCCATATCATATCACTTATATTGATTGCATGTGATGTTTATCCTTTATGCATCTTATTTTGCTTAGTTCGACGGTAGCATTATAAGATGATCTCTCACTAAATTTCAAGGTGTAAGTGTTCTCCTTGAGTATGCACCGTTGCGACAGTTCGTCGTGCCGAGACACCATGTGATGATCGGGTGTGATAAGCTCTACGTTCAAATACAACGGGTGCAAGCCAGTTTTGCACACGCAGAATACTCGGGTTAAACTTGACGAGCCTAGCATATGCAGATATGGCCTCGGAACACTAAGATCGAAAGATCGAACGTGAATCATATAGTAGATATGATCAACATAGTGATGTTCACCATTGAAAACTACTCCATCTCACGTGATGATCGGACATGGTTTAGTTGATATGGATCACGTGATCATTTAGATGACTCGAGGGATGTCTATCTAAGTGGGAGTTCTTAAGTAATATGATTAATTGAACTTTAATTTATCATGAACTTAGTCCTCATAGTATTTGCATATCTATGTTGTAGATCAATAGCTCGCATTTAGCTCCCCTGTTTTATTTTTGATATGTTCCTAGAGAAAACTAAGTTGAAAGATGTTAGTAGCAATGATGCGGATTGGATCCGTGATCTGAGGATTATCCTCATTGCTGCACAGAAGAATTATGTCCTTGATGCACTGCTAGGTGACAGACCGATTGCAGGAGCAGATGCAGACGTTATGAACGTTTGGCAAGCTCGATATGATGACTACTTGATAGTTTAGTGCACCATGCTTTACGGCTTAGAATCGAGGCTTCAAAGATGTTTTGAATGCCACAGAGCATATGAGATGTTCTAAGAGTTGAATTTAGTATTTCAGACTCATGCCCATGTCAAAAGGTATGAGACCTTTGACAAGTACTTTGCCTACAAGATGGAGGAGAATAGCTCAGCTAGTGAGCATGTGCTCGGAATGTCTGAGTACGACAATCACTTGAATCAAGTGGGAGTTAATCTTCCAGATAAGATAGTGATTGACAGAGTTCTCTAGTCACTATCACCAAGTTACTAGAAATTCGTGATGAACTATAATATGCAAGGGATAACAGAAACGATTCCCAAGCTCTTCGTGATGCTGAAATCGACAAAGGTAGAAATCAAGAAAAGCATCAAGTGTTGATGGTTGACAAGACTACTAGTTTCAAGAAAAGGGCAAAGGGAAGAAGGGGAACTTCAAGAAGAACGGCAAGCAAGTTGCTGCTAAAGTGAAGAAGCCCAAGTCTAGACCTAAGCCTGAGACTAAGTGCTTCTACTGCAAAGGGACTGGTCACTGGAAGCAGAACTGCCCCAAGTATTTGGCGGATAAGAAGGATGGCAAAGTGAACAAATGTATATTTGATATACATGTTATTGATGTGTACTTTACTAGTGTTTATAGCAACCCCTCGGTATTTGATACTAGTTCAGTTGCTAAGAGTAGTAACTCGAAACAAGAGTTGCAAAATAAACAGAGACTAAGATCACTATCGCACACACCCTTTACCTTCGGGATTAGTGTTGAACCTAAAATAAATGTTATTTGGTGTTTGCGTTGAGCATGAATATGATTAGATCATGTTTATAGCAATACGGTTATTCATTTAAGTCAAAGAATAATTGTTGTTCTGTTTACATGAATAAAACCTTCTATGGTCATACACTCAAAATAAACGGTTTATTGAATCTTGATCGTGTTGATACACATATTCATAATATTGATGCCAAAAGATGCAAAGTTGATAATGATAGTGCAACATATTTATGGCACTGCCGTTTAGGTCATATTGGTGTAAAGCGCATGAAGAAACTCCATGCTGATGGGCTTTTGGAATCACTTGATTATGAATCACTTGATGCTTGCGAATCATGCCTCATGGGCAAGATGACTAAGACTCCGTTCTCCGGAACAATGGAGCGAGCCACTGACTTGTTGGAAATAATACATACCGATGTATGCGGTCCAATAGGTGTTGAGGCTCACGATGGGTATCATTGTTTTCTGACCTTCACAGATGATTTGAGCAGATATGTGTATATCTACTTGATGAAGAACAAGTCTGAAACACTTGAAAAGTTTAAAGATTTTCAGAGTGAAGTAGAGAATCATCGTAACAAGAAAATAAAGTTTCTACGATCTGATCGCAGAGGCAAATATTTGAGTTACGAGTTTGGCCTTCAATTAAAACAACGTGGAATAGTTTCACAAACTCATGCCACCTGGAACACCACAGCATAATGGTGTGTCCGAACGTCATAACCGTACTTTATCGGATATAGTGCAATCTATGATGTCTCTTACCAATTTAGCACTATCGTTTTGGGGTTATGCATTAGAGACAGCTACATTCACGTTAAAAAGGGTACCGTCTAAATCCGTTGAGACGACACTGTATGAACTATGGTTTGGCAAGAAACCTAAGCTGTCGTTTCTTAAAAGTTTGAGGTTGCAATGCTTATGTGAAAAAGTTTCAACCTGATAAGCTCAAACCCAAATCGAGAAGTGCGTCTTCATAGGATACCCAAAAGAAAATGTTGGGTACACCTTCTATCACAGATCCGAAGGCAAGATCTTTGTTGCTAAGAATGGATCCTTTTTAGGGAAGGAGTTTCTCTCGAAAGAAGTGAGTGGGAGGAAAGTAGAACTTGATGAGGTAATTGTACCTGCTCCCGAATTGGAAAGTAGTTCATCACAAAAATCAGTTCCAAGTGATTCCGACACCAATTAGTGAGGAAGTTAATGATAGTGATCATGAAATTTTAGATCAAGTTACTACTGAACCTCGTAGGTCATCCGGAGTAAGATCCGCACCAGAGTGGTACGGTAATCCTGTTTTGGAGGTCATGTTAGTTGACCATGACGAACCTACGAACTATGAGGAAGCGATGATGAGCCCAGATTCCGTGAAATGGCTTGAGGCCATGAAATCTGAGATGGGATCCATGTATGAGAACAAAGTATGGACTTGGATTGACTTGCCCAATGATTGGCAAGCAATAGAGAATAAATGGATCTTCAAGAGGAAGACGGACGCTGATAGTAGTGTTACTATCTACAAAGCTCGAATTGTCGCAAAAAATGTTTTCGACAAATTCAAGGTGTTGATTACGATGAGATTTTCTCACTTGTATCAATGCTTAAAAGTCTGTCTGAATCATGTTAGCAATTGCCGCATTTTATGAAATTTGGCAAATGGATGTCAAACCTGCATTCCTTAATGGATTTCTTAAAGAAGAGTTGTATGTGATGCAACCAGAAGGTTTTGTCGATCCTAAATATGCTAACAAAGAGTGCAAAGCTCCAACGATCCATCTATGGACTGGTGCAAGCATCTCGGAGTTGGAATATACGCTTTGATGAGTTGATCAAAGCATGTAGATTTATACAGACTTGCGGTGAAGCCTGTATTTACAAGAAAGTGAGAGGGAGCACTACAGTTTTCTGATAAGTATATGTGAAAGACATATTGTTGATCGGAAATGATGTAGAATTTTCTAGAAAGCATAAAGGAGTGTTTGAAAGAAGTTTTTTCAAAGAACGGCCTCGGTAAAGCTGCTTACATATTGAGCATCAAGATCTATAGAGATAGATCAAAACGCTTGATAAGTTTTTCAGTGAGTACATACCTTGACAAGAGTTTGAACTAGTTCAAAATGGAACATGTTGAGGATATAACTACTGGTGTAACCCGCCAAGGAGGGGCCGGGTTATGCTATAGCAATTCATTATATGAAGCCCAATATCAAGCTTGAAGATGGCGGTTCAATAAAGGGCTTCAAGCCCGTAGGCGACTTAAGGCCCGTAGTGATAAACCGCCGTAATGGCATGACTTGTGTTGTCAGGCAAGATTAACTAGTCACCGAGCCGGATACTGTTTATAAGCCGGACGGGACTCTGTAGGCCGCGGGGCGTCAACCCGTGTATATAAGGGGATGACTCGCCGGCGGCTTAAGGCAAGTAACATCAAATCGGTATCCAGGCATAGCGGATTCGCTCCCTGGTCATCGAAACCCTAGTAATTCCACCTCAACTGGAGTAGGCTTTTACCTTCAGCGTAAGGGGCCGAACCAATATAACCCTCGTATCCTTTGTCCCGCTTTAACCCCTTTAAGCTTCCTAGTTGTGATGGCTCCACGACTAAGTCCTTTCACGAGGGCATCTGCCGTGACTATTCCACGACAGTTGGCGCCCACCGTGGGGCCGGGTTATGCTATAGCAATTCATTATATGAAGCCCAATATCAAGCTTGAAGATGGCGGTTCAATAAAGGGCTTCAAGCCCGTAGGCGACTTAAGGCCCGTAGTGATAAACCGCCGTAATGGCATGACTTGTGTTGTAAGGCAAGATTAACTAGTCACCGAGCCGGATACTGTTTATAAGCCGGCCGGGACTCTGTAGGCCGCGGGGCGTCAACCCGTGTATATAAGGGGATGACTCGCCGGCTGCTTAAGGCAAGTAACATCAAATCGGTAGCCAGGCATAGCGGATTCGCTCCCTGGTCATCGAAACCCTAGTAATTCCACCTCAACTGGAGTAGGCTTTTACCTTCACCGTAAGGGGCCGAACCAGTATAACCCTCGTATCCTTTGTCCCGCTTTAACCCCTTTAAGCTTCCTAGTTGCGATGGCTCCACGACTAAGTCCTTTCATGAGGGCATCTGCCGTGACTATTCCACGACAGTTGGCACCCACCATGGGGCCAGCGCACGGTGGATTTGAGTTCTTGAAGGGCAGCTTCGAAGGGCTCAAGGGATACGCTGTGGGCCGGATGACCAAGAGTCATCGCGGCAAGCTCTACATCGACGACGCAGGCTGGGGCCCCGATGCCGGCTCAATCGAGTACGGGTACCGGGTCCCCTTCGGCGGAATCCACGTTTTCAGTGGCAAGATCGGCGAGCCGGGCCCTGAGCCAGACATCTGCATCAACCTCATCGAGACGGCTCAGCGTGCGAGACCCGCCCGGACTCTGCCTGCCTTGAAGCGTGCTTTCATGGGATGCATCCACGGAGGACTCTCTGAAGGATCTAGATCTAGCGATGAGACGGCCATCTGCTCTGATGGTGAATCATCCACAGGTGAGACGGACTCGTTGTATCAACTTCGAGACGGCAGGCTCGGGGGTTGTTCCGATGGCGACAGTATTCCGGACCCTTTTGAGCCGCCAAGCCGGGTTGGAATCTTCATGGCCGGCACGCAACCTGTTCAAAACTCCGCCGCTGGGGCAGGAGGCCCTGTGCACTCGCCGGCTCAGGTGCTGATGGATCTCACGGATAAGATGACTGCCCTGTTAACCGCCATGGTCGTCCCAGCGGATCAAGCTCAACATGATGCAGAGGTGGCACAGTTAAAGCTGGATATAGCACGAGCCAAGGAAGATCTGGCAGCGGAAGGAATCAGGATGGCTGCAGAACGGGTGGCTCTGGACGCCCAGACTCAGCTGATTCAGGCGCAGTCTTTCCGGCTCACGATGGATCAGAACGCATCCAATGAGGTCATGAGAAGGAGGCATCAGAAGGCTCAATCTCGGCTCCCTCCGGTTTATGATCCTCGAAACCTCTTCAACACGCCCGGTGCAGGGCCTAGTAACCCGCCAGAAATCACGGCACCCGGGGCTGGAACGCTGGTTCAGCCGCAAGTGATGGGGCCTCCCTGTGTGAATACTGCCCCACGTCAATACGTGCCAATACCATCGCGTCATTATTCTAATCCATTGGAAAACATGATCGCTGCAGCGGCGCGACTGGCGGCTCTCCCAGTCGAGGGTGATTCTCCAACGGCGGTCGAAACCCGCAGGGTCAGAGAACTTCTTCAGACGGCTTTGGCACAACAGGAGGCATATTCATATAGCCGGGACAGGATTCATTCAACCCCTCGTCCAAGACGGAGCCCAAGTTATAGCAGACACATGGTTTCAGCGGCCGGCTCAAGCAACGTCCGGTGCCGTGACTTGCCAGCTGGCCATGGCCCGGCGCATAATGGAGCCTTTAACGCGGTAGACCAAGACAGAGCACGTCAAGAGGCGGAGCAGGCGGCTCAGCTGACAGCTTACCAGCCCTTCCCGGTTTATCCGACGACTTCTATCGAGGCAGGCATAGCTACGAGGACCGGAGGTGTCCCTTGTCTGGTGCCGGCTCTCCGTAACTAACGTCTGCCCAAAGATTTCAAAGGACCTAGGAAGGTACCTAATTACACGGCTGATTTACAGCCCGAAGCATGGATTGAAAGCTACGAGATGGCTATGGAGTTGCTGGAGGTCAGCGAAGCGGCGATGGCCAAATACTTCACCATGATGTTGGATGGGACTGCCCGCACTTGGTTGAAGGGACTGCCACCTAATTCCATCGGGTCATGGGCAGAGCTGAAAGCCCGGTTCATCCAAAACTTCAAAGATACATGTAGGCAATCTATGTCAATTGTGGATTTGACTAACTGCAAGCAGCAAGAAGGCGAGTCTACAACCCATTGGGTACGCCGGGTCAAGGAAATAATACATTCATCTGATAAGATGGATGCCGGCTCTGCGGTCTTAATGTTGGAGCAAAATTGTTGTTTTGCACCCCTGAAGATGAAGCTTGGGCGTCTCAAGCGCGATTGCAACGATATGGGTACGCTGATGGTGGCTCTGGTCAAGTACGCCGACTCTGATAGTACCAAGGATCCCGCGTCTGATGAGGAAAAGACAGGGAAGGGAAAGAAGAATGGCAACGGCAAGGGCCCTCAGCATAACCTGGCGAGTCAAGGAGGTAATAAGCGTAAGGCTGATGATGGTATGGAGTTTGTGGCCAACACCAACATGCAGGGTAACAATCACCGACGTAAGGGGAGACCGCCTCCCCGGTCTGGCGGGTCAGGCCCGACGCTTGAGCAGTTGTTAAATGAGCCATGTCCAAGGCATGGCTCTAGGGAGAAGCTGGCCACTCATCTATGGAAAGACTGCGCGATCATGAAAGCTTTCAAGAATTCCAACATGTTCAACGGTAACAATGGGCAGGGCGGCGGCTCAGGTGGCGGCAGCTTTCATGGCCCGGGGGGCGGTTCAAATTCCAATTTTTAGAATTCTCAAGGTAATCAACGTGGTTTTAACCAGCAATCTGGCCAGGATAATCAGAAGCAGCAGCAGGGGGGATACCAGACCCATCCAAAGCAGCTCAACAGTGGACAGTATCATGTGTTTACTACCAGTTTGTGCAAGCGAGACCAGAAGCTTCATAAGAGGGCTGTGAACGTTGTTGAGCCGGCAGTTCCACGTTACTTGCGATGGTCTGAGCAGCCGATTGTATGGAGTAGGGAAGATCACCCTCCCCGGGTTGATAATCCGGGTCACCTGGCCTTGGTGGTGGCTCCTCAGGTTGGTGGGTATAAATTCACTAAGGTACTCATGGACGGAGGGAGTAGCATCAACATCCTCTATTATGAGACCTTTCGTCGTATGGGATTAACTGATAAAAGCCTCAACCAGTCCAATACTGTTTTCCATGGTGTGGTGCCTGGTAAGTCGGTGTATCCAATTGGTAAGATCGAGCTAGAAGTTGCCTTTGGAGATGAGTACAACTACAGGGCGTAAAAACTGACTTTTGAGGTGGTCAAAATCAGAAGCCCGTACCATGCTTTATTTGGGCAGCTGGCTTACGCCAAGTTCATGGCACGACCGTGTTACGTATATTTGCAGCTCAAGATGCCGGGTCACAATGGGACCATTATGGTTCATGGCAGCCGAAAGATAGCTTTGGAGTGCGAGGAAGGTGACGCTGCTTACGCTGAATCTGTTTGTGCGACAGAGGAATTAAAGTTTTACAAGGATAATGTTGACCCGACAGATATGACGTCTTTGAAAAAGCCCACCACGGAGCATGAGCCGGTAATGAAATTTAAGTCGGCCGATGGGACTAAGCTTATTGACTTTGTGCCAGGCGACTCGTCTAAGCAGTTCAGCATCAGTGCCAATCTGGATCCTAAATAGGAAAGCGCGCTCATCGAGTTCATCCGTGAGAACCGGGACATCTTTGCATGGAAACCTTCTGACATGCCGGGTGTACCGAGAGAACTCGCTGAGCACACTCTTAATATTGATCCAAAATTTAAGCCAATCAAGCAATTTCTCCGGCGGTTTAATTAGGAGAGGCGGAAAGCCATTGGTGAGGAAGTAGCCCGGCTCTTGGCGGCCGGGTTCATCGTTGAAGTCTTTCATCCAGAATGGCTAGCTAACCCGGTGCTCGTGCTCAAGAAGAACGGCACCTGGCGTATGTGTGTGGATTATACGGATTTAAACAAGGCTTGTCCGGCTGATCCTTTTGCTCTCCCCCGTATTGACAAATTATTGATGCTACGGCGGGTTGTGAGCGTTTGAGTTTTTTGGATGCTTACTCTGGATACCATCAGATCAAAATGGCAGTTAAGGACCAAGAGAAGACGGCATTCATTACCCCTTTTGGAGCCTTCTGTTATGTGTCTATGCCTTTTGGGCTCAAGAGCGCCCAGGCGACTTACCAGCGGTGCGTACAGAATTGTCTTCATAATCAGATTGGGCGCAACGTTCATGCCTATGTGGATGATATTGTGGTAAAATCCAGAGAGAAGGAGACCTTGATAGACGATCTAAGGGAGACCTTTGGTAATCTCCGGGTCTACAAGATGATTCTTAACCCGGCCAAGTGTGTTTTTGGTGTTCCTGCAGGCAAGCTCTTGGGTTTTCTGGTTTCTCATAGAGTCATTGAAGCTAACCCGGAGAAGATCAAGGCAATCACCTCTCTGGCTAAGCCGGCGTGTATAAATGACGTCCAGCGTCTGGCGGGTCGGATCGCTGCTTTAAGTCGATTTATAAGCCGGTTGGGTGAAAAGGCCATACCGCTGTATCAGATGATAAAGAAAACAGATGACTTTGTCTGGAGTGATGCTGCCAACGCCGCCTTTGAGGATTTGAAAAGACAGTTAGCTGAACCGCCAGTTCTTGCTGCTCCTGTTGATAAGGAGCCCTTATTATTGTATGTAGCCGCTAACACACGAGTCGTCAGTGTGGCCATCGTGGTGGAGCGCAAGGAGGCGGGTAAGGAACATTCGGTTCAGCGGCCGGTTTACTACGTCAGCGAAGTACTTATTGAGTCCAAGCAACGGTATCCACATTGGCGGAAGCTTGTTTATGGGGTATTCATGGCAAGCCGGAAGCTTAAGCAATATTTCCAGGGCCACCCTATCACTGTGGTTAGTTCTGCTCCTTTAGGAGATATCATCCAAAACAGAGAAGCCACAGGAAGAGTCGCTAAGTGGGCCATTGAACTTGGGCCTCATGGTCTAAAGTATGTGCCACGCACGTCTATCAAATCACAAGCATCGGTAGATTTCATCAATGATTGGACAGAGCTGCAGATGCCTGAAGAGAAACCGGATAACACATACTGGACTATTCACTTCGACGGGTCCAGGCAATTGGAGGGCTCGGGGGCTGGAGTCGTGTTAGCTTCCCCTCGAGGTGACAAATTTTGTTATGTACTACCGTTGATGTTTCCCTGTACTAACAATGCAGCTGAGTACGAGGCCTTGCTCCATGGTCTTCGGATAGCTAAGGAGATGAGCTTAAGCCGGGTAAGGTGCTTTGGCGACTCAGATTTGGTGGCCCAACAAGTATCAGGCAAGTGGGATTCCAAGGACCCCCTCATGGCGGCTTATCGCCGTGAAGTGATGCCATTGCCGGACATTTTCAGGGTTACCAAGTAGAGCACATTGACCACAGAAAGAACGAGGCGGCTGATGCCTTAAGCCGGCTGGGCTCTCAGCAAAATCCGGTGCCGCCTAATACTTTCTTGGATATTCTGCATAACCCTTCTGTCAAGTTACCTACAGAGGAAGACTTGGCTGTTCCGGACCCTGAAGCACAGTTGGTGGCGGCTCTTCATGTTATCCCAGATTGGACAGTACCATACTTGGCTTACATGACCCGGGGAGAATTGCCTGAGGATGAAATTTTGGCCAGACAAATAACCCGGCGGTCTAAGTCAATGATAATTGCCAATGGCGAGTTGCATCATCGCAGTGTCACTGGGGCTTTTCAGCGTTGTGTTTCCCCTGAGGTAGGTCAAGAAATTTTACGCGAGATTCACGAGGGGGATTGTGGCCATCATGCCGGCTCAAAATCCCTTGTGGCCAAAGCTTTTCGTCACGGTTTTTATTGGCTGACGGCTCATGCTGATGCAGAGGACTTAGTCAGTAAATGTGACGGTTGTCAGAAGTTCTCAAGACGTGCTCACGTGCCGGCTCAAGAGTTGAGGATGATTCCAATCACTTGGTCGTTTGCAGTCTGGGGCTTGATATGGTTGGACCTTTCAAAAGGTCCAAGGATAAGAAGACCCACCTCTTGGTGGCGGTTGACAAGTTCACAAAGTGGGTTGAGGCAGAGCCAGTTAGTAAGTGTGATGCAGCCACGGCGGTTCAGTTCATGAAAAAGGTGATATTTCGCTTTGGTTTTCCACAGAACATTATAACTGACAATGGTACCTGTCGTGGAATTGTCACGGCAGATGTCCTTAGTGTGAGGACTTAGTCGCGAGGCCAACGCATCTATGTGGTAGCCTGAGAGGGGTTGATCGGGACGAGAGACGCAACACACAAGACAAGGATTTAGGCAGCTTCGGGCCCCGGGAAACATCATCCGGTAATAACCCTACATGCTGTTTGAGGCTAGGTCTCATTATGATCATGAGTGAGTCGCCGGCTTGGCCGGCTCTTTGTGTCTAGCCCTAGAGATTGTTTCTTATTACTTGTCCTTCTTTGGGATGCCCTGCCCCTCCTTATATAAGTTAGAGGGGCGGGTTACATGTGGAGTCCTAGTAGGACTAGGGCTAGTCTATCTTTTCTTACAAGTTGAATACAAGTCCGGGTCTTGCTTCCGCGTAAAGGAAATATTCGTCATCCCTTTCCTTTTAAGCCGGCCCACCATAACATGAGCTGGCCTTCTGGGCCTTGGGCCTAGTCTTCTATCTGACCCGTTGTCAGGGTCATCCGTGAGTCGTCAGGCTCGTGAGTCGTCTGACAGTGAGCCGCCAGACCCGTGAGTTGCCAGTCCTCCGGCGGGTCACGGTGAAGCGCCAAGCCCGGCCGGGTCATACTTCCGGCCGGGTCATACCGCGGGGTATATCCCCGACATTAGCCCCCAGTTTAATTTGGATTTATCCATGTTAAACTAATCTGCAATATAAACACAAGAACAAATTTGACAGGTTGTGTTCCGGGTTAAGTATTCTTTGTAAGCCGGCACTTGATCATCCTAAAGTCCTTGTCATCTTCCTTCTTGATATGTATCCATAATCTCATAGCAAATCTCTTTAGCAGATATGTTCAAATTTTGCCAATGCAAAAAATCCAGATACTTCCTTTGAAAAATCCGGGTCAACAGGCCAGCTTCAGTGTCAATTTGCTGACATTGGTCTCTTATTGAGAAATATTGTAAGAGATAATCCACTTGAGTCGGCTTTCAATGCTCTGACTTGACAAAAATATTGGTCTTCAAATATTCAACTTATATTCAGCCGGCTTAAAGATATAAAACTTGCCGGTTTATAAGTACCAAAATTGCCGGGTTATAAATAGATGATGCCAAGTCATAATTGTCGCCGACGCCGGTTTATGATTTTTGCAGACACCAGGTCAATCTGATTTACTCAAAACTGAGAATTTGAAGATATTTCTCCCTTATATCCATATTACCTGTAGCCCCCAAGGGCCGGTTTAATCAGCATGAATAAGCCGGGACTTATCACCATGGCTTTAAATAAAATCCAGTTGTGTAGCCCCCATGAGTCGGCTATAGTCATAGTAGTGTAGCCGGGTCATCCTAGAATTGTCTTGAATTTTCGACAGGAGCAATTGGTAGCCCCTAAGGGCCAACTAATTTAGAACGTGATGAGTCAGGTCTTCAATAAGTTGAGCAAAAAATGACTTTGCATTAGCCCCCAAGTGCCATGGTGCATGCTGGCAATGACATGGGACTTGCATATTTGATGTAATATCAATTTGAATAATGTAGCCCCCAAGTGCCGGGTCGTTAGCCTGCAGCGACTCGGGACTATTCCTTCCATTGTAGAATAAATTATATCCATTGATAAAATAATAGCCATTACGCCAAAGCGACTTTGAATACCTCATCTGTTGATAAGCAAACCCGGAGTTTAAATACCCGGCGGCTCTCGGCCGATGACGATTTAATACGCCTCCATTGTAAACTGAAATTTTTATAACCCGGCGGCTTATAGCCTTTGAGAAAATCAAGAATTGATAACCCTTTTGAGACACCAATTTCAATCTTTGATGATGGGCTTGAACTTAATCATTTATGTAAGTCATAGCCCTGTAAATCATGCACAGAGTTTAAACAACATATGCCCTGGCGACTTAACGTTAAAAGCCAGGGCGGGTAACCACCCAAATGTAGTCTTATCCTGCACACAAGTAGATCACAAGATCCCTTGGCGGTTTACCGCAGGGCGGGTCATAATATCTCACATATAACCACTGTGATATTGAATTTGTACTGCCGGTTTACATGACCTGTGCAGTAAGGGTGATAACCCAATCCTTAGAAGCCAATGCTTCCATATAGATGATGATTGTCATAAGCTGGCGATTTATCATTGGAAATCAAGCCGGGTTAAATAACAACCACTCATATACACTTTAAATATGAAAAAGAGCTTCAAATAAAATCCAAAAATTGTTTGCAAATAAGAGACTTCAAAATTTTTGAGGCTTCTGATTCGAATACAATCAGAAAACCGTCCCAAAGGGGTTAAGCTAAGATTCGAATACGATCATATAGCCCCCAGTGGCTTTGGCATTGCCGATCAAGAGGGTACCGACAGCTATGTTCTCTTTGGTTCGAATACGACCTATGTTTGAACAGGAAGCCCCCAAATGACCTTGAGAGTTGTTTAACGACGCTGATTCGAATACGATCCACGTCGGTTCCCAAGAGGGGTTGAGCTATGATTCGAATACGATCAAGAAGCCCCTAGTGAGCTCGGCAGTGTGCCGATCAAGAGGGTACCGACAGCTATGTTCTCTTTGGTTCGAATACGACCTATGTTTGAACAGGAAGCCCCCTAGTGATCATGAGAATATTTAACGACTCTGATTCGAATACGATCAGGGTCACACCCAAAGGGTTAAGCTAAATTCGAATACGATTAGCTCCTAATGGCCATTAAAGCAGGGTACCTATGTTTGAGTTGTGCTTTGTAACCGACTCTCTTTGGTCCCTTTAATTTTTCCTAAGAATTCGAACTTTGCGAGAGATCAATTCTTTTTGAACCGGAAAATTCTTAAACCAGATATTGAAAGTTTCAAATTTTTGTGATAAACAAATTTACCTTGAACCGGATTTGAGAGCTTCAAAACTTTGTGGCAGATAAATTTCCCTTGAACCGGATTTTAAACCGGATATTTAAGAGCTTCAGTGCTTTGTGGGAGATGTCACGTCTCTTGAGCCGGGTCTAAACCGGAATCCTTCTTTTTAAGCCAGAAATTTTCTGACGGCCTTTAAACTTTTCACCAATATGGCGGTAGCCTCCGGGACCGGATTATTTTTCCCTCCAACGACCCGGGGTTCTCGAATGCATTGAAGCCGACCAATGGTGCTGAGTCATATAATTGTAGCCCCCGAGTCTCAAGACGACTCGAGGAGTTGGCTTTGAGATTCTCCATATTGACCATAGCATAAGGTGTATATCATTGGTGTTGATAGCGCGATGTGAATCCACAGAAGGTTGAAGTGACTGCGGCGGGTTATAAATGATCGCGTATGAGCCGTGTCAGCAACTCGGCCAATGGTTTCTTCCAACTGGATGTTTTGAAGTTAACCAAACTGTAGTGGTGGCGACTTGTGCGCCTGCCCATTGAACCATCGAGTGCAGACGGCGGCTGATAATACATGATAATTTGCCTCCAATTTGTTGAAAGAAAACCGGGCTTCCCAAGCAGTGACTCGCTCAGATTTAATAAACAGCTCATGCATACAGGTGCGGCCCAGCGTGTTTATATAGACCAACCCGCAAGAGACGGATGGTAAAGACGACCATTGCATTAGAGGCGGCACAGACAGATGAACCGGCCGTGGTGTTGTAAGCCGGTCCGGACGGGTGAATCGATCGCCCGCGCGGTAAGCCGCGCGGATGGGCGAGTCAACCACATTGTGTTGATGTAGTGAACAATTGTCCTATATCAAAAACCTCGCAAGCCAGAGTAATTGCTCTTTTTAAAGAAAACAATATATAATATATAAAAATTTACTGGATTGATTTCACCTGATATGTCAGGCCAGAAATTATCCACCGCGGAGTTGATGATCATCACGGTGAAGCTGAAACCAATCACGGCCGAGTCGGCCGCGGGAGCAGACAGATGAGCCGGCCGCGGCTTTGCGCAGACGGCGGGTCGACACACACAGCGGTGGCGTGGAGCGTTGCGGCGAATTGGTGATGCTCCGGCTGTCGGCCGAGGCAGGTAGTGACGACGGTTTGAACCGGTGGAGGCAAGCTGCAGCAGCGACTTGAGGCAAAGGGCCGCAGCCAGCGACGCTAGATCGTAAGGACACGTCACCGACAGGTACGCGGCGGAGGCGAAGACAACAGCAGCAGACGAAAAATGCTGGAGGTCGTCCGTCAGCGCGGGAGCGCCAGACGCGGACGCGACGCCGCTGGAGGCCGGCCGCGGTCGCGACATCGCTGGACGCGGAAATGCCGGAGACGCCAGTCGCGTCTCCATCTTCAAGTTTTTGGCCACTGTGTATACAGAGGAACGCAGGTTGTAGTACTTCCCTTGGAGCTAGCACGTGAAGACCTGAATTGATGAAGCCTGTATGCATGTTAACTTGGCCCTCTCGTGTTTGACCGGTGCACAAGTTCCCTTGTGATCTTATTTGGAAAACAAAATAATCGTAGAGGCATCTTCTTCTCTTTCCTTTTGGCCCTCTTTTTTTTGGAACTTGAACCGAACATGGTCTGTATGTAGCCCTGCTTCTCCTGCAGATTGGAGGATCAGCAGTCGGATTTGACAGCCAAGTTACAATCCAACTCGAAGTGCTCCTTTTCTTTTTCTTCTTTTGTATACTGACGTGGAGTAGTGCCAGCAGCTATGGCTTGGAAGTAATAATTAGCCGCAACAAAACACGCGGATGTTGACGCGTTGGTCCAGCGGTACTTGCCTTAAATTGATTGCGGCTTCGTGTAATCACGTGACCGAGTACTAGTAGCACTTGATGTTTCTTTGGATTTGACCCGTCTGCACGTAGCAATTTATAGATGATTCCCTTGGGAGAGTCTTCTGATCTGACAAGTATCAGTAGTAGAAGCAATTCAGGTCTTGTGTACTTGTCCGTAGATGGTAAGACGTGATCGTATTTTCTTGACTGGCTACGCGCAGCCGCAACGATTTGTTTTTTTTGGCTTCGATCCGGAAAACGAAACGCCTTCGGTGGATTTCTGCAACGATGCCAAGGGAATCTCTCTGTCGGTCTCGGCGACTTTTGTAGAACAGCGCAACGGAAATCGATCTGGGCGGAACGCCTGGCCGCATGCGCGCGACCCTTAAATCTTTCATCTCAATCTCATATATGCCAACTCCAAAGTTAGGTGACGACTCTGGAACAACGAAAACTTGCTGGCTCCGCTCAAGGTTATCCACGCCGGTTTATCCTGCATGACTGTTCTGTACCGGCTCTTCTTTATCCCGAAATTCACGAACTCTTCGAAACCCTAGGAAAGATCCCTTCAAGAACTCAACACCACCGTGCGCAGGCCCCACAGTGGGCGCCACCTGTCGTGGAATTGTCACGGCAGATGTCCTTAGTGTGAGGACTTAGTCGCGAGGCCAACGCATCTATGTGGTAGCCTGAGAGGGGTTGATCGGGACGAGAGACGCAACACACAAGACAAGGATTTAGACAGCTTCGGGCCCCGGGAAACATCATCTAGTAATAACCCTACATGCTGTTTGAGGCTAGGTCTCATTATGATCATGAGTGAGTCGCCGGCTTGGTCGGCTCTTTGTGTCTAGCCCTAGAGATTGTTTCTTGTTAATTGTCCTTCTTTGGGGTGCCCTGCCCCTCCTTATATAAGTTAGAGGGGCGGGTTACATGTGGAGTCCTAGTAGGACTAGGGCTAGTCTATCTTTTCTTACAAGTTGAATACAAGTCCGGGTCTTGCTTCCGCGTAAAGGAAATATTCGTCATCCCTTTCCTTTTAAGCCGGCCCACCATAACATGAGCTGGCCTTCTGGGCCTTGGGCCTAGTCTTCTATCTGACCCGCCGTCAGGGTCATCCGTGAGTCGTCAGGCTCGTGAGTCGTCTGACAGTGAGCCGCCAGACCCGTAAGTTGCCAGTCCTCCGGCGGGTCACGGTGAAGCGCCAAGCCCGGCCGGGTCATACTTCCGGCCGGGTCATACCGCGGGGTATATCCCCGACATTAGCCCCCAGTTTAATTTGGATTTATCCATGTTAAACTAATCTGCAATATAAACAGAAGAACAAATTTGACAGGTTGTGTTCCGGGTTAAGTATTCTTTGTAAGCCGGTCGCAGACGTGTGAGTTGTCCTCCTTGTTGTAAGCTGGCGTGGTCGCTAGAGACGGCCACGGCATTTGTAAGCCGGCGCGGTCGCGAGAGACGGCCACGGCGCTGTAAGCCGGTGCGGGAGTCCGTTGAGTAACGACAACCACCTGTGCCCAAAGATGTTGGCGTGCCTCCATGTCCGCGGTATAATATCACTTTTTGTTATAAATAATTGCCCTGCATAAACAATATTGCAGACCAAGGCAAAGATAAACTTGTTCTTTGACAAAAACAACATGTGCTAATAAATCAAACTTGGATGGATATCACCTGATCTGTTTGGACGACGGATGATCCGTTTATCGCGACAGAGGTGGCTCAGGCAGAGCAGCGACTCAATATAGTTCCGGCGGCTCAGGCAGACCGGCGACTTAATATAACCCCGGCGGCTCAAAACGGCAAGGGCGGCTCAACACGGCTCCGGCGGGTTGATGTAAATTAAGCTGCACGGGCGGCGACTTGCGCACACCTGTTCCATCAGTAAGCGGGCGCAAACGCCGGTGCGTGATGGTGCTGACCACTTGATTCGCCCGATCAACAGACGAGTCGGCCGTGGCATTGTAAAACGGCGTGGACGGGAGAGTCGGCCACGGGGTCGGACAGGTAAGTCGCCCATAGTGTTGTAAACCGTCACGGACGAGCGAGTTGTCCTCCACATTGCAAGTTGTCTGAAGCGCGCGTCTGTTGTTTGAATCGCGCGTCATGGCGACTCAAAAGATTGTTGGAAGTGACGCAATAAAAAACGCCAACAAAAAACTCTTGAGCTGAATAGATCTGCGAGCATAAAATAGCACGAGCAGACAACATATGTTTTGTATAATATGCACTTAATACGCAGAGCAATTTAACAGAGACGAGTGCACCTGATTCTATCCGCAGATATCTGCAGAGCAATTTGGAAACAAGGCGAGGCGGCGTGGCCGGGGTGGCTCGACGCGCCGGCAAGGTAACTTGGTGGCGGCAACTTGTGGCAGCAGAACCGGAGCAACGTGTGACGGCTCGGTGTTGGAGGCTCGAGGCGAAGGCCGGCTTTGCGCAGACGGCGGGTCGACACACACAGCGGTGGCGTGGAGCGTTGCGGCGAATTGGTGATGCTCCGGCTGTCGGCCGAGGCAGGTAGTGACGACGGTTTGAACCGGTGGAGGCAAGCTGCAGCAGCGACTTGAGGCAAAGGGCCGCAGCCAGCGACGCTAGATCGTAAGGACACGTCGCCGACAGGTACGCGGCGGAGGCGAAGACAACAGCAGCAGACGAAAAATGCTGGAGGTCGTCCGTCAGCGCGGGAGCGCCAGACGCGGACGCGACGACGCTGGAGGCCGGCCGCGGTCGCGACGTCGCTGGACGCGGAAATGCTGGAGACGCCAGTCTCCATCTTCAAGTTTTTGGCCACTGTGTATACAGAGGAACGCAGGTTGTAGTACTTCCCTTGGAGCTAGCACATGAAGACCTGAATTGATGAAGCCTGTATGCATGTTAACTTGGCCCTCTCGTGTTTGACCGGTGCACAAGTTCCCTTGTGACCTTATTTGGAAAACAAAATAATCGTAGAGGCATCTTCTTCTCTTTCCTTTTGGCCCTCTTTTTTTTGGAACTTGAACCGAACATGGTCTGTATGTAGCCCTGCTTCTCCTGCAGATTGGAGGATCAACAGTCGGATTTGACAGCCAAGTTACAATCCAACTCGAAGTGCTCCTTTTCTTTTTCTTCTTTTGTATACTGACGTGGAGTAGTGCCAGCAGCTATGGCTTGGAAGTAATAATTAGCCGCAACAAAACACGCGGATGTTGACGCGTTGGTCCAGCGGTACTTGCCTTAAATTGATTGCGGCTTCGTGTAATCACGTGACCGAGTACTAGTAGCACTTGATGTTTCTTTGGATTTGACCCGTCTGCACGTAGCAATTTATAGATGATTCCCTTGGGAGAGTCTTCTGATCTGACAAGTATCAGTAGTAGAAGCAATTCAGGTCTTGTGTACTTGTCCGTAGATGGTAAGACGTGATCGTATTTTCTTGACTGGCTACGCGCAGCCGCAACGATTTGTTTTTTTGGCTTCGATCCGGAAAACGAAACGCCTTCGGTGGATTTCTGCAACGATGCCAAGGGAATCTCTCTGTCGGTCTCGGCGACTTTTGTAGAACAGCGCAACGGAAATCGATCTGGGCGGATCGCCTGGCCGCATGCGCGCGACTCTTAAATCTTTCATCTCAATCTCATATATGCCAACTCCAAAGTTAGGTGACGACTCTGGAACAACGAAAACTTGCTGGCTCCGCTCAAGGTTATCCACGCCGGTTTATCCTGCGTGACTGTTCTGTACCGGCTCTTCTTTATCCCGAAATTCACGAACTCTTCGAAACCCTAGGAAAGATCCCTTCAAGAACTCAACACCACCGTGCGCAGGCCCCACGGTGGGCGCCAACTGTCGTGGAATTGTCACGGCAGATGTCCTTAGTGTGAGGACTTAGTCTCGAGGCCAACGCATCTATGTGGTAGCCTGAGAGGGGTTGATCGGGACGAGAGACGCAACACACAAGACAAGGATTTAGACAGCTTCGGGCCCCGGGAAACATCATCCGGTAATAACCCTACATGTTGTTTGAGGCTAGGTCTCATTATGATCATGAGTGAGTCGCCGGCTTGGCTGGCTCTTTGTGTCTAGCCCTAGAGATTGTTTCTTGTTACTTGTCCTTCTTTGGGGTGCCCTGCCCCTCCTTATATAAGTTAGAGGGGCGGGTTACATGTGGAGTCCTAGTAGGACTAGGGCTAGTCTATCTTTTCTTACAAGTTGAATACAAGTCCGGGTCTTGCTTCCGCGTATAGGAAATATTCGTCATCCCTTTCCTTTTAAGCCGGCCCACCATAACATGAGCTGGCCTTCTGGGCCTTGGGCCTAGTCTTCTATCTGACCCGCCGTCAGGGTCATCCGTGAGTCGTCTGACAGTGAGCCGCCAGACCCGTGAGTTGCCAGTCCTCCGGCGGGTCACGGTGAAGCGCCAAGCCCGGCCGGGTCATACTTCCGGCCGGGTCATACCGCGGGGTATATCCCCGACAGTACCAATCTGTCTAAAGGCGCCATGGAAGAATTTTGTCAACGAGAGCATATTCGACTTGATGTTTCATCAGTGGCTCACCCCCAATCCAATGGTCAAGCTGAGAGAGCCAATCAGGAAATCTTGAAAGGCATCAAGCCCCGGCTTTTGGTCCCTTTGCAGCGGACTCCGGGTTGTTGGGTGGAGGAGTTACCCTCTGTGATATGGAGCATCAATACTACTCCTAATAGGTCTACGGGTTATACGCCTTTCTTCATGGTTTACGGAGCCGAGGCGGTTCTCCCTAGCGACATCCGTCATGACTCGCCTCGTGTGGCGGCTTATGTTGAGACGGACAATGAACAAGCGTGTCAGGATGCTCTTGACTTGTTGGATGAACAGCGCGACATAGCAGCAGCTCGCTCGGCGATTTACCAACAAGACCTGCGCCGCTATCACAGCCGCCGGGTTAAGTCCAGAACCTTTCAGGAAGGTGACTTGGTACTCCGGCTCATCCAGGATCAAACTGATGCACACAAGTTATCCCCGCCTTGGGAAGGGCCCTTTGTGGTCAGCAAGAACTTGCACAACGGGTCATACTACCTCATCGATGTTCGAGAACACAAAGATTCACGTAAGTCGGAGGAGGAGACCCGCCAGCCGTGGAATATAGCTCAGCTTCGGCCTTATTACACTTGAGCCACCGGCTCTCATAATGTACATACTTCCGTGACAATGTATATATTGTGATAAATAATAAAGCAGGACCTCTGTCCTTTTTCCCCTCAAAGGTAAATGTGTCATTGTTATTTTCATTATGATATCACATGATCACTTGGGGGCTGATCCGGCTTATGATCGTATTCGAATCTAGCCGTTAAAAATCATGGTCACTAGGGGGCTTCCTGTTCAAACATAGGTCGTATTCGAACCAAAGAGAACATAGCTGTCGATACCCTTTCGATCGGCACACTGCCGAGCTCACTGGGGAGTTTCTTGATCATATTTGAATCATAGCTCAACCCCCTTTGGGAACCGACGTGGATCGTATTCAAATCTGCGTCGTTAAACAACTCTCAAGGTCATTTGGGGGCTTCCTGTTCAAACATAGGTCGTATTCGAACCAAAGAGAACATAGCTATCGGTACCCTCTTGATCGGCAACGCCAAAGCCACTGGGGGCTATATGATCGTATTCGAATCTTAGCTTAACCCATTTGGGATGGTTTTCTGGTCGTATTCGAATCAAAAGCCTCCAAATTTTTGAAGTCTCTTCTTGTAAACAATTTTTTGGATTCCATTTGAAGTTTTTTTGATCATGTATAAAGTGTTCAAGGGTGGTTCCTATTCCACCGGCTTAACCTTGATCAATAAAGATGATCGCATATAATAAACATCGTATTACAGAGTTGGGTTCTCACCCTCATTGTTCGGGTCACATAAACCGGAAGTATAATTGAAGGGTCACAGGTATGATGTTATGGTTGTCTCAAAGATATAATTGAGAACCGGCTTTTTATGATTTTGATTCATACTCCGGGTTATATGTAAAATATATGACCCTCTATGCGGTAAGCCGCCAAGGGACTTGTAATTTGTTCTCTATGCAGGACAGTTAAAGGCAGCCCTTTAAACATAAGGAAAGAAGAGGATCAGCATAAAACAGGGGAATATAAGATGGCGGCTTAAACAGTGTTGAGAGCCACACAAATGCGCTATGGCGCGACAAAAATAAGTGTTTTCCTATTCTATTACATGACTCCCCGAGTCCAAATAGTGAAGCATTGTTTTTTATCAAGACATAAATATGAGCCGCCTGAGGGATCAAAGGTGTTGTTGGGCTGAAGCTTCCGGTTCATCCCTTTCCGCTCCTCCGTCTGTTTCCCTGTCCTGGAAGGTTGATGATTTCCAGTCAATGCCACTCAAGGCTTCAAATTCAGCTTCATCATCAATTAACCCGGCCGGATTAACTTCAGGGGCGAAAGTATGCTTACGAGGGGGAGGGATCAGACTGATTGCCTCATAATGTGGTGTTGGAATTCTCTGATTATCGGCGTCATAACCCGGTTGGTATTTGGTAAGATCCGTATCATTACCGATCAGAGTGGCCACAGGACGTACGTCCTTCACGCAAGCGGCGAAATCCTTCTGGTCAAATGGGGTGCCGTCCTCCTTCAAACTGGGATACCCAAGGGCGATGTCGGCCGGGTCTAGCTCCGGTAGCCACGCCTTGGCCCGGCTTAAGGCAGCTATGGCTCCGTCTCTCGCAGAAGCCCGTCTCAATTCCTGGAAACGTTGAGGTAGCACGGCAAGCCGCCTTAGCACATCCACCAGATGAGTGGGAACTTCATTTGACAGAGCCACGACGGCTAAGGCACGTTGTGACCCGGTGTAGAGTTGTTCCACCAGGGTATAAACGGCCTTTAGTTTTGTCAGCATATTCTGGTTGAGATTGGCACTCCTGGAGCCTGCATTACAAGGTCAGATGAGCTGAGGACAATTGAGATGTTTGTTGAAAAAGATTCAAGCTAGCTAACACTTACAGAATAACTTACCAAAGATTGCTGAGACCATCTGAGATATCTGGCGTTTTAAGCCGGATAGCTCGGCGGTTGTTTCTGCAAGAGTGGCCTCCGCTTGTTCAGCCCGGTTGAGTAAAGCGGTCTTCTCATCTGCCCAGGCCTTTCTCTCTGCCTCAAACTTCTTTTTCAATTTCTCTTGTGCGGATACACTGACTTCAAACTTGGAATTCGCCTTTTGGGTTTCACTTTCTTGTGTTTTCTGGCGATTCTTCAAGTCGGAGATCTCCGATTCAAATTGCTTAATGGCGGCCTGTATAAATTCCGGGTTACAGTTAGGATTATAATAATGCAACATTAAGTCCCAAGCAGTTTGCAAGCAAAGATACTTGGCACTTGGGGGCTAATGTATGCTAAAGAGCTCTAATTACAGTGGCGGTTCATGGAAATAAAGTCCCAAGCATTTTGCAAGCAAAGATACTTGGCACTTGGGGGCTAATGCATATTGTTGTTCAAGTACTTGGTTAAAATACGGTGAAGACCGGTTCAAATATGTTGTCTAAACCGGCCCTTGGGTGCTACCGGATAAGCCGGTTTTCTTGCAGTGATTATTAAGCTGGTGATAAGTCTATAACATATTTCATCATAAGTAATAGACTTGGGGGCTGGCATAGTAAGGATAACTAAGGAACAAGCAACAAGAGTTATACCTCAGATTTTTGGTGTATTTGTTTCACCATATCAACTTCCAGATCCAGGCTGTTGTGCACTTGGTTTACATAACCAGAGACGATTTCTCCAATACTCAGATGAGCATAATCAGTGACATCCAGCCGGGTTTTGCGACGTTCCAGAAGTTCTTCTTTGGCGAAGCACTTGGCCAGCGCGGTGGGTCTCCTCGGTTCAACGAAGTCAGTCCGTATGATTTCGACGTCCGGGTCATCCGCCTTGGCCGGGCTAGGGTTCTCCGGGTTCTCAGAACCTTCCATAGTTTGTTCGATGGACGGATCAGTGGTGAGAGTTGGAGTGTCATGGGCTGGTTCAGGCGGCGGCTCATGAGCGGAAGTATCAGGAGCAGCCACTCTGAGCTCCGGTTTAGCAAAGACTGGCTCTTCGGCCGGCTTACTTCTCTTCATCCTCTTGCTGGGCTTTACTTGTACACTGGAAATTAAAGGGTTAGTACAAAAACATGAGTAAGATAAGCACAAGATAAACAGATTGTCGCGGTTTTGAAAGCCGGCATGCTAGACTGCATTGATTCGCCGGAGGAAGGTGAAGTTCCCTGATAGTTTGAGTCAGAGGAATTGAGTGGTTGACGAGTGAAACCCGCCAAAGGATACAAAGAATATAAATCAGAGATAACCTCAGGCCGGTGTTTTCTTGTTGCATCGGGTAAGCCGGAGGAGAGGTCCGCATCTTTACTGGTCCGGGTCTGCCTACGACTCTCGTGAATCTGTTGCTTCAAAAGAAATTGAGGATCTTGATAAGCTAAAGGATGTGAAAATCTTACTTTCCGGGTTACCCTTCGGACTTTCTGTCTCGGCAAAGGCTCGGAGTCGGAGGAAATTATAGTTACCTCTTCAGTTACTGCATGACTTGCTCCCGTATCCTCCTGCTGATAATCAGTGTCAATAAGATGGTTAAAGAAGGAGCCTAAAGAGTCAAGAGTTACCTCTGACTCAGAGGTATCATCCAGATGAAACATATCCGAGGCGCTAGGTTTGTTTCCCTTCTTACGGGCAGTGGCTTTCCTGGCGGCTTTCTTGGCTTTTCTGGCCTTCTTTGCAGCCTCATGGTCATACTTGACCTTCCAGAATTTATCACCAGCCTGTAAAATATAGCAAGAGCTTTTGAGTAAAGATGAAATTGTCAAAGTGGAAAGTAAGATGCTCAAGTTAATGGTTTACTGCTGGAGTCGGGTTAGCCTTGCAGAAAGGACTTAAGCCCGCTTTCCCGCAATCTGCCAGGCTCTCATTCAGAAGAGACTTGGTCATGTCATCAACGATATCCTCAGGTAAGTCGTCAGGACTGTGTCATAGAGGAGCATTTTTCTGGCCTGTGTAATCGCACATCAAGCCGGGGCGGCGGCTCAAAGGAATCACCCGCCAGGCAATCCAAACCCGGACCAAGTCAATGCCGTTTAGGTCGTTCCCGAGAAGAGCTTTGATCTTGTTTATGGCGGGGGCAAGTGTCTGACGTTCAGCCGGAGATAATTTATCTGGTAAGGGGTGAGTTGATTCCAGGCGCAGAGCGCGAAAGCCGGGCAAAGGGTTCTCATTAGCCGGAGAAGTATCCTGACAGTAGAACCATGTCTGGTTCCAATCTTTAGGGTGACTCGGCAGCTCGGCATAAGGGAACAGGCAGTCTCTACGTCGCTGGATTGAGATTCCGCCAAGCTCCAAGCTGGGCCCGTGGGCACATTCGTTTTGACGGTTCAGATAAAATAACTCTCTAAAGAGTAGTAAGCTGGGTTCTTCTCCAAGGTACACCTCACAAAATACTTGGAAATTGCAGATGTTTGACACGGAATTGGGTCCGATGTCTTGAGGTCGCAGGTCAAAAAAGTGCAAGACGTCTCAGATTTTTTTTTGAGCCGGGTGGAGCAAAGCCCCGGCTCATGTGATCAGTAAAAATGACAACTTCCCCATCCTTGGGTTGAGGTTTTTCTTCTGACGGGTCAGGAGCACGATAAGACAAGATCTGTTTCTTCGGCAGATGACCACTCTTCACAAAACCGTCTAAGATGCTATCAGTGACGGTGGATTTAACCCAGTTGCATGTGATGGGTGCTTTGGGAGCTTTGGGCGGCATTATGAAGGATGGAAGCCTATGACAAAATAAAAATTTCTGGTTCAAATTTAAGCCGGAGAAAATATTTCAATTCATATTCAAGATGGCGGCTTACGAAGGGGCCTAATGATATATGGCTAATTGTGTCAGATTGTTTAAGTCGCCATGGGCAACAGTAGCAATTAAATTATTTAAATCTACCATGGGCGTCAGGATTATTCATTGAGCATTGCCTCTTTAAGCCGGCGATAAGAGTCTCCATGGCTAACTGATACAATTTTTTGCCTAAGTATCGCACAAACAGGTTTCACAGGTTGCAGCTGCTATTTTGGATCAAACGGTGGTTCAGAAAAGAAAATATTCTAGACCTAAAAACTAGTAGAGATGAGTTCGTGAGCTCTAATGAGGTCTTGTTACAAGCAAAAGGGATCTGCTAGTATTGAAAATGGATGTGAAGCAACTACCGCATGAGTTCCATACTACTTTTGGATCAAATAAAGCCGCGGTGGAGGAGCTACGAAGAAACTGTGTTGAACCATGAAGAACACGGAAGAACTTGAAAACCCTAAATGCAGATCTGAAGTGTGGGAAGGTGAAGACTTACAACTGTAGATCTACTGCGGAGGATCGCCGCCGTTCTCTGGTCGATTCAGGTTGATGCAGCGGCCAAGATAGACGAAGATGAGGTGCTCTGCTGCGGCGGCGGCGGCGGAGCTCGAGTAGCAGTGGAATCGCGAGAGGAAGAAGACGACAGAAAGGGGGAGAATGAAGAAAGACCTAAAGGCCGTGCGTATTTATAAGGGAAGACTGATAAGTGGGCGCGAAAAACGAGGAGGCCGAAAACATGATTATCCAACTATAGCGATGCCTCGATTTTCGGGATGGTCATTAAGATAAAGATCCGTTGAGATATGACAGAATAAAAATGAATTTAATGGAAGATGACGTCATGGCGGGTTATCATGAATCCAGAAGATGATGTCATGGCGGGTTATAACTTTTGCACAGACAGAAGCCAGAAGGTTTTTTCTTAAAGTATTGAAGATTGACATGAACCGGTTCAAATCAATCTGGGGCCTAATGTTGGCGATATAACTACTGGTGTAACCCGCCCAGGAGGGGCCGGGTTATGCTATAGCAATTCATTATATGAAGCCCAATCAAGCTTAAAGATGGCGGTTCAATAAAGGGCTTAAAGCCCGTAGTCGACTTAAGGCCCGTAGTGATAAACCACCGTAATGGCATGACTTGTGTTGTAAGGCAAGATTAACTAGTCACCGAGCCGGATACTGTTTATAAGTCGGCCGGGACTCTGTAGGCCGCGGGGTGTCAACCCGTGTATATAAGGGGATGACTCGCCGGCGGCTTAAGGCAAGTAACATCAAATCGGTAGCCAGGCATAGCGGATTCGCTCCCTGGTCATCGAAACCCTAGTAATTCCACCTCAACTGGAGTAGGGTTTTACCTTCACCGTAAGGGGCCGAACCAGTATAACCCTCGTATCCTTTGTCCCGCTTTAACCCCTTTAAGCTTCCTAGTTGCGATGGCTCCACGACTAAGTCCTTTCACGAGGGCATCTGTCGTGACTATTCCACGACAGAACAGTCAAAGAAAGAGTTCTTGCCTGTGTTGCAAGGTGTGAAATTGAGTAAGACTCAAAGCCCGACCACGACAGAAGATAGAAAGAGAATGAAAGTCATTCCCAATGCCTCAGCCGTAGGTTCTATAAAGCATGCCATGCTGTGTACCAGATCTATTATATACCCTACACTGAGTTTGGCAAGGGAGTACAATAGTGATCTAGAAGTAGATCACTGGACAACGGTCAAAATTATCCTTAGTGGAATAAGGATATGTTTCTCGATTATGGAGGTGACAAAAGGTTCGTCGTAAAGGGTTACATCGATGCAAGTTTTGACAATAATCCAGATGACTCTAAGTCTCAATCTGGATACATATTGAAAGTGGGAGCAATTAGCTAGAGTAGCTCCGTGCAGAGCATTGTTGACATAGAAATTTGCAAAATACATACGGATCTGAATATGGCAGACCCGTTGACTAAACTTCTCTCACAAGCAAAACATGATCACACCTTAGTACTCTTTGGGTGTTAATCACATGGCGATGTGAACTAAGATTACTGACTCTAGTAAACCCTTTGAGTGTTGGTCACATGGCGATGTGAACTATGGGTGTTAATCACATGGTGATGTGAACTATTGGTGTTAAATCACATGGCGATGTGAACTAGATTATTGACTCTAGTGCAAGTGGGAGACTGAAGGAAATATGCCCTAGAGGCAATAATAAAGTAATTATTTATTTCCTTATTTCATGATAAATGTTTATTATTCATGCTAGAATTGTATTAACCGGAAACTTAGTACATGTGTGAATACATAGACAAAACAAAGTGTCCCTAGCATGCCTCTACTTGACTAGCTCGTTTACCAAAGATGGTTATGTTTCCTAACCATAGACATGTGTTGTCATTTGATGAATGGGGTCACATCATTAGGAGAATGATGTGATGGACAAGACCCATTCGTTAGCTTAGCATTATGATCGTTACATGTGTTGTCATTTGATGAATGGGGTCACATCATTAGGAGAATGATGTGATGGACAAGACCCATTCGTTAGCTTAGCATTATGATCGTTACAATTTCATTGCTACTGCTTTCTTCATGACTTATACATGTTCCTCAGACTATGAGATTATGCAACTCCTGAATACCGGAGGAACACCTTGTGTGCTATCAAATGTCACAACGTAACTGGGAGATTATAAAGATGCTCTACAGGTGTCTCTGATGGTATTTGTTGAGTTGGCATAGATCAAGATTAGGATTTGTCACTCTGTGTATCGGAGAGGTATCTCTGGGCCCTCTCAGTAATGCACATCACTATAAGCCTTGCAAGCATTATGACTAATGAGTTAGTTGCGGGATGATGCATTACGGAACGAGTAAAGAGACTTGCCGGTAACGAGATTGAACTAGGTATTGAGATACCGACGATCGAATCTCGGGCAAGTAACATACCGATGACAAAGGGAACAACTATGTTGTTATGCGGTTTGGCCGATAAAGATCTTCGTAGAATATGTAGGAACCAATATGAGCATCCAGGTTCCGCTATTGGTTATTGACCGGAGATGAGTCTCGGTCATGTCTACATAGTTCTCAGACCCGTAGGGTCTGCATGCTTAACGTTCTGTGACGATTTGTATTATGAGTTATGTGATTTGATGCCCAAAGTTTGTTCAGAGTCCCGGATGAGATCGAGGACATGACGAGGAGTCTCGAAATGGTCGAGACGTAAAGGTCGATATATTGGAAGGCTATATTCGGACATCGGAAAGGTTCCGAGTGATTCGGGTATTTTTTGGAGTACCGGAGAGTTACGGGAATTCGTATTGGACCTTAATGGGCCATACGGGAAAGGAGAGAAAGGCCTCAAGGGTGGTCGCACCCCTTCCCCATGGACTGGTCCGAATTGGACTAGGGAAAGGGGGCGCCCCCTTCCTTCCTTCTCCTTCTCCCTTCCCTTTTTCCTATTCCATGTGGGAGATGGAATCCTAGTAGGACTCCACACTTTGGGTGCGCCCTATGAGGGCCAGCCTCCTCCTCCATCCATCCTTTATATACGTGGCCAAGGGGCACCCCATAGACACACAAGTTGATCATTGATCTTTTAGCCGTGTGCGGTGCCCCCTCCACCATAATCCACCTCGGTCATATCGTTGCAGTGCTTAGGCGAAGCCCTGCGCCGGTAGATTCATCATCACCGTCATCACGCCGTCGTGCTGACGAAGCTCTCCCTCGACACTCTGCTGGATCGTGAGTTCGTGGGACGTCACCGAGCCAAATGTGTGTAGATCGCGGAGGTGCCGTACTTTCGGTACTAGGATCGGTCGATCATGAATACATACGACTACATCAACCGCGTTGTCATAACGCTTCCGCTTACGGTCTACGAGGGTACGTGGACAACACTCTCCCCTCTCGTTGCTATGCATCACCATGATCTTGCGTGTGCGTAGGATTTTTTTTGAAATTACTATGTCCCCAACAAGGGGTTCCAATACAGAAAGAAAGAGGAAGAGACTGACAAATTCAAAGGGAATTCTCAACAGTTTAACAGGACCCCCGATGGGTTTGGATCCAGATTCACATCTGGCACCTCAAATTATCAGGGGAATGGGGGAGAGGTGCTGATATCAGAAACAAGGAAAGCTGCTGAAGACAAAGAGAGAGAGGGGGGAGAAAACTAGAGGCTGGTCGAGCTGGGTCTGAGGACAAAGGTAAAGACCATGTTCATATGTTCAACCCCTCTCTTGAACTTATTCAGCAACAACAATGGTTTGGGGCACTCCTCGCCCAGATGGCATAGCAAGGGGCAGGTGTGGCTGCTGGAATAGGAAATCAGACAGAAGGGAAAAAATCTGAGGGTGACAGAGAGAAAGGAAATCACATACACAACATAGATACCAGCAATGGAGGAGAAGCTGATACTGGAACAGGGTTGAGACAAAACCAGAGCAACTGGGGGGGTGCTGGCAGAATTACACAAAGAGAGGGAACTGATCTGAATAAAGGTGGAACCAATTTCAGGACAATGTGCAACAAATGCAAAGACTTCAGGCACCAGACTAGCTAGGGAATACAAACTCCCAAACTGCATTATCTGTGGAAAAAATTCTCACATCACTGAGGATTGCAACTAGCTGAAGCAAATAAAACCTCTGCCTAAATATGTTGGGTATGCAGCTAGAGGGCTGGGAGTGTTACTGATACAGAACTCTAAGGAAGTGGTGAGAAGTGAGCAGATTAACCCAATGGCAATCATCACTATTGCTTCTAGGGAGATCAATGAGACACAATTTCTGGAGGGTTTCAACTACATGTTCAAGTGGGACTGGCAATCGAGATGTAACAAACATGGAGACAGGGCTTATCTTATGAGGTTCCCAAACAAAAGCAGGCTGATTGAACTCCACAAGTTTGGGAATTTTAATCTCCTAGGGACAAAGTGAAAGGATCGAGAAGAGGTGTCTAGAGGGGGGTGAATAGACTCTAATCAAGAAAATTTGCAGTTTTTAATCTCTTAAGTTGAAGTGGAGTATTAGCACAAGTTTAAACATTCACAATACATATCAAGAAAGCATGGAAGCATACAAAGAGTATATGAGCAGCGGAAAGTAAAGCATGCAAGTTGCAAGAATGTAAAGAGAAGGGATTGGAGTGTGCAAACGCAATTTGGAGACACAGAGATTTTTTATCCGTGGTTCTGATAGGTGGTGCTATCGTACATCCACGTTGATGGAGACTTCAACCCACGAAGGGTAACGGTTGCGCGAGTCCACGGAGGGCTCCACCCACGAAGGGTCCACGAAGAAGCAACCTTGTCTATCCCACCATGGCCGTCGCCCGCGAAGGACTTGCCTCACTAGGGTAGATCTTCATGAAGTAGGCGATCTCCTTGCCCTTACAAACTCCTTGGTTCAACTCCACAATCTTGTCGGAGGCTCCCAAGTGACACCTAGCCAATCTAGGAGACACCACTCTCCAAGAAGTAACAAATGGTGTGTTGATGATGAACTCCTTGCTCTTGTGCTTCAAATGATAGTCTCCCCAACACTCAACTCTCTCTCATAGGATTGGATTTGGTAGAAAGAAGATTTGAGTGGAAAGCAACTTGGGGAAGGCTAGAGATCAAGATTTATGTGGTTGGAATGGAATATCTTGACCTCAACACAAGTGTAGGTGGTTCTCTCTCAGAAAATATGTATTGGAAGTGTAGGCATGTTCTGATGGCTCTCTCCACGAATGAAGAGTGGGTGGAGGGGTATATATAGCCTCCACACAAAATCTAACCGTTACACACAAATCACCAAACTCGGTGGGACCGAATCAGAGAACTCGGTCAGACCGAATTGGTTCATAATGTGACCGTTAGGTGTTTCGGTGCGACCGATATCATTAGGGTTAGGGCATAACGTAATCTCGGTGAGACCGATTACACAAACTCGGTGGGACCGATTTTGGTAATAGTCAAACAGAGAGTTGGTCAAGCAAACTCGGTGGGACCGATTCGCTCATCTCGGTTGGACCGAAATGTTACGAAAGGGTGACAGAGAGTTTGCATCGCGAACTCGCTGGGACCGATCGCATATCTCGGTAAGACCGAGATTATTGCAATAGGCAACAGAGAGTTTGCAATCCCATCTCGGTGGGACCGAGATCCCTATCGGTGAGACCGAAAAGACTAGGGTTTGTGGCAGTGGCTATGTCAAGAGAACTCGGTGGCGCCGGATAGAAAGAATCAGTGGGGCCGAGATTGACTTTTGGTTTGAGACATATTTGGAAGTGAGGAAGTGGTTGAGGGCTTTGGAGCATATCACTAAGCACTTTGAGCAAGCAAGCCATTAAGCAACACCTCATCCCTTCTTAATAGTATTGGCTTCCCTATGGACTCAATGTGATCTTGGATCACTAAAATATAAAATGTAGAGTCCTGAGCTCTGAGCTTGAGCCAATCCTTTGTCCTTAGCATATTGAAGGGGTTCCACATCCTCTAGTCCATGCCACTCCATTGTTGAACTTATCTGAAACATACTAGGTAGAAACATTAGTCCAGCAAGAAGTATGTTGACATTAATTACCAAAACCACCCAGGGAGCACTTGTGCTTTCAATCTCCCCCTTTTTGGTAATTGATGACAACATACATCAAAGATTTAGATAAAGATATAGAGAACAACAAGTAAAGCTTTGGAAAGACATGTAACATGCAAAGGCTCCCCCTATATGTATGCAATCATATAAATATGAATCATAGGAGCATGTGAATGCATAGGCATGACAGAGTAGTCCATGTGTTACATGTATCTTGGCTATATGCATCAGAGTGAATGATGTAGATATAGAAAATATATCTTCATGTTCATGAGTCCTTCTTGCAAACAGTATGTACAACAGCAAGAGATCCTCATACCCATAACTGAGATGCATATACTTACCTTGCGGTCTTTGAGTTGGCTTTGGAAAGAATGAACCTGAGTAAACAAGGTTAGATAACACAAATACATCTTGTAGCCAGAGCAAACAGAAGAAACCACAAGAGTACCAAGACTGGGATGACATGTAGAGAGTGAGTACTGAGTACTCTATTGGATATAGACATGTCCCCAAGGGTAAAGATGTGCAAAGAATTTGAGGATTTTCTTCCCTTAGATGTCTTGCTCCCCCTGAATCTTGCATGGGATATTGGGAGAAGATAGGGAACAGAAAATCAGAGCAAAAGAAGAGACAACAGAATTAATGCAAGCAATCAAATATGAACATGTCTTTCCCCTCTTAAAGACATGTAATTTCTCTCCTCTTGAACACCAAGCATCTAAGGTCTGAGGTTTCTTACACACACTCCCCCTGAGTATCCTCTCCCCCTATAGAAATGATTAAGCATAGAGCTTTGATGTGATCCCTCTCTCCCCCTTTGACATCAATTTCCAAGAAGGGATCTTCTAGATTTTTGTTTTATTGCAAAAGGGTTTGGTCCTTGAGTCACAAAGCAAAGCGAATGTGATGCTGGTAGAGAACAAGAGTCATTGAGTGGAGCTGGAGCAAAAAGACTGCAGAAATAAGTGGCAAGTTGTCTTTCCTGTAGTGAAATCGGAAGCACCGAGTTGTGTGCTTCGGTGGCACCGAGAGAATTCGGTTGGGCCGAAGGAAACAAACCGGTGTGACTGAGTTTATCACAGTAAAACACTTGTCACCTCAGCTCACTAGGCACTTAAGATCTCACAAGGATTTGCAATGAATTTGCTGAAAGATTTGCAAAGAATTGGATGCAGAAAATGTAGAACAAAAAGAAGGAAAAGAAATAACAAGATCTAGATGAAGTTTTTTTTGACAAGGGGAAACACACATGTACAAGAGACAAATGCAAGAGGAAACACAAGAGAACTTCATCTAGAATTGGGCGGTGACAAGGTCACCTATGTTAGAGTATATTGACATGAGAGTCAAGTGAGGTCACTTGATCTTTGGTCATACTCATCGTTTAAGCTGAAAATGGGGTTACCATTTTTCGTTTAAGCATCTTGATGTATTCACATCTTGTTGAGTTGCTTTGACCCATGTCTTGGAGTAAAGCTTCTCTAAGATGGAATAACATACCTTGGGTGGTGGTGTTGATCTTGGTCATGTAGTTGAACTTGTGTGAGTTGCTCAAGGTTGATGTAGCTCATCAAGAGTTGGGAGCACCACTTGGAATTTGAGTTCATCTACCTACATGGGTTAGTTTTGCAAGGAAGAGCACTTGTGTATCCAAGATGACAATCATAAATCTTAATGTAGAATTTGTCAAAGGATATGTTTGAAGAGTTTTGTGCTTCCTTGTCTTCAACCACCATTGTGTAGAGACTTGATGATGTAGAGATTGCTCAAGATGTGAGTGAGTTGCAATCTCATGGATTTAGATTCATCCAAGTACCTACAAGGGTTAGATAGCATGCAAGGGTGCAAAAATATCCAAGACATATAGATAGCATCATGAAAGAAATATCAAGGATTAGTCAAAGGGTCATGCCTTGCATGTATCCAAATGGAGTTCCTACTCCAAGTTTGAAGCATCAATGATGTTCAATTCACCTCTCAAACGGCAAAAGACTTTCTCATCAAGCGGTTTGGTAAATATATCCGCTAATTGCTTATCGGTGCGAACATGCTTAAGATTAATGTCCCCTTTGGCAACATGGTCTCGAATGAAATGATGACGAACTTCAATATGCTTAGTTCGAGAATGTTGCACGGGATTGTGAGCAATCTTAATAGCACTTTCATTGTCACAAAGCAATGGAACATGTTTCACATATATCCCATAATCTTTAAGAGTTTGGGTCATCCAAAGTAACTGAGCACAACATGATCCAGCAGCAATGTATTCCACTTCGGCGGTGGATAAGGATACCAAGTTTTGTTTCTTGGAGGACCAAGACACAAGAGATCTACCAAGAAATTGACAAGTACCCGAAGTGGACTTTCTATCAACCTTGTCTCCGGCATAGTCCGAATCGGAGTAACCAACAAGATCGAAAGAAGACCTCTTAGGATACCAAATGCCAAAATTTGGTGTGTGTATTAAGTATCTCACTATCCTTTTCACAGCCTTAAGATGACACTCTTTAGGGGCCACTTGATATCGTGCACACATGCACACACTTAGCATAATATCAGGACGAGAGGCACATAGATATAACAATGAACCAATCATAGAGCGGTAAACTTTTTGATCCACCGGATCACCATCTTTGGTGAAGTCAAGATGTCCACTAATAGGCATGGGTGTAGACATACCTTTGCATTCTTGCATATTGAATTTCTTGAATAAGTCCTTGGTGTACTTTGTTTGAGAGACAAAGGTACCTTCCTTAGTTTGCTTGATTTGCAAACCAAGAAAGAATTTGAGTTCACTCATCATAGACATCTCAAACTTCTCCGACATTAATTTTCCAAACTTCTCACTAAAATGAGGGTTAGTTGAGCCAAATATAATATCATCAACATAAATTTGGCACACAAATAGTTCTCCATTAACCCTTTTAGTAAAAAGAGTAGAATCAATATTTTCAATTTCAAAGCCTTTTTCAATAAGAAACTTGGTCAAGCATTTATACCACGCTCTAGGGGCTTGTTTAAGACCATAAAGGGCTTTGTGAAGTTTGTAAACATGATTAGGTTTCTTAGGATTGACAAAGCTGGGAGGTTGCTTAACATAAACTTCCTCCTCAATTTCACCATTTAGAAAAGCACTTTTAATGTCCATTTGGTACAAGGTGATATCATGGTGATTAGCATAAGCAAGTAAGATGCGAATGGACTCAAGCCTAGCAACGGGAGCATATGTCTCACCATAGTCCATACCTTCGACTTGAGTGTAGCCTTGGGCGACTAGGCGTGCTTTGTTGTGGACGACTTGACCATCTTCATCTTGCTTGTTGCGAAACACCCATTTGGTACCAATGATGTTGTGTTTGTTGTCGGGCTTCTCGACCAATGTCCATACTTTGTTTCTCTCAAAGTTGTGTAGCTCTTCATGCATAGCATTAATCCAATCCGGATCTTCCAATGCTTCTTCAACCATCATAGGTTCAATGCTAGAGATGAAGGAGTAAAGTTAAACGAGTTTTAGAGCGAGTGATTCTCCGGTTTGGATGTCATCGTAGATTTGCTCGATGGGTGATCTTTGGCGATTCTTGCTCGAACTCGTGGGAGCTTTGGCTTGGCTCGGGATGGAACATCCTCTTCATATTGTTCTTCTTCTTGGCCTTCTTCATTGTTGACGTTGTCATTCTCTTGTCGTGGTGGAGATGGAGGTTGTTGATGTTCATCTTGGTGTACTTCCTCGTTTTCTTCGTCTTGGTGTGTCCCATTTGTGGATGCTTCCGTATCAATTCTTGGTTCACCTTGTCGTGAGGTAGAAGCTTCCACTTGGACGGACGAGGTACTCTCCTTCACCTCCATTGGATGAATCTTGCCAATAGACAAGTCTTAGATAGCTTCCGAAGGGTCTTTGTCTCCTACAATAATTGGCAATTGCTCTACTTGCGAGCCGTTAGATTCATCAAACTTCACGTCTACCGTCTCTTCAACCTTTCGGGTGAAATTGTTGTAGACACGGTAAGTGTGAGAGTTTGAGCCATAACCAAGTAGGAAACCTTCATGAGATTTTGGAGCAAATTTAGAACGACGATGCTTATCAAGGATGTAGCACTTTGAGCCGAACACTCGAAAGTATCCAACTTGGGGTTTGTTACCGGTGAGAAGCTCGTACGTCGTCTTGCCGAGTAGCTTGTGGAGATACAAGCGATTTGTTGCATGACCAGCTGTCTCAACCGCTTCCACCCAAAAGTGTTTTGGAGTCTTGTACTCATCAAGCATCGTTCTTGCCATCTCAATAAGAGTCCGGTTCTTCCTCTCAATAACTCCATTTTGTTGAGGTGTGTACATAGCCGAGAACTCGTGTGAAATCCCCTCTTCATCAAGAAAGGTATCCACATTTGCGTTCTTGAACTCCGTTCCGTTGTCGCTCCGAACCTTTTTGATCTTCACGTCAAATTGATTTTGGGCCTTCCTAGCGAAGTTTTTGAAGATCTTTTGGACCTGCGATTTGTCATCAAGAAAGAACACCCACGTAAATCTTGAAAAATCATCAACTATGACTAGTCCAAAACGAGTTACCACGGAGACTCTTGTAGGCATATGGACCAAAGAGATCCATGTGAAGTAGCTCGAGTGGTCTTCTCATGGTCATGATGTTCTTCGTGCGATGACTTCCTCCAACTTGTTTCCCTGCCTTTCAAGCACTACAAAGTCTATCCTTGTCAAATATGACATCTTTTATTCCAAGGATATGATCACCTTTAATAAGCTTATCAAGATTTCGCGTACCCACATGACCTAGCCTTCTATGCCACAACCAACCCTTAGAAGATTTAGCAATTAAGCAAGTTCTAGGTTGAGCCTTTTTAGTGAAATCAACTATGTAAAGATCACCTCTACGTATACCGGTAAAGACCATTTTACGATTGTCTCTTCGAAACACTTGGCAATCTACCTCAGTAAACAGGACATTGAAACCGAAATCAGCAAGTCTAGATACTGAAAGTAAATTGTACCCAAGGGATTCAACGAGCATGACATTTTGTATGGAGCTATCATGTGAGATGGCCACCTTACCTAGGCCAACCACCTTACCCTTTGAGTTATCACCAAAAGTGACATACTTTCGAGGGCCACCGTTTTCAGCAAGCTCACGGAACATATCTTTATCTCCGGTCATATGATCAGTACATCCACTATCAAGGACCCATTCCTTTCCTCCAGCCATGTAGCCGCGTAGATTTGCCATAAGACCAAAGTGTCTCATTGCATCATCAAGATCATAGTCACTATCATCATCCTCATCATAGTATCCATGTTCGACATCATCTTGTAATTGATCAACTCCTAGAGAAGGTAATTCATCAGATAAATGATCATTTCTATGGTTATCTTTATGAATTCTAATAGCTTCGGAAATGATATTGCTAATGATTCCAACATCTCCTTTGGCACGCATGAGATTGGTAAGCTCAAATAGACAATCACCAAAGCTAGGATCACTAGAATTCATCTTACTCAAGGCAATAGACTTATGGAGAATCTCGTCTAAATTTTTCAAGGAATAATCTGGAAATCGTTCCTCAAGAAATCTCCATATAGTATAGGCACAATCAAGAGTAGGTAAATTAGCAATCAAATTTTTGGGCAATCCTCTAATGATAAGATTGATGGTTCTAAGATTGTGAATCATGTCAAGATCCTCTTCGGGTGTAGGATGCAAAGGATCAATATGAGGAGCACAAGGGCTAGTAATGTACTTGTTCAAATGATATTCATTGAAAATCTCAAGAAATTCATTTTTCCACTCATAGAAAAACTCTCCATCAAGAATAGGCACTCTACGTCTAAGTCTCCCCAAAGTAGACACATCCATCTTCCTCCGAAGGTGTTTAAACCAAGGCAATGGAGACCAAGGCTCTGATACCAATTGAAAGGATCGAGAAGAGGTGTCTAGAGGGGGGGGGGGTGAATAGACTCTAATCAAGAAAAGTTGCAGTTTTTAATCTCTTAAGTTGAAGTGGAGTATTAGCACAAGTTTAAACATTCACAATACATATCAAGCAAGCATGCAAGCATACAAAGAGTATATGAGCAGCGGAAAGTAAAGCATGCAAGTTGCAAGAATGTAAAGAGAAGGGATTGGAGTGTGCAAACGCAATTTGGAGACACGGAGAATTTTTATCCGTGGTTCCGATAGGTGGTGCTATCGTACATCCACGTTGATGGAGACACTACAAAAAAAGACACATCCGTGACATTTTGGGTCGAACGATTTTTTTTCTGTCATACATATGACACTTCTATGACGATAATTGTGACAAAACCCGGTATCATCATAGATGTGGTGGGCTCCTACTTCTATGACAAAAAATCATGACAGAAAATGGGCTTTTCGTCCTGGGCGGGCCGAAGACGCAGCTGCATGACATTCTTTGGGCCGTCCATGATGGAAAAAACCATGGTAGAAGCGAGGGCGAGGAAAATTTTGGGGAGTTCCCGGTTACGGTGGGAGGTCGGGGGCCGAGCGATGCGCGTTTCTCTCGTACACGTACGCACGTGTGTGCGAGGCGTTGGCTCTAACTGAACCCGAGCGATTGCACTGCAGGCTACGCGTTACTGAACCCGAGCGATCGATCGATGGCTGTTAACTGAACCCGATCGAGCGATTCCTTCGCTGCTGCTACTAACTGAAGCCGATCGATGCTGCCTCTGGGATGAACAGTGAGTGTTGCGGGGGGGGGGGGGGTTGGATGAACAGTGAGCGGTGGCGTTGCCTCTTGATGAACAGGACCCCGTGGTGTGGTGGAGGGCTGGATGAACAGTAGACGGTGGAGGGGTGCCTGTGGAGGGGTGGTTGAACAGGACCCCGTGGTGTGGAGGGCTGGATGAACAGTAGACGGTGGAGGGGTGCCCGTGGAGGGGTGGTTGAACAGTAGCCGGTGGAGTAGCGCGCGGTGGAGGCTGGATGAACAGGAGCCCGTGGAGGCTGGAGGAGGTCGACGGTGGAGATGAACAGTATCCCATGGAGTCCCGTTTTGCGGTATGCCACACCCCTCCCGATGAACAGGACCCCCGTTTCGACCGTAGGAGGACCGTTTCGTCCGTTTTGCGGTACGCCACACCCCTCTCGATCAACAGGACCCCCGTTTCGACCGTAGGAGGTCTGTTTTGTCTGTTTTGCGGTACGCCACACCCCTCCCGATCAAAAGGACCCCCGTTTCGATCGTAGGAGGTCCGTTTCCTCCGTTTTGCGGTACGCCACACCCCTCCCGATCAACAGGACCCCCGTTTCGACCGTAGGAGGTCTGTTTCCTCCGTTTTGCGGTACGCCACACTCCTCCCGATCAACAGGACCCCCGTTTCGACCGTAGGAGGTCCGTTTCCTCCGTTTTGTGGTACGTCACACCCCTCCCCATGAACACGACGCATTCCGTTGCCTCCCCATGAACACGACGCATTCCGTTGCCTCCCCATGAACACGACGACGACGCTGTTTCTCCGTTCCGACCCAGCCATGTACACGAGCCCTGGCCGTATGTATGCGCGAGTAGGAGTTCGAGACCCCGCCCGTATGTACACATACGTGGCCGTATTTTCTTTCTTGCACTCTGGCTGCTGTACGTACGTGTACATGCTACGTGCGCGCCTATACTACGACACGTACGCGCCTCTACTACGACACGTGCGCACCTCTACATCCACCAGTATATATGTACGTACACGTTCGCGACCAGATGACAACGATACATACGCTTCGACCAGGTGGGTCCCGACTTTCAGGCACTTCCTTGCCTGCGAAGATGTAGCTGGTGGGTCCCAGCAGTCAGGGGGGCGAATCATTTTTTTTGCCCGGACGCACTTCCTTGCGTGCGAAGATGTAGCTGGTGGGTCCCAGCAGTCAGGGGCAAACATTTTTTTCGCGAAATACGGTGGCCCATCTGGTGGGTCCCCACTGTCAGGTGGAGGAATAATTATTTTGCACGTAATAAGGAGGCACTTCCTTGCTGCGGCCATGGACCCAGCTGTCAGCCTCTCCACGTACAGTCCATGTCCGATGGAAGCCGTTCCTTGACCATGTTGACCACGCCGCGCCGAGAGCACCAGGGCGGTGGACGACGGCGAGGCCTAGGAAGGGGACGACGCGGAGCCGGGGAAGACGCGGCAGTGGATGCCCACGCGTAGAGGAGTACGAGGGTTCACTGGTTCGCTGCGGTGTGAGGCTGCCGTCGCCGCAGAATAACAGGGGGTGTGGGTGAGTAGAGGGATGGACTGGCCAGCGGTGGGAGTAGTAGGGGGCGGTGAGGCCTCCGCCGCATCGCAGCCGGCCACGGGAGGCAGGAGCACGAGGCACGACCGGCGCTGGTTTGGGCGGCTGGAGCAAGAAGACCAGAGGTTGAAGAAGCACTACGGCTGTTAGATGGACATCGTACGGTCACTGGAGCTAGAATCGTGCATATTGACTAAGTTGACAAAGCCTCCGTCCCCGTCAACTTAGTAGGCCCACAAGTCAGCCTGCCACTATACTGGGTCCCAGCTAACAGGGGGAGTATTCAATTTTTTTGTGCGTAATAAGGAGGCACTTCCTTGCGTGCGAAGATATAGCTGGTGGGTCTGAGCTGTCAGCGGCGGTAACATTTTTTTCGCGAAATACAGAGGGCCTTTTGGTGGGTCCCTGATGTTAGGTGGAGGAATCATTATTTTGCGTGTAATAAGGAGGCATTTCCTTGCGTGCGGCCGTGGACCCAGCTGTCGGCCTCTCCACGTACAGTCCACTTCAGATGCATGTCGGTCGTTGACCACGTTGACCAGGCCGCGCCGAGAGCACCAGGGCGGTGGACGACGGCGAGGCCTAGGAAGGGAACGACACGGAGGCAGGGAAGACTCGGCAGTTGTTTCCCACGCGGAGGGGAGTACGACTGTACGAGGGTTTACTGGTTCGTCTGCCGTCGCCGGAGAATAACAGCAGGTGTGGGTGAGTAGAGGGATGGCTAGGCCAGCGATGGGAGTACGGTGGGGCGGTGAGGCCTGCGCGGCAGCAGAGCCGGCCGCGGGGAGGAGGGAGCAGGCAGTCCCGCCGGCGCTTGTTTGAGCGGCTGGAGCGGGAAGAGCAGAGATTGAAGAAGCACGACGGCCGTTGGATGGCCATCCAACAGTCACTGCTTGTGCGTCAACCTTTTTTTAGGAAAGCCTCAAATCTATGGAAAACAACATACAACCCATCTGCCATTATTTCTAATAATTTACAGCCCATTTGCTAATTATTAAGGGCTTTTTGGAGCCCATATTCTTTTTGTTAGCATTACAGCCCATATTGTGGCCACGGTTAAAAAATTATACGAAATTTTGCATATTTCGGTGCGGTCCGAACTATTTTTAATTCCGAAATTTCGACTCACGTTCAAACTGATTTTAAAAATAAATGTATATCAATATAAAATCCAACAAATTCTCCACGCATAAAAATTAATGTAATTTAAAATCTTGAAATGAAAAAAAAAGATATTTGAAACTAATTGCCGGTTTGATCTGTTTTAAAAATGTACAACCCATTTCTCATTACTGATGGGCCATTTTCTCGGCCAGCCGAATGAAAGCTCTCCTCGTCTTGAAAGATTTGTAGCCCAACAGGCCTGACAAAGCGACTTACTTGGCAAACACAAAAAAACTGGGCTGTGGCCATGGACCCAGCTGTCAGCCTCTCCACGTACAGTACTCTTCCGATGGAAGTCGTTCCTTGACCACGTTGACCACGCTGCGCGGAGAGCACCACGGCGGTGGACGACGGCGAGGCCTAGGAAGGGGACGACGTGGAGCCGGGGAAGACGCGGCAGTGGAAGCCCGCGCGGAGAGGAGTACGAGGGTTCACTGGTTCGGCTGCGGTGTGAGGCTGCCGTCACCGTAGGGCCTGGCCAACAGTGGGAATAGTAGGGGCGGTGAGGCCTCCGCGGCAGCACAGCCGGCCACGGGAGGCAGGAGCATGCGGCATGACCGGCGCTGCTTTGGGCGGCTGGAGCAAGAAGACCAGAGGTTGAAGAAGCACTACGGCCGTTGGATGGACATCGTACGGTCACTGGAGCTAGAATCGTTCATATTGACTAAGTTGACAAAGCCCTTCATCCCCGTCAACTTAGTAGGCCCACAAGTCAGCCTCCCACCAAGGTGGGTCCCAGCTATACCTGGCCAAATGGGCCGGCCCGGCACGGCACGGCCCGGCCTGAGATAAACGGGCCAGGCACGGCACGGCCCACTGAGGCACGCGAACTAGTCGTGCCGTGCCGGGCCGGCACGCGTGCTGGCCTTCGAGGCCCAAGCACGGCCCCCTGGCTAAACGTGCTGGCCCGTAGGCACGTGTGGCCCGAGGTGGCCCGCCAGCACGAGGTGGCCCCTGCTCCCTTCGTTCCCCAATGCCCAGACTGATCGACGCAGCCACGCCCACGCAGGCAGCCGCCGCCGCCGCCCGCCGGTGACTCCCCTCCGCTCCGCAATCCCTGCTCGCCTACTCCGCCGCTCCCCACCTGCTCCTGTCCGCGCCTCCGCCTGCTCCGCCTCCGCGGTCCGCCGCCCGCCCGCGCCCTCCACCGCTCGCCCAGCCTGGGCTGGTCCCCTGCTGCTCCGGCCTCCGGTGCTCGCCGGCTCGCCGCCGGCCGCCTCGACCTCTCCTGGCTCCACGCGGCCACGCCGTCTTCCCTCAATGCCACGCCGTCTTCCCTGTTACTGGGCGTGCCGTGCCGGGCCAGCACGCGTGCCAGGCATAGCAGCCCAGGCAAGGCCCAAGCAGGGCCGCATGCCAGGCACGGCCCACATAGCCTCGTGCCGTGCCGGCCCGTGACGGGCCAGGCACACGGGCTATCATGCCGGCCCGCCAGAACCGGCCCGTTTGGCCAGGTATGGTCCCAGCTAGCCGGGGGAGTATTCATTTTTTTGTGCGTAATAAGGAGGCACTTCCGGTGGGTCCGAGCTGACAGCGGGGGGGACGTTTTTTCCGCGAAATACGGTGGCCCGTCAGGTGGGTCCCAGCAGTCAGGGGGCAAACGTTTTTTTTGCAAAATACGGTGGCCCGTCCAGTGGGTCCCTGCTGTTAGTTGGAGGAATCATTATTTTCCGCGTAATAAGGAGGCACTTACTTGCTGCGGCCGTGGACCCAGCTGAGACTCTCCACGTACAGTATATTTCCGATGGAAGTCGTTCCTTGACCACGTTGACCTCGCCGCGTTCCGTTGCATGCATGCGTCCATGGGCGTGGTGCTTCCCCACTGTCAGCCTCTCACGTACAGTCATCTTCCGATGACTCTCGGTTGTTGACCACGTTAACCACACCGTGCCGAGCGCACCCAGACTGGAACGACCCGGAGATGGGGAAGACGGGGCAGTGGAGTCGCAGATGGAGAGGAGTGGGAAACTTCACTGGTTCGGGTGCGCGGCAGCACAGCCGCGGTGCCGCCCATGGGAGACAGGAGCAAGAACAGAGGTTGAAGAAGGAGCACGGCTGTTGGATTAACATCCAACGGTCCAGCTGCTAGAATCATTTGTTGATTAAGTTGACAAAGTCGTGCGTACACGTCCGCTTAGTACGCCCACAAGTCAGTCACCAAATCTGACGGGTCCCAGCTGTCAACGGGATGAATAATTTTTTCGCAAAACAAGGAGGCACTTCCTTCCGTGCGAAGATACAGCCGGTGGGTCCCAGCTGTCAGGTGGAGAAATAAATTTTTTCGCAAAACAAGGAGGTCCCTCCTGTAACTGGTTCTAATCCAAACCTAGACTATGACTATATATGGTGCTATGCTACTCTGCAAGTAATGAAACTGACATATCCAACGTTCGCTTCTCCTCTTCTCTACTTCCTCTGCCTAGCATCAGAAGCTCTGCCCGCAGCAACCATGTCCGCTGGCTGCTCGTCCACCTACTCTTCAGCGGGCAACAACCAGATATGCGCCAAGTCGCCACCCGTACCATCGCCTGTGGGTCTCATCACACCCCCGCCGGCACGCGCACCGCAGCCGATTGCTCATCGCAACCCGCTGCCGTTGGTGTGGTGCCACTGCTGCAAATCACGCAGAGTCATCCGTCGCGTCTCAACCACAATCCGCAACCCTGGCCGAGTCTTCTACAGATGCCCGAATCATGGGGTAATAATATGTTTAAGTGTTGTTCTGCTGCTTTCAGTTGCTGTTTTTTTAATAGTTTGGTTGATGATCTTCCAATTTGATTCGTGCAGAAAAGGGAAGATTCGTGTGATTTGTATTTCTGGGAAGTTGCTGATGTGGGGGAATGCAACTACGCTGATTATTTGGTTAGCCGAGGAATCCCAATACCAGCAGGTTGGGGTGTTGGACAAGTAACTGAAGGAATGGCAAAAGAGGAAGATGCAGAGCAGAAGGTTAAAGATGCAGTTCCTCTGATCATGGCCAAGCAACAGCTGCTGAACGGCCTTGACAGCAATGAGGAGATGAAAGAGCTTGTGAAGATAATGGGCAAAATCGATGTGCTCTGTAGGATGATTGTCTCTTTATTTGCAGTGTATGTAGCACTCGTGATGTATTCAGTGGCTACGACATGAGCACTTTGCTGAAACTAGTAATGAATAAAACCTGTGTAGCAGGCTGGGCGTAGTGTTGTGAACATCTAATGATTTCTATTAACGGAAATCAGGGGTATCCCCTTTTGCTCATATAAATAAATAAATAGCAGAGGCCCTGTCGGGTCAGCTTTGTTCTCATTCGAAGACGTCGAGCAAATTGCAGTCCAACAGCAAACTATGTCATCAAATTCAAGTTTCACAGCCAAATATGAGTACAACTAAACAACAATGTCATCATGTTTTAGTTGTCATACAATCACCAAACACAAATCAGCATACATAACAAGTGATGTTCTCACAGCAAAATACTAAACAACATGTTCATCAGGTTTCAGTTGTCATAGCAAACACAATTTCACATAGTAGATAAAAAAACGTCTTCTGACAGGCAAATACGACAAAAGCAATGTAATCATCATCGCAGCAGCAGCGTCAACATCTTCGCCATGTGTATCAGTCTGAATCGTAATTCCCCACGGTGTCATCTTCTTCTTCGTCCTCAACGTCCTCGAACGTTGGCTTCTTCTTGATCAACTCTTGTATGTCCACAGCACGAGAGGCAATCTTTTCGCCGGCGTCATTGACGTGATGGTTCTCAAAGATATTAGGAACATCTGTGTTATCTTGTACATCAGGAGCAGTGTAAGCATCATCTTGTTGTGCAACTTCATTAAACGAATTCCTCTGCTCAAACCTTTGCAATACTCTCCAGTCATCGCTACGTGCAAATGTGTCTTCCAAGAAAAATATCTGTGTTGCTTGATTTGCCAAAATAAAAGGCTCATTGGTCTGGTACGCCGCCTTGACATTGATGGATTTGAAATAATCATCAACTCTGGGTTTTGCGATCCTGGAAAACAGGTTATACCAACGACAGCACAACAGAACCACACACCGATGATCCTCGAAACTGGAGATATACTACAACTGAACAATGTCTGTTATGTTAGCATACATTTCAGTTGTCTCTTTGTCATACGTATCCGTGCTCATGATGGCACTGTTTTGTGTCTTCCTGCCTTCGTCTTGTGCAAGGGTGTTGTAGCGCACATCTCCAACAACACAAGATTCATAATGTCTTACCCGAGTACCAGGACCCATTGCTAGTGAGTAAAGGGCATCATCAACTGCCTGCCCATCCTCCCGCATCTTCTTAACCTATGGTTAGAAAATAGACAAGCTGATCATCTTATGTACTCAATATATTAAAAAAAACTGATAGTGCACTTCAAAAGCTTACATGGTTCTTGAACCATTTCGCAAATCCTGCCATAACCAGTTTGTCAATGTTTCTTGGATTTTGCGGCAGCAACTCCTCTTTGTAGATGTTGCACAACATAGTGATCGCGTCAAACATCTAAATATATAAGAATGTGCTGCAAGTTTAGTAGATTACGATGTATAAGCTGCAGTACTGCACGTACTTGATATAAGGTAGTATCTCAGGACAGTTATTCAACACATACCAAACCATTTTGTCCAAATCTTTAGGTTTGTCCTCTTGTCGACTCTTCCCTGTAACTCGAACAGAATAATCGAAAACATTGAGCCCGGGATTGTCATCACCCACCTCTTTGCTAAGTTGATCAGCTGTTTCAATGTATTTTGAGCAGAATGTCAATGCTTCTGTAGCAATGTAGGCCTCTGCAATGGAACCCTCGGGTCTAGCTCTGTTCCTAACATAGCCCTTGAAAGTGCCTAGCCGCCTTTCAATAGGGTACATCTAGCCATACTGTACTGGACCTCTAAGTAGTGCCTCATCAGGTAGATGAACAGCCAAATGCACCATCACATCAAAGAAGGCTGGAGGATATATCTTCTCAAGGTCGCATAGGATAGTTGGTATCTTGTCTCTAAGACGCTCCAAAGCATCTATCCTGATATTCCTACTGCAGAGTTCCCTGAAGAATTGTCCCAACTCCGCAACTGCTCTGTATAAGTCAGGGCGGCCCAATCCTCTAAGGATAACAGTAAAACCCTTTGAAGTAGGACGTGGCAGTCATGAGTTTTCAACCCTTGTACCTTGTTTCCATCTGCACTGACTCTCCTTTCAGGGTTGGAAGCAAATCCATGTGGGAATCTCACACGTGACAGGACCTCATAGACTTCTTTTCTTTTTACCTTGTCCAAGACGTACACAGCTGGTGCCATATCCCATGGTTTACCTTCATCTTGCACCTGCAAATCCGTTCTGATACCCAGGTGTGTCAAATCAATCCTAGATTTTAAGGTATCTTTCGTCTTGCCTTCAATATTAAGAAGTGTGCCGATAATGCTGTCACATATATTTTTCTCGATGTGCATCACATCAAGATTATGCCGCAGATCCAAATCTTTCCAATACTCCAAGTCCCACAAAGTGGACCTGCGGGTAAACAATAATCTCTCTTCTACCCTGCCACGCTTCCTTTTCCCGCTACCATTACCAGGATGGTTTCCTGGTGTAATATGCCTGACCTTCTCTAATTCCACTTGCAACTCATCGGCGGTGAGCCTCTTTGGCGCATCACGGTTTTCATGCTTTGCATTGAACACATGTCTTCGGTATTTTCTAGGATGCGGCTTGTCCTTGGCAAGGAAACGTTGGTGTCCAATGTAACAGATCTTGCTAAGTATTGCGTATGACAGCGGATTCCTGTCACAGCGAACACATGCATTGTAACCATGTGTTGTTCGCCCTGACATAGTGCCCAAAGCCAGATAATCATGGATGCACCAAATTATAACAGCATGCAGAAAGAAATCAGCTGGTGGGCTGCTATATAGGTCTCGAGTGAGAACACCCTTCCATAGCTGTTGAAGTTCCTCCACAAGAGGCTCCATGAACAAATCAAAATCCTTTCCAGGACTTTTTGGACCTGGGATGAGCAAGGCCATCATGTAGTTTGATTCTTTGGTGCAGACACTTGGAGGCATGTTGTAAGGGATAACAAGCACTGGCCACATGCTATATGTGGCGCTCTGGTGGCCAAATGGGTTAAATCCATCTGAAGCTAAGCCAAGTCTAATGTGTCTCGGGTCAGCAGCAAACTCTTTGTGTTTATCATTGAAGCTTTTCCACTCACTACCATGAGATGGATGGCTCATTACATTCTGATCTCTGTACTCCTGGTTCCTAGAATGCCACAGTACATCCTCTCTTGTTTCAGCATCATGAAACAACCTCTCCAATCTTGGTATAATTGGAAAATGTCTCAGAACATTATGAGGAATCCTCTTCACAGCATCGCCATTTTTCCATCTTGATGATTTGCATTTCGGGCATTCACTTAAGTTGGCATAATCCTTCCGGAACATAACACACTTATTCTTACAAACATGGATCATATCATATCCAATTCCAACTGCACGAAGGAAATTCTTCATTTTACTGTAGGTGTGTGGCAGCTCAGACGCATCTGGGAAAGATTCGCGGAAAGCAGCCAACATCGCATCGAATGATTTGTTGGTCATCCGCTCAGATGTCTTCACCTAAAGAAAGGTGACCATAGCTGAGAATACTGACAGCTTATTTCCTGGGGTGACAGCAACGTTGCATTGTTCCAACATGCGGCCCACCATTTTTCTTCTGCAGGTGAAAGTTCACGGAATGCACGAGCATTTCGTAGCATTGTTTCAATGTTGGTCAAACTCACTGGCTCCGCCACCACCACCTCCTCCTCCTCTTCCACCTGAGCATCAGGCAGATCAAGATGGTGATCTGCTGCTTCCACGTAGTCAATAACATTGACGTTCACAGCTTCACCATGATGAACCCACCTAGTATATGTGACCGACATCCCATACAAGTGTAGATGATTTTGCACAGTTGACTGGGGTCTTGTAACTGAATTCATACAACTGCTACACGGGCAGAGCACATCTGATTTCGGACCACCGTACTCAGATCTGATAAAGTTCATGAAGTTTTCAACCCCCTCGACATATGCAGCGGAGAATCTTCGAGCAGAAGTTATCCAAGTCCTGTCCATCTGTTAGACATACAAATTAGTTCTTCTACTAGATATTACAGGAAAAACATATATGCTTTTTTATGAAGTCCAGAAAAAAATACCTAGGTCGATGTCTAAAGCTATGGCAAGATATTTGGACGAGTAGATCTAAGTAACGAAATACATGTAAAGCTAATTCAGCAAACAGATTTGAGTGCCAAATTATGGCAGGCTGTTTCAGCAGTCAATGAGGCCGAGCACACAGCCATCGAACTATCGAAGGCCATCGCAGCAACAGAGATCGAGTATAAAACGGTGTAGAGCTATTTCACCTAACAGATTGGCTACTAGACCATGACAATCTACGTCACAATAAATATATGGCAGGATATTTTAGCAACTAATCGGCCTTGGCATGCCATCTCAGCTAAGCAGATTGAGTGCAGAACAGGGCAAGGAAGCTTCTTAAGCAGAGCATATTGACAGTAAACTACTTCAACAAACAGTGAGATTAACAGCGTCTATCAGCTAACATTCAGCGCTACACCGACATGAATGGGGCCTCAGTCTAGAATGCGCGTACCATGGGAGAAGCTGACCGCCGTGCGTCTCCACACGAACATCGCCAGCGGTGGCGGCGCTGACCGCCGTGCGCCTCCACAAGAACGTAGCCAGAGGTGGCGCCGCGGCTAGAGGACGGCAGTCTACGAGAGCGTACTGTGGGAGCGAGAGGATCGCCGAACCGCGGTGCCGCCGTATCAGTGCGGCGGGGAGGGCGGCTTTGGCGGAGCGAATGGAGTGGAGGGGGACAGGGAGGAGGGGGTTTGGGGAATATTATTGGCTAGTTGGCCGAAGGGCGGTTGAATCGGATTTGGGGGGAATTTTTGGGTGTGGGGGGAGGATTTTCGCGCGGTGGGCGGGGGGAGTTTGGCGCATGGTCGGTTTCTCCAAGTGCAGTCCCACGTGTCAGTGAAGAGGCAATCCGAAGCGCGTTCCGTTTGCGTGAGCCGTGTGCAGGACCGAACGTGTGTGGGGTGCAATGCGACCGCGACAGGAGTGTTGTGAGTGTACCACCTTTTTTCCTTTTAAACTAGCTGCTTCGCCCCCTCAAAAAAAATTGTTGCTTCGCGCGATCCATCGATACTACTACTAGTAATCCAGTAATCCCGACTAAAACGGCGTGGCCGGGTCTTTTCCCGCGCGATATGCTGGGAGGTTGGCTTAGTTGGGTTTTTTAGGACGAGTAATGCTACACCTACGTAATCCCAGTTACGTAATTAACGTAATGTGAAACATGTGAGCTGTTGATTGTAGATTGGGGGGAGGGAGGGGCCCACCACCATGAAAATCAGGGGAGGAGAGAGAGAGAGGCAATTTACGTTAACCCTTTTGTAGGTTCCCGTAGATGTAGAAAGATGTGAAATGCGTGAATGTGTAGTGGACGTACTATTGGAGTGCCTAAGATAATTTGTGTATGTATAGACCCTATGTGTTTATTTTACTTCGCATGTTAGATTTGTCTCGGTTCAATAAAAAGCAGAGTTGGTGATGATGGTGTGCCTGTCATCCTGCAATATAGGTCGTCCGATCTATATCTAACGGATAGGAAGGAAACTATGACAATTTACCCGCACCCCTCTCCACATTTGCAGATAAGGCTTTCCCTCGTTCATCCTTTTCTCCCACAAGATCTTGATCTTCCGTGCAATGCACGGGCATCTTGCTAGTACTCCTACAATATGTATATTATTGTGAAAGTTCATATACACCGGCCGAGATTAATGCAAACACGGCAGATTTTCATTACATTTCGAACTTTTATAGGACAAAAAAATAAAAGAAACCCGACCCTAAACCTATTCTACGGCGGCGACCGACGTCCTCCATCTGCGATCTCTATGTACGGGGGCGGGGTTCAAGACCCGTGAAGTGAAGGTGCGGTCTCCGGCGAGGAAGAGTAGAACACGGGATACGGACCAGCCAGTTGGCACACCATGCCCTGCCGCCCCCCATGCCCTACTCATCCTCGGAGGAGTCCCCAACCTCGGCGGTGCCGGACGTTGGACGGCGGCAAGTAGGACGCGTGGCTGACAGTGCTCCCATCGTCGGCCGCCAGCGTGGCCACCGCTTGTGCGGTCGCGTCCGCGTCCGGCTACACCGCTATTGCGTCGCGAGAGGCGACTTGAGCGAGGGAGGCGACCTCGAGCTTCATCCCCGAAGACAAGCTCTCCCGCAGAGCGTTCGCACTTGCGGTCATGGGGGATGTGGTGCCAGGTAGGAGGACGATGCGCTATGGTGTGGAGGTTAGCCGGGCGTTGCCGCTTTAAGTAGCGCATTCCGGTGAGGCCAAGCGTCCGGGTGCGTCATTAAGTCGCCGGAGTTGGTTCCTCGGGCACCGAGCCTCTTAACGACGACATACGAATGGACGACATGAATGCGGGCAGCTGGCGCCGGCTGGGAACGCACCGCGCGACGGCGCGAGGGACGAGGGTTTTGGTGTGCCAGGGTAGTCAGCTGTGGTCGTGGCAACGTTGGAGATGCCCTTTGCTCACATGCGATCCCCGCATGTCATTGAAAAAGCAAGACAACCCGGCATTGTCTCAGGTCCAGAGGATGCAGTTGGTCGCGCTACACCACTCCGCGGACACATCGTGGCGCCCCGTGCATCCTCGACGAGCCGGGTGTTGGGGTGCGTTTGGATTGTGGCCAAAGTGCACCTTACCAAAATTTTGGTCATGACCCAAAGATTGGTCTTTGTTTGGATGGTTGCCATTTTTTTGGCATGCCAATGAACTCTAGCCAACTCTAGTTCATTTTCTTGCCAATGTCGGCCAAATCATCGGCAACCAATACCTCAACCAAAATTTTGGTCATGACCCAAAGATTGGTCTTTGTTTGGATGGTTGCCATTTCTTTGGCAGGCCAATGAACTCTAGCCAACTCTAGTTCATTTTTCTTGCCAATGTCGGCCAAATCATGGGCAACCAATACCTCAACCAAAATTTTGGCTACCCAATGCTATGATGGGGCAACCTTGGGCACAAACCAAACATACCGTTGGTCGTGCCACAGCACTAACGCCACCCTCGGCATACTAAAACCGACCGTGTCTAGCGACGATATGAGCGTGTCACTCACCGCGGTCGCCGTGTCCAGAGGCGGTGCTGGAGCTGCGCCCCGTTGTTGGCCCCAACGACCCACATGAACGGTTGTCGGTGGCGAGGAGGTCGTGGGCCAGCTCCTCCATTGGACTAGTCTGCGCTACGTCGTCCCGACGGGTGTGCCCCACATTTCGGTTTCCCTGTTTTCCCGGCCATATTCGATCGTCAGTGCTCCGCGTTGCGCATTAGGCCTTTCACTATGTAGGCCAAGTGAGACAACTTATTGTTTATTTGAGCCGTTCAAGTATAATCATGTGGCGTTTGCTTATTTCTCATTCCTCTCCAACCCTCTTCTCCATCGATCATGTCGCCCTCCAGTCGAGTCCATCCTCCCGCATGCCTCATTTGAACATTCCGCCGAGTATCATTCGCATGTACCCACCCTAGTCCTCTTTCAATAGATCTCCGGACCCCGAGATGAAATCGAGAGGGAACAAGTGGGGGCACGTGATACCTAAGGCGGATTCAAAATTTTGAACCGGTGATCATAGCATCCGCAAATCATATATAAAGGGTATTCAATGTTCGTTTCGTTTTTGAACGTACAATATACTCCCCCTATCCTTTCTAGTTTACATATATGTTTTATGTGTAGTCAAAGTATCTCTACTTTGATCAAAAAGGTATCAACATTCAACAACGCCCAATCAATATTGTTAGATTCGTACGTACTCCTAGATTTGTACTCGAGATGGTTTCCAATTTGACTATTGACAAGATTAATAGTACATGAGATGTATAACGTGAAAATTATATCATTGGAAACTCCTTTCACATACGAATTTGACCGTATGCTTTGTGTAAGTTGCATGTCATATATTATTACTCTAACATTTGGTCAAAGTTAGCCTCGAAAAACGCATTAGACCCTGTATGCTTTGTGTAAGTTGCATGTCATATATTATTACTCTAACATTCGTGTAAGTTGCATGTCATATATTATTACTCTAACATTTGGTCAAAGTAGTATGGTGGAAGTGGATCCTCTGACGTAGGTATCCCTGCCTTACCCTCCCTTTCGGTCACTTACTGGCGGACCCCATGCTTGCTAGGCCCCGCATGTCAGTTACTCAATGGGTTCGACCATGTCAGGGGATCCTCATCCGTAGTATACTCCCTCTGTTTTTATTTACTCCGCATAAAACGGAGGGAGTGGTGGTATAATAAATGACGCGGGCGGGGGAGGGGGAGGGACGTCGGTTTGCTCTCAACTGCGGTCCCACAAGCGCGCGAAAACGCAAGACGAAGCGCGTTCCATTCGGTGAGCGACGTGGAGGGTCCAGCGTGCCGGGCTGCAACACGAACGCGACAAGAGCGATGTACAGTCAAAACCGATTGACCGGTCGTCACCGGAACCACTATTCACACCAGAACCTTCGCTGCTCGGCCTACGCCAGCCACTGCCCTAAAACCACACCAAATCTCCAGCCCATTCCCCCACCTTTTGATCCCCTAGCCCGCATCAAGCGTCCCCTAGTTTGCCGGAAAGCCATGGTGCGCCGCAAGATCACTTACTACAAGATGCTGACGCCGGAGCGCCGCGCAGAAATCGCGGCGGCGGTCGGCGCCACAGACCTCCGTTCCCAAGCTCGCTTTGCGGCGGGCCAATCCCCGAGTTCTCTGGAGCCAAGCTACGAGGAGGAGGAAGCCGATCCAATGTTCATGGCGGAGGTCGTGGCGCAGAAAGCCCCCGATGGGTATGAGACGATGGATGTCGACTTCGTGCCGGCGTCCGAGTCCCCCATGGTGCAGGCGGACCAGCGGTTCAACATGGCGATACTAAAGGAGGACTGGGAGGCAGAGGCTCAACTCGACGCGGAGCGCGCGCATGCCGCTGCCATCGAGGCTCTCTGCAGGCAGAACCGGATGTCGTGGATGTGAACCGGGCGGCGGAGGCTCAACTTGAGGCGGAGCGCGCGGATGTCGCTGCCATCGAGGCCCTCCTGCAGGCGGAACCGGACGTCCTGGACTTGAACCGGGCGGCAGAGGCTCGACTCGACACAGAGCGCGCGGATGCCGCTCTCATTGACGCCCTCCTGCAGGCGGAACCGGACGTCCTGGACTTGAACAGGGCGGCGGAGGCTCGACTCGACGCGGAGCGCGCGGATGCCGCTGCCATCGAGGCCCTCCTGCAGGCGGAACCCGACGTCCTCGACTTGAACCGGGCTGTGCTCTCGTCCGTGCAGAGCGCCCGCACGCTTCGCTTGAACGAGTAGCTGGAGGCCGAGGACAACCACGGTGCGGAGACACACGTCGGCAGCGACGGCTGGTTCGCGCCAGCAGCCAAAGACGACGAGGCCGTCTCTTTCCGCGAGCAGTGATAGTTTTTCTTTATGTTGTTGTTTTTATGGATCTTTTGCTGTGTAAAAACATATATTTGTTATGCAAGTCGCCTGACTTGGGTCAGTCTACCATTTCAGGCGGTTGGATAAATATCCTACGTCTCCTAACCCTTTTTCCTTCTTCCTCACCTCTACTTCTTCCCCAACAGACCACCGCACGGGCCGTACGGATACTGCCCAACATACGGTTGGATAAACATACTCTATGAACGAAAATTATGTGTCAGCGATAGGATGGCTGAGTTTGGTTTGTTCACATGCGACAGCACGTGTCAGTGAGGGTGCGCTCCCTTGGTTGGGTTTGCAGCGTGCAGGAGCGACTGTGTGAGGGTGCAGTGCGACCGCGGCGTGCAAGAGCGACCGTGTGAGGGTGCGGTGCAACCGCGACAGCCGTGCGCAAGTGTACCTCCTTCTCATTTTGAAAACTTTAGGCAAGCTTGGCAAAAATGTGTGGCGAAGTTTGGCAATGCAAGGCCTAGACCCAAACAGGATAAGTATGTACGTACTAGGAGTACTAGTGTTAAAAAAGAAAGGCGGGGTTTTCCTTCGCGGGATTTAATCGATACAAATCCTCATTTCACGTGTCAATTAATGCGTATTTTTTCTCCAAAGACCAAAGAGCTATGCATCTCACTCCTCATCGCTTGATTAATGCAGCGCCATGCAAACCAACCTTCTCACTTCCGCATGCATGCAGGGGATATTAATGTCCTTGGTTGCTAACCCCATCAATTTTGCCTCAATTAGTGTTAGTGGCCCTTTGCAAATTGTAATTTTGATATACTGGCCTTGTGTACAAAAAAAATGGAGGTAGTAACTATATTTGACTTCCTTCCCCATTGCGGTGACGTCGACGATATCTTTTTTTTTGGTGGTTTGGCGAAGTGCGTTCGACGGAGAACACCATTGAGGGAGACCACGGTAAGTCGTTCGCAAGTGCCGCCTGCAAGCCGAGACAACCGCCTTATTTGCATCTAGGAAGTCCTTTACTAGTACTACTAGGAGTACTAGTGCGGTGAGATGGTTTCTCGAAGAAGACGATGGAGAAGCGGAGTCAGCGAAAAGTGAAATGATGGTTGCTTCGTCCGTGCTTTTGTGATTTGACGCCTCACTGCTTTGTGATTTGTGATAGAAGGGACAGGGGAGTAGACTCTGTGCTCTATACTGTACTACATGCATCCAAGCATGGGAGAAAGAGGAGAGACGTTGCATTTTTCTATTCCTTCAATCAATCAATCAATCAATCAGGGAGCTTCGGTTCCATCTTTTTGGGTTTGGCAACACTGTCCACAATGGTTCCCACGATGCCAAAAGCTATTTTCACATTTGGCTACACATTGTGGATGCCCTTAACCGTACCACCTGGTTTTTCTCCTGTGTGCTATCTATACAAATCTCAATTATATTGATCTAAAAAATTATAGAATCAAGATTAGTAAAAAGGAGGTGATTTTGCCGCGCGGATGGCGGGGGAGGTTTCTTATTTGAGCAATGCTACATCCACGTAATGGTTTACGTAAAGTTACGAACTGATGTGATGTGGGACTATTTGATTGGATTAAAGGAGAGGATTAGGCCCACCCCACCTGAAAATCAGGGGGGGCATATATAGATTAGATGGAAAGTATACGTAGCAGCTACGTAGCCCTTTGTAAGTCTAGGATTAGGCTTCTTATTTTCGGAGGACGTTGTCCTGGCGGTTTGCTAACATGCGGTCCCACGTGTCAGTGCTTTACCAAGCCGATCCGCGTCCCACATGAGGCAGAACAGCGGCAGAAGCAACACGTGGTTAAGTTGAAGAAGATGAGGGAGAAGCGGATTCAGCAACGAGTGAAATGATGGTTGCTTCGTCCCTCCAACTTAACTGCGGGAAAGGTGCAGCTTGTGATTTGACGCCTCATTGCTCATTACTACACTGGCGCCATGACTGGGGTGCTTCACCCCGGCTGCTCTGCACTGTATTCCGGTATGGCACGCGGACCCGGTAGCTTGATGTCCCACATGTCGGCGAAAGGGACTAGAAGATTTATGAAAGCGAGCGCTCCACTCTTACGACGGAGGAGTAGACGACACGACGGCCCAGTGAACTGTCACTTGTAGTACTGTATAGTACTATAGTTTTGCTGTTTCGCACGATCCATCGATACAAACCTGATTAAACAGGAAAGGGCCGGATTTTTCCCGTGCGGTAGATGATACTGGCCATACATTTCAAAGGCAATTTTAATGTATGCAAACTAAATAATTATAAGTAACAATATGATATCTAGTAAAACTAAAAACACATATGATTTATTGTGTTAGAGTGTAGTAGTAGTGCTGTATTGCATAGTTGTTAGATGTAACATGCGAGAACGTGTAGAGATGTAGTTTTGGAGGGCCTACAGAGAGAAAAGCGTAATATGGTCACCGAACTTCAGAATAAGCTGATTACGGTCACTATATACGTTTTGCGGTGATTATACGGTCACTTGCTCACAGTTCAGCATCGGATTGCACTCTGTTGACCGGCCAAATAGTCTGCGTGGCGCCATGTTGACTAGTTAAATTGACCACGTTCCTTGTGGGTCCCACCTGTCAGTTCGCATAGGCAAAAGGTCAGATATACACAAATTTACGCAGGCGCGACAAGGCTCCAACCCATGCGCGGGAATCACCTGGTTGTGTATGTGTCTGTCAGGGCCTGATGTGTGCGCATGCACGTGTAGGTTGAGCACTTCAGCGTGAGAGTGTGTGTTGGTCGTGTGGTGTACTGGTGTGTGCATGCATGCGTGCGTGTGTGCGTGTGAGTGTTGCGTGCGTGCGTGTGACTGTTGCGTGCGTGCGTGGGTGCATGTGTTTTTGTGAGTGTTGCGTGGATGCAGTTCGTGTGCATGCGTGCGTGTGTGTATAATCACCACACCAGCTCCTGTGTGTTAAAACAGACGGCTCAGCATACCAATACAAGGCCACCTTGTCCGCTGTGCCCGCGGTCATGACTTCGAACCACCGTCCAAATATTTTTTTGTCGTTTGTTTTCATTCTTACTAGCAAGATGCCCGTGCGTTGCACGTAACATCAAGATGCATTTGTATGACTTGTTTATCTTGTGAGAGAAAAGGATGAACGAGGGAAGGCCTTATTTGCAAATGTGGAGAGGTGTGTGGGTACCTTTTTGCAAAATTGCCATAGTTTCTTTCCTATCCGTCAGACATAAATCAGACGGCCTATATTGCAGGATGGCAGGCACACCATCATCACCAACTCTGTTTTTTATAAGAGTGTATTTTATGTATTTTATAAGAGTGTAGATATAGAGTAGATACAAGTCGACAGGTGGGCACGATGGTAGTGAGATAATGTGATGCAACACTAGAGGTGCCACGTGGAGCGTTTAACTGGTCAACTAGTCATGTCATGAGCAAATACAGAGTTGTACGGTGAGCCCGTGACTGTATAATAACCACTAAACGTAAATGGTGACTGTAATGAGTGGATTCTGAAGTCCAATGTATGTATCGTGCTTTCGCTTCAAATACAATGATCATCATTGCATATATTGCGAGAGAAAGATGAAACATGCGTGAATTTTCTGGGGGCTTACTTTTAGAGGACCTGGAGATAGTTTTGTGTGCATGCGTGAAAGGGGCGTACAGGGGGGGTATGCGATGGAGAGAGAGATGCTCTTCGTTTCTCCTTATTATGACTAACTTTGTATATAGTATAAAAATATACAAATTCACAGTGCGGAATAAATATCATTGTGGGCACCATGCAATGCAAATTAGTGTTCGTACTCCTCCATATAACTTTGTAATGTTGTATATATGTAGAACCTCTAAAATAATTTTTTGGCTACACTTTATTCAAAAGGAATGTTGTATGCGAAATAAACGTGAAGAGAGGGCTTTTTAGATCAATGGGGTACGTGATGTAACATGTGTGAATGTGTAGTTGATGCATTTGGCGGGGCCTAGAGAGGTATGTGTGTGTATTACGTATTCGAGAGAGGCATGGATAGAGGGGCCGACGGGGGGGCGTTGGAGAGATAGCACGAGAAATGAGAGTGGTCTAGAGAGAGAGAGACGAATATGACGTCACGACAAGAGATTATATTCCCTTGAGTGTGTATATGCAAGGGGGGAGGGAATAGAGGCACCAGGAGAAATTTTCTCTGTGTGTGGTGTTTGTGTTGGTATGTGTGGGTGTGAGAAGATAATGAGACGTGGGGGCAGAGGGTGTGTCACCGCGTGAGGTCCGGTGGGTCGAGGTGAGGCCCTTCGTTCGGTTCCGACCTGCGCCACATTGGTCGGCCCGTGACGCATTTAGGAAGACCCATGGATGACTAGTCATACAAGACAAAGATAGCAGAATCGTGAAGGACTCTGTGTCCACTGACAAAGCCGGCTAGGAATTGTAACCCTAGGTTCTCGGACTAAGGTAACCCCTTTATCTCTGATATTACTATTCATCCAACCTAACTTTAAGGGGCATCCTACAGAATGCTCTGCTAGAATCATACTCGTCGATTAGGAAGAGAGGTGTGAGACAATGCGTGAGAGACAGGCGTAAAGATAATGTGCGTACATGAGACACGTAGGCAGGTCCATGTATATAGAAAGGGTCGATGAGGATTGTGCGTGTGTATGTTTGCGAGAGGAAGAGTGCTTGTGATAAAGGTTAGTGAAAACAGTTGTAAATGGTTACGAGAGGGAGGGAGGGTTATATCTAGAGCATGTGTGTGAGCATCTGTGAGAGACCACCGATGGAGAGTGAAACTACACGTAAAAGACTGCTCCACACATTGATTAAAGATATAAATTATATCCAAATATTAGGATGGGATCATGATATTTGCAATTCGCGTAAGGAGCGGTCATTGATCCATCAGACATCTAGATTCTATCGAATTTGAGCATCTCTATGTTATTATTCGACACAATTGATCCACATAGTTAGTATTTTGAACTCCAGACAATGCATCGCTTTAGCAATCGAATATAAACGTGAGTATAGTTCATGTTGTGTGTGTAAAGCACATTATACATACGAAAGTTACACAATGGACATTATAAATAGCTACCTATGAACTAGCATACATTTGAATTCAACTTAAGGTGGTTTAAAAAATTGAATTCAACATGAAGTCCATTCAATTATTTGAATTTGATATCATTGCATTTGTAAACCATACCTAAATTATGGGGGCACCAATCTTTGCTCTGATTTTGTACATAATAGCATATGTAGTCGTGTACAAAATAGATTCAAATTTACCTCATCCATTCCAAAATAATCGTTGTTATAGGATTTCCAAGTGTCAAAATTTCAAAAAGAAGCGGATAATTTAATGAGGTTTTCAAACATACAAGGTCAAATATAACGTTGTCTATTTAGGTCAATCCTCATAGTTCAAGAGTACTCTAAACGTGAATGCTTGTGTTTCAAAATTTCGAACGAAGCGCCAAAAGAGCCTCTACTCGCCCGAAACCGCGTGAGACCAATGTTTGGTAGTACAAGGAAATTACTTTTCTAATAACTCCGACCCGTGAAACCTACCGGCCCGACGTCCAAAGGTCTAAACCGGGGTAGGTTTGTAGCTTCATCTAGACGCCACGCAACCGCATCCGAAAAACATTCATACACAATGGCCGCCTAAGCACACATGCGCGCGGCCGAAATCGCTCCCGCCCACTATTTGGGACACCTGGGATTACCATCCTACCCCTGACCCGCAGTAGGTCCGAAATTTAAGAGGGGGCAAAGTTTGTACTTTCCCCCAATTTTCAAACAAGCGCGTCCCATCTTCTGTTCAAAAAAGCCAAAAACAAGCGCGTCCCAGACCGAAACATGGTTCCCCCCACCCGTCCGATTCCCCATTCGTACTCCGTGGGCGCCAAAACTACCTCTCCACCAGCCGCGAAACCCCGGCGTCCTCCATCCGCCACCCCATCCCACCCATCAACCGCCGCCCTCCTCCATCACGCCGGAGCCGATACCCCGACGTCGTCGTCCACCGCAACCTCAACCGCAACGCCCTCCACGGCTAGTAGTTGAAGCCGAGGCCGAGCTGTCCGTACCCGAGCCAGTTCAACCATGCCGTCCTACGCCTCACCGCTGCCGCTCCAACTTTGCCACCCTCCACCGCACCAGAGCTGTTCCTGCTACGCCGTCCTTCGCCACCTCGGATCTGCTTCCCCTCCGCCGACATACGGCCACGGCAAGACAATCAACAATTTGGCCATGGGTTCGTCCAAGCCTGCACCCTCCAGAACATCGGTTTCCCCGGTAAAAAGAAGAAGATCGGCGCGACATGTGGAGGTGACCACACCGGCAACCGAAAAAGGTACTCCTCTTCCCTTATTAGTGCAAATCTTACGTCTCTGCTTGCACGGTATTCATCCCACAGAAGACACTAGTTGACCGCTTCTTCTTGATACTAGATGTTCCTAGTAACTCGCGATGCACAAGGTTTCTCCTCATATACTATTTCACCTTAGCTAGAGGTCCGTCGCCCCCCTGAATTTCAATTTCTGGCCAGTTGATTCCCAATTAACAGAAGCATTCCCCGGCGTAAGGGCGTGTGCGGCCTAGAGCTACTGGCGCCCGATCTGGAGGTCGGCCGGGATTAAAGGGATGGCCTGGGGGCGCTGCCAAGCACGGCGATGGTGTGAGGTCGATGGGAGGGCGGGGAGGTGGAGGCAGGGGTCTGGGCCGGTGGTCGCTTGCGGTTCGAGAAAGATCGTCAATAGTGACTGGCGGGAGGTAGACGAAGGCCATCTGCCCGTTCCTTATAGATCGGACGGTTCATTAAAAAATCGACTGACCTATTTATTTTCAGTCGACTGTTATCTTAGATATGACCACATGTGGTGGTGTGCTGGAGGAGTACCTGCATTTCCTGTGCTCATATATTACAAAATCATACGGAGTAGAATCTAATTTTGTTTGCCATGCAATGTTGTAGAGCTATCATATGTCTCCTGTCATTTATTTTTCAGCCACCTGCTATCTGCTACTTTTACAGTGCACTAGTTATGCACACACTTCACCCTTACTCTCACTATTGTGTTTTTATGCAAGGGTATTTCAGACTCTGCTGCCATGAGAGAAGCCAAAAAGAAAAGAGAGAAGTCGCTCCAGCTTCGTGTGCGGGTAGGCAAGACACGTTACAGCGCTATAAAGGGTGCAGTGTCAGCAGATGGGGACGGTAAACGTAGCTCTGGAGTTGATGACCTCGCTCGCAGTGAACCACCATCCCAGGTGCTTGCTTTAACTTCGCAGTGTCATATGTGGTTGCATGTTCCATATGGTGTCTAGCTTGTATTCGAAAGGCCGAAGTCGGTAAGATAAGGAAAGATATTTTTTTTACATGAACCACCATCCCGTGAGCACCAGAAGACAAATAGCTAGTCAGGGCACTGGTCGACCAGTGACAAGCCCAGCAAAGATAGGCATCACCTGGAAGCCAACTAAAAAGCTGTGATGGTGGCGAAGCAGCCCGCCTCCCACCAGGCTCTCAGGTCATAGATGATCATGCTCACCACTCCAGCCGGATGTCTAGCTTGTATTGCTTCCAATTTGGTTAAATTGCATCTGCTTAGCTTACACATTATACCTTTGAATATGACTTGCCTTTCTGTTTTTGGTACATACTAGTACATCTGTATATTAACCATGTTCTTACATCAAACTAATGTTCTTGTGTATCCCTCATCAATCACTTATGACGAGGCAGGCAGGCAAGGCGACTACTCCTCATTTAAAAAATGCAGCGTCAGCCTCCCGACATGATTCTCAAGAAACAAAAATGCTAGATGAAGATAGTGAACGTATCTCTGTAGTTGATTACAACATTTCCCCTACACTAGCATCACAGGTGCTTGCTCTAACTTGGCAGCGTGATATGTGGTTGCATGTTGCATATGGTGTCTAGATTGTAATTCTTCCAATCTGGTTAAACTGCATGTGCTAGTCTGCTTAGCTTATACATTATACCTGTTAATGTGACATGCCTTCCTGTATTTAGTACATAGTACATCTGTCTATTAAGCATGTCCTTACATAAAACTATTGTTTTTTTTGCATCCCGCATCAATCAACATGACGAGACACCTTTAGTATATGCAGTGCGATATTAGTTGCATCTTTCATATGATTTATAGCATGCGCTGCTTCTAATTTGTTGAAATTCCATTTATGATGGGACGCTTTTAACTTGGTAGAGTCATATTGGTTGCATATCTTTCATGTGGTGTCTAGCTTGCATTGCTTCTTATTTGCTGGAATGGTTTCTGCTTAGTTTACACAAACAGTTGTGAACATGCCATATCGTCCTGTTTTTCGTACATATTCCATCCTGGTATCATGTGTTTGCCTTACATCAAAGTAGTGATTGTCAGTATCATGCATGAATGAGTTCTGAAGAGAGAATTTTATTGCTTTTTCTTGTTGGTTTTACTTGACAATTCAAAATCAATAAAGCGGAAGGAAGTTAGCAAGGCAGCGGATAAAGGTGCTCCTTCCGAACGGAGGGCCTCTACAGTTTCTACTCCTCCACACCCCCAAGATGATTTCCAAGACAACACATGCATAGACACTCAACAAAGTTGTGTTTATGATGAGCATGTCTCCCCTAGTGCAGCATCACCGGTGCTCCCTCTAACTTGGCACTGTTATATGTGGTTGCATATTATGTGTGATGTCTAGCTTGTATTGCTTCTAATTTTGTTGAATTCCATCTGCTTACTTTACACATTATACTTGAATAAGACACGTTTTCCTGTTTCTAGAACATACAATATCTGTCTATCACACCATGTTCTTACATCAAATTACTACTGTTGTGTAACCTGCAACAATCACTTATCATAAGACACGTTTGACTTCGGAGTGTGATATAGGTTACATCTCACATTCTTTTCTAGCTTGTACTACTAATTTGTTGAAATGACACTTATGACGAGACAGTTTTAACTTGGTAGAGTGATATTCGTTGCATCTTTCATATGGTGTCTAGCTTTCATTACTTCTAATTTGCTGAAATGCCTTCTCCTTAGTTTACACATCATAAGCTGTGGATATGCAATGCTGTGAATATGCAATGGCACTAATGACAAGAGACCTCTAACATGGTAGTGTGATGTTGTTTGCATCTTGCATATGATTTATTTCTTGTACTGCTTCACATTTGTTTAAACGCCATTTATGATGAGACACTGTTAACTTGGCAGAGCGATATTTGTAGCATCTTTCATATGGTGTCTACCTTCCATTGCATTGCTTCTAATTTGGTGAAATGTCTTCTTCTTAGTTTACACATCATAGTTCTGGTTATCTCTTCCGTCCTGTTTTTCATACATATTACATCCTCCTATCATGTGGTTGTCTAACATCAAAGTTCAGTCGTCTGCATCATGCATCAATTTGTTCTGAAGAACAAAATTGTTATTCGTTTTTCTTGTCGGCTTGACTTAACATGGCACAGAGAAAGAGGAAGAAACACAGAATGGCAGGGAATGAGAAGCGGATGAATCCTGCAGATTCTGCTGGTACTGATGGTGCAATAGAAGGTCAAAGTCCAACGGAAAATTCTACAAACACGGCATCCCATGCTACACGAGTTGCAAAAAAAGCCAAACAGAAACAAATAGCTACCACCAAACAAGTAGAGATAGCCCTAATTCTTGCAACACCTACCACAGTACTACCAGCTGCACGACTTACTCGTGCGTCAACTGAGCTAGCAGCACGTTCCCAAGCTCCCTTGCCACCTGACACTACTTCCCATGCACTCTTGACACAAGACGAGTTGGCAATATCAGATGAACCTTGTGAGCTTCAACAGCAAGAAGGTAGTTGCTGGAGTCAAGTTACAGTTGCATGCTTCTTTATATGTAGTCTCACAGTTTGATGTACACTAACACTTCCTATGTTCGTTGTTGGACTAGCACCTAGGCGCAAGAGGAAACAAACATCAGGGATAATGCTTGATAGGTTAACTAAATCTAGAGGAGGAAGAATGGAGATCCGTTTTGAGGCAGGTTTAAAAAGGCCACGTGATGCTACAGAGTCAGACAAGTTAGTATCAGAGGCAGCGGTTGCCGTTAGGTGTCATGTACGTATCCTCCCAACATGGATTCAGTACAGGAATGACAAAGACGAAACCCAGTTCAACACCTTCCTCGACCATTTATCTGTAAGTTTGGTTATGTATGGAAACTAGTAATATCGTCTTGCTCTGTCCCATACTTTCTAGGTTGCTGATAATGAGACTCCCATAATTTTCAACAGATGAGGTTCAAGTTGGATAGCCAAGATGATGCAACCAGACAATCTTGCACCCATGTTTTCAAGTCTGCTCTGCGACAGTATCGGTATAACTTGAGGAAAACTCACTTTGAAGGCAAGGCTAACAGTGAACTTTCCCAAACATCTCCAGTGGAAAATATATCGGATGAAGACTGGAGGGGCCTTGTTAAACACTGGTCTGATCCGAAGTATCAGGTACATTATATATATGTAATCAGATCACATGTTGAAGTCCTATTTACGCATGTGCCACACAAATCTATCTTCTTGTAGGTGAACTGTTCAAAGAACAAGGCCAACCGTACGAAAGTGAAATTCCAAGAGACGACAGGATCTCGTAGCTATATTGCACACTGCGAGGCTCTTGTAATTAGCTGTTGTTTCACTCTTTTCGCTGTACCATATTATCAGATCTATATTGACTTGTTCGAAATGCAGAGGAAAGCCTACAAGGACCAAAAAGTACCTGAACCAAATGTTGTGGAAATCTTCAAGGACTGTCACACCAGCAAGAAGAAGGGCATGACTACACCAGTCAAAGCCACTGTTGTAAGTCCTTAATCCTCATGCCTTTTAACTACTACTTACTCTGACTTGTGCCTTGAACTGCATGGTTTGCAGCCAATGTCTATTACTCTTTTCAATTTTATACACAATTGTCTTAGCGTATCATTGCACCTTACAAGGTTTAAAAGAGAGGAGTGATGTTCCTTTGATCTTGACCCGTAATCTAGTTTCGTGCTGGACTTGCCCACACAACGTTACAATTGTCTGTTTGTCTGTTCTCAGTTGTTTTGTGATATGAATGATGTCATACTATGCTTACCATATTATAAACTTCGTCTCTTTATCCTTAGCCCTCAATACAATGTGAAGAAATAGACAATACATTAGCGATGGTACATGGTCATGTGTTTGGAACCTGGTTTTATTATGTACTTTGCAATAACAACTAATATTTTACATGGGTTCACCAGAATAAGTTCTGTATATAGACCAAAGCTATTTTGTTTGGTTTTGCTGCCTCCTTAATATCTTCTGTTCTGGTACTACTAATGTAAAACCTCAACTTTTCAGCGAGCTACGGAAAAAATGGTGGAACCGCCACCTTCTGAAGGTGGCGAGGCAACTATAACCGCAATGTCAGCTCTTGCTGCAGTGGGTCAGTACCTGTCCACTAACAGTGCCAAAAGCACGTTCCTGCGTAATACTGGGTTGGTTGTTAAGGCAATATCGTCCAAACTGCCTCATGATCAAGATATGCAAGCTCAAAGCAATGTTGTATCTGCGCTCCAGACACAAGTCCATTCCCTAACAGAGACCCTTTGTGAAACAAGGAGAAACATTGCTCAATGTCGTCAAGATATGCATGGTTTTGGAACCAGACTATCAGACATTTGCTATGTTGTTCAGGAGCCTAGGGGAAATGAAGGCGAGGGTTATGGTGCTCCATCGGACAATACAACATGAAAACGTAACAGTCAGGTCAAATGAACTGAGCTTCTGAACTTCTGGTGGTGCATTTATCTGCTAGACTGTTAAGTTTTATGCCAACCTTCCTTTTGTTATATAGTTGTAATTTGTTTTGGTGCGATACAAAATTTATTCTTAACGTGCAGCCACCGGCTGAAGAAAATAGCAAGCCATTTTTGTAAAGTGTAGGGTGTTCCCTATATTTGCATTGGTGGCGATCTTTGATGCCGAGTGGATGTAATCTGTGCAATCGCCTTAATAGCCTAGCGTTAGTTTCGGCCTTATTTATTTCCTAGTCTTCTTTTTCCCTGGTTTGCTAGTGGCCGCAACTACCATGGGCCATATACGGGCCGTAGGATCCATGGGTCTCCTACGGGCCGTCGATAAATGGGCCTGCAATCGATGGGCCTAGGGCCGTCGGATAAATGGGTCTACATGGGCCGTAATCGGGCGTAATTGGTATCGGCCCAGCACGGTAACAGGTCATTAACAGGCCGTAGGACAACAAAGGCTTAATTCTGTCACAAGCATAACGGGTCGTTAATGGGCCAGAATATAGGAGGGCTGGAAACGGCGCAACGGGTTAACAGGCCAGAAATGGGCCAACTCTTGCCATGGGCCGAATTTGGCCCATTAGGGTAACAGGCCAGTAACAGGCCGACTCTTGCCATGGGCCGAATTTGGCCCATTAGGGGAACATGCCAGTAACGGGCCGACTCTTGCCATGGGCCGAATTTGGCCCATTAGGGGAACAGGCCCGTAACGGGCCGGAAGTAATCGAGGGCCGAAAAGGAGCCCAAGAACGTATGGGCCGTCAATAGGCCGAAAGCTAACACAGGCTGGAAACGACCCATGTAAATCACAGGCCGTTAACGGGTATAAAGAAAATTACTGTTCATTATGGGCTAGAGTCACCGTGGGCCTGTAAAGGGCCGAAAGATACGAAGGCCTCATATGGGCCGAAAGATGTCGTGGGCCATACATGGGCCAAATGTGAAATGGGCTGGTGTTATATTCAACGGCCCACATGACGTTGTTGGGCCGATTTCCTTTAGGGCCTAACGGGCCGTGAGTTAACGGGCCGTAAAATGGGCTATTTGCGAAGAGACCGTTAATAGGCTTTTCATGGGCCAGCCCGTTAACTTTTGACCAAGTCAAATGGGCCGGATTTGTAAGCTAAATGGGCCAGTGGTGGGCCGTGGCACGTGTCGACATATCATAGGCGCCTATCTGACCCACTGACGAGCTGACACGTGTTTCGTCCGGCCAATAAGAATTTTACACGTGGAAATTTCCCATTGGTCGGGGCTGTTAACGGGTTATCGGATCCAAAACCCGACCCGATAGCTTAACGGCGTTCCGTTACGGTGGATGCCACGTGTCGGTCACCCTTGACGAAAGCACTTATGTGACGCGCGATTTATCGTCATGGAAGTGGACACTTCCGTGATGATAATTTTGGTAATGTCATGGAACACTTCTACGACAGCAGAGGTATGCCTATCTTGATTCTGTCATAAAATCGTCATGGATGTACATGCATGACAAAAAACGCGACCTACTGTGACAAACACGTACTCACAGAAGTGTATCTTTTTTGTAGTGAGACTTCAACCCACGAAGGGTAACGGTTGCGCGAGTCCACGGAGGGCTCCACCCACGAAGGGTCCACGAAGAAGCAACCTTGTCTATCCCACCATGGCCGTTGCCCACGAAGGACTTGCCTCACTAGGGTAGATCTTCACGAAGTAGGCGATCTCCTTGCCCTTACAAACTCCTTGGTTCAACTCCACAATCTTGTCGGAGGCTCCCAAGTGACACCTAGCCAATCTAGGAGACACCACTCTCCAAGAAGTAACAAATGGTGTGTTGATGATGAACTCCTTGCTCTTGTGCTTCAAATGATAGTCTCCCCAACACTCAACTCTCTCTCATAGGATTGGATTTGGTAGAAAGAAGATTTGAGTGGAAAGCAACTTGGGGAAGGCTAGAGATCAAGATTTATGTGGTTGGAATGGAATATCTTGACCTCAACACAAGTGTAGGTGGTTCTCTCTCAGAAAATATGTATTGGAAGTGTAGGCATGTTCTGATGGCTCTCTCCATGAATGAAGAGTGGGTGGAGGGGTATATATAGCCTCCACACAAAATCTAACCGTTACACACAAATCACCAAACTCGGTGGGACCGAATCAGAGAACTCGGTCAGACCGAATTGGTTCATAATGTGACCACTAGGTGTTTCGGTGGGACCGATGTCATTAGGGTTAGGGCATAACGTAATCTCGGTGAGACCGATTACACAAACTCGGTGGGACCGATTTTCGTAATAGTCAAAGAGAGAGTTGGTCAAGCAAACTCGGTGGGACCGATTCGCTCATCTCGGTTGGACCGAAACATTACGAAAGGGTGACAGAGAGTTTGCATCGCGAACTCGGTGGGACCGATCGCATATCTCGGTGAGACCGAGATTATTGCAATAGGCAACAGAGAGTTTGCAATCCCATCTCGGTGGGACCGAGATCCCTATCGGTGAGACCGAAAAGACTAGGGTTTGTGGCAGTGGCTATGTCAAGAGAACTCGGTGGCGCCGGATAGAAAGAATCGGTGGGGCCGAGATTGACTTTTGGTTTGAGACATATTTGGAAGTGAGGAAGTGGTTGAGGGCTTTGGAGCATATCACTAAGCACTTTGAGCAAGCAAGCCATTAAGCAACACCTCATCCCTTCTTAATAGTATTGACTTCCCTATGGACTCAATGTGCTCTTGGATCACTAAAATAGACAATGTAGAGTCCTGAGCTCTGAGCTTGAGCCAATCCTTTGTCCTTAGCATATTGAAGGGGTTCCACATCCTCTAGTCCATGCCACTCCATTGTTGAACTTATCTGAAACATACTAGGTAGAAACATTAGTCCAGCAAGAAATATGTTGACATTAATTACCAAAACCACCCAGGGAGCACTTGTGCTTTCACAAAGGCTATCATTAATGTAGACAGTTGGGCCTATGAGACTCAAGCTATTGGGAAGCTACACACTATGTGGGTGAAGATTGGAAAAATGCCTGAATGCTTTAGACATTTTTTTGGTGCTTGTGAGGTGGCTGCCACCATTGGTCCAGTGTTAGAGATTGACATGACAACTATTCCGCAAGAGAAAATTAGAGCCAAGGTGGGGGTGAGAGATTTTGAAAAAATCCCCAAGCACACTGAAGTGACTGATAAGGATCTCATGATATACAGAGTAACTTTGGAGCTTGAAAGGGTGATGGAGCAGGGCTGGTATGAGGATAAAAGGAAACATGAAGAACTTGAAACAGATAAGGAAGCTGACCTAGATGACATGAGAAAGAAGATTAAAATTGGTGGAGTTGATGCAGAAGGAAACAAATAAAACATCTCTCTGGGAAGTGTAGGGCTCAAACAATTTGAAGAAATGAGGAAGAAAAATGATGAAATTCTGAACATTCAGAAAGAATATCTGGCTGAAGTTGGAATGAGGAAAAAGGTAGAAGCTGATCTGGATAGAGTGCTACATAAGCTGCAGGAAATGGAAGAAAATAAATACAAACAAGAAGCCTGGAGGGGAGTGGAAGAGAAAAAAACACATTTCCTGGGAAGAAGAGAAGAACAGGATGATAAAGATGATCAAAAAACAACAAGAACTGATAGATAGATGTATGAAAAGGTGGATTTGTGGGATGAAAAAGAAATTTCTGGAGAAGACCTTGGAGAGAAAAATGACCCTGACAAAGATATTCCACAGGATCCATTAATAGAAGATAATTACACTGAAACTGTGAGCTATACTGCCAGTCAGGACTCTGTGGAGTCTCTGGGGTCAAAATTGGGGACTACTGCTAAAGATGATAAGGACAAGGATGGGCCAACCAGAAGAAGTGACAGGAACCTGGACAAAAAATATGCTAAGATTAAAGATTTGGCCAAAGAAAGAGCTGCTGACAAAGACAACTATGGTAAGTCTTCAACCATTTCTAAAGAACGAATTTCCTTATTTGAGATGACAAAAAAAGTGGGGGTTGAGTTGGGATGTACTATTGATTTGGTTAACCAAAACCTAGACCTGATTTCCAATATGGAACAGGCTAGAAGAGATTTATATCTGCGGAATATTAAAAATCAAGAAGAGAAGGAAAAAACAAAAAGCTCTCCAGATCTTATTGATATTAGAGATGCTAGGTTAGAGGACTTGTGCTTAGGGGATGATCACTCTGATGCAGAGTTGGAGCTAGATTACTATGATAACTTGAAGAAAATATTTTCTAGTAGTAGGAAAATTAAGATTGGCACCTCAGCCACTAGTGCTGGGAAGCATGTCACATCAATTGGGGGGGGGGAGAAAAAGAAACAATGAAAGGAATGTTCTGGAATGTGAGAGGGATTAGACAGGATATCAAAAGGAATTTTATTAGGGAAACCATTGTAGATAAACACTTGGACTTTGTGGGTTTGCTTGAAACCATTAAAGGAGATTACACAAAGAATGAACTTCATGACCTTTCTGGAGGAAGAAATTTTCTCTGGGAATGGATTTCCCCTAGAGGGAAATCTGGGGGTATCTTAATTGGCATTAATAATGATAACTTTGATTTGTTACAAGTTGAAAAGGGTACATACTTTGTCAGGACACTTTTCTTTGACAAAAAAGCTAAATTTAGCAGGAATTTGGTGATTGTTTATGGTGATGCCCAAAAAGAAGGAAAAGCAGCATTTCTAGCTGAATTATCCAGACTATATCAAGATAATCCTCTCCCCTGTCTCATTGGGGGAGACTTCAACATTATTAGAAATAGTACTGAGAAAATAAACCTGGAGGGGTTGATCACTTCAGTTTTGTTTTCAATGCTATAATTGAACATGCTAGGCCGAGAGACATTCCCATTAGTGGAAGACAATATACTTGGGCAAATAATTTGCCAGAACCCACCTATGAGAAACTTGATAGAATACTGATATGCCCAGATTGGGAAGACAAATATCCCATGACCATGGTCACTGCATTAGAAAGAGAAATTTCTGATCGCACCCCTTTGCTGTTAGACTCAGGGGAACAGAAAACTTCCTCACCCATATTCAGATTTGAGAATGCCTGGATGCACATGGAAGGGTTTTAAGAATTTGTTGAAAAAAATTGGGAGGTGAAATGCAATGGGTCCGGTATGGACACCTGGCAAAAGAAACTAAAGATTATTAGGCAGAAAAGGCTGGATTTTAAATGCAAATGCTATGTATAGGAAGAGGAAAAAGGAGCTGTTAAACATGCTTGATATCATGGATAAAAATGTTGAATCTAGAGGTATCAATGCCCAGGAAAGGATCATGCAAAAAGAATTAAGGAGAGAGTTGAAAGAGATCCTCAAATTGGAAGAAATTAAGTGGTTACAAAGATATAAGGATAAAGAAATTAAAGAAGGAGATTCTAATACCAGATATTATCAAGCCAAGGTAAATGTTAGAAGAAGAAGAAATAGAATCATCAAATTGGAACAAGATGGGGAAGTAATTGAAGGAGAAAAAGAACTGATGGACTACATTACTACATTCTACAAAAACCTGTTTGGTCAAGCTGAGTCTTCTAGTATAAACCTTAATATACAAGGGGCGACAGAAATCTCCCCTCAAACACAAGAAGAACTGATTAAAAACTTCTCTATAGAGGAGATCAAAGAGGTAGTCTTCTCTATGAAAAAAACAAAAGCCCAGGGCCTGATGGATTTGTCACTGAATTTTATCAGAATTTCTGGGATATAGTTAAAAATGACCTAAAAATATTCTAGATGATTTCCATAGAGGGGTGGTTGATGTAACACCCTGGTGTAACGATGCTACAGTAACCCTTGGGGTTAAGTTAATCATTTTGCTAAAGAAGTGTTTGATCATCATTGTTTCCTCTCTCTTTCAAATTCTAGTTGAATTCAATTTCAAATTATGAGTGAAATTCAAAATGCTCAAACATGAAAACTAAAATGTTCATCATGTGGAAAGTATTCTTCTGGTAATATTGGTGGAGAACCAACATTTTTTTGCAAAGTGTCTAAATGGCCTAAAATAGCCAAAACAGAAAGTTGTTAAAAGAAAAAGCAAAAGTTAAAAAAAAGGGAAAAGAAAAGGAGAAGGGGTGGGAGAGCCCCTGGCCTCCCCTTGGGCTTCGGACCATCCCAGCAGGCCGGCCCACCTACCTCCCTGGTCCCTCTCCCCTCCCCCTGTTCAACCGACCGAGGGCGCGCGCCTGCGCGTCGCCGCCGAACCACCTCGCCGGCGTCGAGGGGAGGATAAGGTCGCCGCCCCTGGACGCCTCGAGTCCTCCCCCTCACCTACCGCCACTCCCGCTTCTCCTTCCCCCTGGCTCTCCCTCTCCCTCTCCTTCGTTTTGGAGAGGAGGCCGAAGCGCTCGCCGCCGTCCCCCGCTCGATCCCGCGGCCACCGTCACCACTCCGCCGCCTCACCGTGCCACAACGACGCGCCGTCCTCGGCTACTCCCTCTGCACCAACCGGAGCGAGAAGGGAGCCACCGCAGCGAGCCCGACAACCTCTTCTTCCCCTACGGCCGTCTTTGCCTTCGTCGCCGATTCGTCGTCGTTGATCTTCCCGAGCGCGCTTAAGCACAACTACAGGTTCACTGTAAGCCTGCACTTCTTTCCCCTCTCTCTCCCGAGCTATTCCGCCGCCGTAGCCGCCGCTCCGCTAGCACCCGCACGCATCGTCGCCGACGAGCTCGCCGTCATGGCCTTCACCACTGTAACGCGCGGGTGAGCCTCGCATCGAGCTCCGGGAGCTCGTGCGAGTCCAACGCCACCACTAGCGTGCCTCCCCGTTCCTCCTAGCTCCGTTTCCACGAGCGCCCGAACGCGTCGCTGCCTCCGCTCGCCGCTGGCGTGCTTCCGGTGACCAAATGGTCACGGGCTAGCGCCCGATGCACTCGCCGCCTCACGTACGTCTCGCCTGGCCTTCAGTTCGCTCGCTAACGCGCTGCATCGCCGTTTCCTCTCGCGCCTGACTCCGGCCATCCGCCGATGAGCTCGCCGCGCTCGATTCCGGCGATCCCCGTCGATGTTGCTACCACAGGTCGCTTCGCGCCGTCGCTCTGGTTCCGTAGATGCTCGCGGTGGTCCAAACGGACCACTGATACGTCTCCAACGTATGTATAATTTTTGATTGCTCCATGCTATATTATCTACTGTTTTGGACATTATTGGGCTTTATTATTCACTTTTATATTATTTTTGGGACTAACCTATTAACCGGAGGCCCAGCCCAGAATTGCTGTTTTTTGCCTATTTCAGAGTTTCGCGGAAAAGGAATATCAAACGGAGTCCAAACAGAATGAAACCTTCGGGGACATGATTTTCAGAACGAACAAGATCCAGGAGACTTGGACCCTACGTCAAGAAACAAAAGAGGAGGCCACGAGGTAGGGGGCGCGCCTACCCCCCACGGCGCCCCCTCCACCCTCGTGGGCCCCCTGTTGCTCAACCGACGTACTCCTTTCTCCTATATATACCTACGTACCCCCAAACGATCAGATACGGAGCCAAAAACCTAATTCCACCGCCGCAACCTTCTGTACCCATGAGATCCCATCTTGGGGCCTGTTCCGGAGCTCCGCCAGAGGGGGCATCGATCACGGAGGGCTTCTATATCAACACCATAGCCCCTCCGATGAAGTGTGAGTAGTTTACCTCAGACCTTCGGGTCCATAGTTAGTAGCTAGATGGCTTCTTCTCTCTTTTTGGATCTCAATACAATGTCCCCCCCCCCTCTCGTGGAGATCTATTCGATGTAATCTTCTTTTGCGGTGTGTTTGTTGAGACCGATGAATTGTGGGTTTATGATCAAGTTTATCTATGAACAATATTTGAATCTTCTCTGAATTCTTTTATGTATGATTGGTTATCTTTGCAAGTCTCTTCGAATTATCAGTTTGGTTTGGCCTACTAGATTGATCTTTCTTGCAATGGGAGAAGTGCTTAGCTTTGGGTTCAATCTTACGGTGTCCTTTCCCAGTGACAGTAGGGGCAGCAAGGCACGTATTGTATTGTTGCCATCGAGGATAACAAGATGGGGTTTTTATCATATTGCATGAATTTATCCCTCTACATCATGTCATCTTGCTTAAGGCGTTACTCTATTTTTATGAACTTAATACTCTAGATGCATGCTGGATAGCGGTTGATGAGTGGAGTAATAGTAGTAGATGCAGGCAGGAGTCGGTCTACTTGTCTCGGACGTGATGCCTATATTCATGATCATACCTAGATATTCTCATAACTATGCTCAATTCTGTCAATTGCTCAACAGTAATTTGTTCACCCACCGTAAAATACTTATGCTCTCGAGAGAAGCCACTAGTGAAACCTATGGCCCCCGGGTCTATCTTCATCATATTAATCTTCCAACACTTAGTTATTTTCTTTGCTTTTTACTTTGCTTTTTATTTTACTTTGCACCTTTATCATAAAAATACCAAAAATATTATCCTATCATATCTATCAGATCTCACTCTCGTAAGTGACCATGAAGGGATTGACAACCCCTTATCGCGTTGGTTGCGAGGATTTATTTGTTTTGTGTAGGTGCGAGGGACTCGCGCGTAGCCTCCTACTGGATTGATACCTTGGTTCTCAAAAACTGAGGGAAATACTTACGCTACTTTGCTGCATCACCCTTTCCTCTTCAAGGGAAAACCAACGCAATGCTCAAGAGGTAGCAAGAAGGATTTCTAGCGCCGTTGTCGGGGAGGCTTACGCAAGGTCAAGTCAAGATTTGGACTCCCGACAACGAGCCATTTCTGGCGCCGTTGCCGGGGAGGTCTACGCAAAAGTCAACATACCAAGTACCCATCACAATCCCTTATCTCCCGCATTACATTATTTGCCATTTCACTCTTGTTTTCCTCTCCCCCACTTCACCCTTGCCGTTTTATTCGCCCCCTCTTTTTCGTTTGCCTCCTTTTCTTTCGCTTGCCTTGTCATCATGGCTAGTCCTTTATCTTCTCCGTTGTCTCCCGAAAATGAAGTTCTCAATTTTAAACAAAGGGAGGGAGAAAATCTAAAAGACGCTTGGTATAGAATTTGCAATGCTCAAAATAGATCTACCAGGAAGCAATCTACTTCCGTTCTTCTCCGCAATTTTTATGTAGGCGCTAATCCTTGGTATAGATATATTCTTGATACCATTACCGGAGGGAATTTCTTGGGTAGCCATACTTTTGACTCTTATAATGCTATGATAGATTTATTTGGCTCACCACCTCTTTTGGTTAATGGAACTATGTTAACTTTGGAGCATGTAATGCAAAGACTTGAAATTATTGAAAATAAAGTTGCTACCGTAGAGTTAATTGAAAATATGGACAAAAAGATCCACAATCAAATTACCCAATATGGATCTAAGGTAGGAGTCACTCTGAAAAATATTAAGGAGAAGGAACCCATAGTTAATGAGAGAATAAATCAAGATTCCACAAGAATCGATAAACTTGAGGGTATCATTACCAACTTGGGAACCGCTTTTTCATCCATAAAGAATACTCCTAGTCCTCCAACTAAAATTGCTAAGCTTATGTATGTTCCTAAAAACAAGGGTGAATCCTCTAATAAGGAAACTGCGGATCTCAAGTCTATAAGTATTCATCCCAATCTTTTTGCTATCATTAAGGAACCAATTGTTACAAATGAATTTTTCGATCTTGTGCCTAAAAGTTTGATAATTACTAAAAAGAAATAAATTCCTAAGGATGATAGATGTCTCATTGAAGAATTGCCTACCAAAGATGGCAATACCTAGATCTATCCTTGCTTTTATGCCTAGCTAGGGGTGTTAAACTATAGCGCTTGTTGGGAGGCAACCCAATATTTTTTTTGCTTTTTGCTTCTGTTTAGGAATAAATATTTGTTCTAGCCTCTGGTTTAGATGTGTTTTTATGTTTTAATTAGTGTTTGTGCCAAGTTAAACCTATAGGATCTTCTTGGATGATAGTTATTTGATCTTGCTGTAATTACCAGAAACTTTCTGTTCACGAAAATAATTGTTAAAAATCACCAGAACGTGATAAAATACTGATTCCAATTGCTGATGATCAATAAACAAATTGTCTAGGTCTTCCTATTTTGGCTGATTTTTTGGAGTTCCAGAAATCTGCGTTAGTTACAGATTACTACAGCCTGTTCTGTTTTTGACAGATTCTGTTTTTCGTGTGTTGTTTGCTTATTTTGATGAATCTATGGCTAGTAAAAGAGTTTGTAAACCATAGAGAAGTTGGAATATAGTAGGTTTAACACCAATATAAATAAAGAATGAGTTAATTACAGTACCTTGAAGTGGTCTTTTGTTTTCTTTCGCTAACGGAGCTCACGAGATTTTCTGCTGAGTTTTGTGTTGTGAAGTTTTCAAGTTTTGGGTGAAAGATTAGATGGATTATGGAACAAGGAGTGGCAAGAGCCTAAGCTTGGGGATGCCCATGGCACCCCCAAGATAATCTAAGGACACCTAAAAGCCAAAGCTTGGGGATGCCCCGGAAGGCATCCCCCCTTTCGTCTACTTCCATCGGTAACTTTACTTGGAGCTATATTTTTATTCACCACATGATATGTGTTTTGCTTGGAGCGTCTTGTATGATTTGAGTCTTTGCTTTTTATTTTAACACAATCATCCTTGCTGTACACACCTTTTGAGAGAGCCATACATGATTTGGAATTTGTTAGAATACTCTATGTGCTTCGCTTATATCTTTTGAGTTATATAGTTTTGCTCTAGTGCTTCACTTATATCTTTTAGAGCACGGTGGTGGAATTGTTTTATAGAAATTATTGATCTCTCATGCTTCACTTAGATTATTTTGAGAGTCTTAAATAGAATGGTAATTTGCTTAAATAATCCTAATATGCTTGGTATTCAAGATAGTAAAAGAAAAGTTCTTATGAGTGTGTTGAATACTAAGAAAAGTTTGATGCTTGATAATTGTTTTGAGATATAAAGATGGTGATATTAGAGTCATGCTAGTTGAGTAGTTTTGAATTTGAGAGATACTTGTGTTAAAGTTTGTGATTCCCGTAGCATGCACGTATGGTGAACCGTTATGTGATGAAGTCGGAGCATAATTTATTTATTGATTGTCTTCCTTATGAGTGGCGGTCGGGGACGAGCGATGGTCTTTTCCTACCAATCTATCCCCCTAGGAGCATGCGCGTAATACTTTGCTTTGATAACTTGTAGATTTTTGCAATAAGTATATGAGTTCTTTATGACTAATGTTGAGTCCATGGATTATACGCACTCTTCTTCCTCGCACTATTGCTAGCCTCTCTATACCGCGCACTTTTCGCCGGTATCATACAACCACCATAAACCTTCCTCAAAACAGCCACCATACCTACCTATCATGGCATTTCCATAGCCATTCCGAGATATATTGCCATGCAACTTTCCACCGTTCCGTTTATTATGACACGCTCCATCATTGTCATATTGCTTTGCATGATCATGTAGTTGACATCGTATTTGTGGCAAAGCCACCATTCATAATTCTTTCATACATGTCACTCTTGATTCATTGCATATCCCGGTACACCGCCGGAGGCATTCATATAGAGTCATATTTTGTTCTAAGTTTCGAGTTGTAATTGTTGAGTTGTAAGAAAATAAAAGTGTGATGATCTTCACTTTTAGAGCATTGTCCCAAGTGAGGAAAAGGATGATGGAGACTATGATTCCCCCACAAGTCGGGATGAGACTCCGGACGAAAAAAAAGAGGCCATAAAAAAAGGCCCAAATAAAAAAATGAGAGAAAAAGAGAGAAGGGACAATGTTACTATCCTTTTACCACACTTGTGCTTCAAAGTAGCACCATGATCTTCATAATAGAGAGTCTCTCATTTTGTCACGTTCATATACTAGTGGGAATTTTTCATTATAGAACTTGGCTTGTATATTCCAATGATGGGCTTCCTCAAAATGCCCTAGGTCTTCGTGAGCAAGCGAGTTGGATGCACACCCACTTAGTTTCTTTTGTTGAGCTTTCATATACTTATAGATCTAGTGCATCCGTTGCATGGCAATCCCTCCTCACTCACATTGATATCTATTGATGGGCATCTCCATAGCCCGTTGATACGCCTAGTTGATGTGAGACTATCTTCTCCTTTTTGTCTTCTCCACAACCACCATTCTATTCCACATATAGTGCTATGTCCATGGCTCACGCTCATGTATTGCGTGAAGATTGAAAAAGTTTGAGAATGTCAAAAGTATGAAACAATTGCTTGGCTTGTCATCGGGGTTGTGCATGATTTAAATACTTTGTGTGGTGAAGATAGAGCATAGCCAGACTATATGATTTTGTAGGGATAACTTTCTTTGGCCATGTTATTTTGAAAAGACATAATTGCTTTGTTAGTATGCTTGAAGTATTATTATTTTTATATCAATATTAAACTTTTGTCTTGAATCTTTCGGATCTGAATATTCATACCACAATTAAGAAGAATTACATTGAAATTATGCCAAGTAGCACTCTGCATCAAAAATTCTGTTTTTATCATTTACCTACTCGAGGACGAGCAGGAATTAAGCTTGGGGATGCTTGATACGTCTCCAACGTATCTATAATTTTTGATTGCTCCATGCTATATTATCTACTGTTTTGGACATTATTGGGCTTTATTATTCACTTTTATATTATTTTTGGGACTAACCTATTAACCAGAGGCCCAGCACAGAATTGCTGTTTTTTTTGCCTATTTTAGAGTTTCGCAGAAAAGAATATCAAATGGAGTCCAAACGGAATGAAACCTTCAGGAACGTGATTTTCAGAACAAACAAAATCCAGGAGACTTGGACCCTACGTCAAGAAACAAAAGAGGAGGCCACGAGGTAGGGGGCGCGCCTACCCCCCCCCCAGGGCACACCCTCCACCCTCGTGGGCCCCCTGTTGCTCCACCGTCGTACTCCTTCCTCCTATATATACCTATGTACCCCCAAACGATCAGATACGGAGCCAAAAACCTAATTCCACCGCCGCAACCTTCTGTACCCACGAGATCCCATCTTGGGGCCTGTTCCGGAGCTCCGCCGGAGGGGGCATCGATCACGGAGGGCTTCTACATCAACACTATAGCCCCTCCAATGAAGTGTGAGTAGTTTACCTCAGACCTTCGGGTCCATAGTTAGTAGCTAGATGGCTTCTTCTCTCTTTTTGGATCTCAATACAATGTTCCCCCCCCTCTCTCGTGGAGATCTATTCGATGTAATCTTATTTTGCGGTGTGTTTGTTGAGATCAATGAATTGTGGGTTTATGATCAAGTTTATCTATGAACAATATTTGAATCTTCTCTGAATTCTTTTATGTATGATTGGTTATCTTTGCAAGTCTCTTCGAATTATTAGTTTGGTTTGGCCTACTAGATTGATCTTTCTTGCAATGGGAGAAGTGCTTAGCTTTGGGTTCAATCTTGCGGTGTCCTTTCCTAGTGACAGTAGGGGCAGCAAGGCACGTATTGTATTGTTGCCATCGAGGATAACAAGATGGGGTTTTTATCATATTGCATGAATTTATCCCTCTACATCATGTCATCTTGCTTAAGGCGTTACTCTGTTTTTATGAACTTAATACTCTAGATGCATGCTGGATAGCGGTTGATGAGTGGAGTAATAGTAGTAGATGCAGGCAGGAGTCGGTCTACTTGTCTCGGACGTGATGCCTATATTCATGATCATACCTAGATATTCTCATAACTATGCTCAATTCTGTCAATTGCTCAACAGTAATTTGTTCACCCACCGTAAAATACTTATGCTCTCGAGAGAAGCACTAGTGAAACATATGGCCCCCGGATCTATCTTCATCATATTAATCTTCCAACACTTAGTTATTTTCTTTGCTTTTTACTTTGCTTTTTATTTTACTTTGCATATTTATCGTAAAAATACCAAAAATATTATCCTATCATATCTATCAGATCTCACTCTCGTAAGTGACCGTGAAGGGATTGACAACCCCTTATCGCGTTGGTTGTCAGGATTTATTTGTTTTGTGTAGGTGCGAGGGACTCGCGCGTAGCCTCCTACTGGATTGATACCTTGGTTCTCAAAAACTGAGGGAAATACTTACGCTACTTTGCTGCATCACCCTTTCCTCTTCAAGGGAAAACCAACGCAGTGCTCAAGAGGTAGCAACCACCACAACCGATTCCCAGCCACCGCCCGAGCGCGCTGCCGCGCGAAATGCTCGCCGGAGCAACTCCGGTGGCTGACGCCGACGTGGCCGCCACATGGGCCACTCTGGCTCACCGACCAGTGGGCCCAGGAGTCCCAGTTGACCGCGCTGACCGGTCAATGGGCTGACATGGCAGTGCTGAGACCCTGACATATGGGCCCCACCCCACTAAATCAACGTTTTTAATAATAAACTTAATTAGTTTAGTCTTTTACCTATGACAGGTGGGGTCCAGTCACTAATTACTCTATTCAAATTAAAATGAACTGTTGTTAGCCCACTGCCAATGACAGGTGGGCCCTACTGGGCAGGTTTGACCTGGTCAATTCGGCTGCTGACTGTTGATGTCACTATGATGTCATGCTGATGTCATAATTCCTTTTCTGTTAATTTAAATAATTCTAGAATATGCTTTAATCTTTGAAAATTAGTAGAAAATCAACCGTATCTCGGATGAAAATGTTTTATATATGAAAGTTGCTCAGAAAAATCCAACGATTCCGGATGCGTGGTCCGTTTACCTATCAGATGCCTCTAACTATCTGAACATGGAACATTCCCCCTCCGGTCATCTGTCTGACACAGGTCCGGAACCGGGAATTCATTCCCGGTTGAATTCCCCTTCACCTTTATCGTGTAGCCATACGTTAGGTCACACCCGGCACAACATATTGCCACGTTATGCTTTGTGATGCTATGTTTGATTTATATTTATTGTTTCTTCCCCCTCTTCTCTTCGGTAGACCCCGAGACCGATGCCGCTGTTGGGGAACGTAGCAGAAATTCAAAATTTTCTACGCATCACCAAGATCAATCTATGGTGTAATCTAGCAACAAGGGGAAGGGGAGTGCATCTACATACCCTTGTAGATCGCGATGCAGAAGCGTTGCAAGAACGCGGATGAAGGAGTCGTACTCGCAGCGATTCAGATCGCGGTTGATTCCGATCTAAGTGCCGAACCACGGCGCCTCCGCGTTCAACACACGTGCAGCCCGGCGATGTCTCCCACGCCTTGATCCAGCAAGGAGAGAGGGAGAGGTTGGGGAAGACTCCGTCCAGCAGCAGCACGACGGCGTGGTGGTGATGGAGGAGCGTGGCAATCTCGCAAGGCTTCGCCAACACCGCGGGAGAGGAGGAGGGAGAGAGGTAGGGCTGCGCCAAGAGGGAGAGCAAATCATGTGTTGGGCAGCCCCCATACCTCAAATATATATAGGGGAAGAGGAGGGGCTGCGCCCCCACCTAGGGTTCCCTCCCCAGGGGTGGCGGCAGCCCCCAGATCCCATCTGGGTGGCGGCCAAGGGGGAGAGAAGGGGGGCGCACCTAGGGTGGGCCTTAGGGCCCATCTGCTCCTAGGGTTTGCCCCCTCTCCTCTTGAGGGCGCCTTGGGCCTTGGTGGGAGGCGCCCCAGCCCACCTAGGGGCTGGTCCCTTCCCACTATTGGCCCACGTAGGCCTCTGGGGTTGGTGGCCCCACCTGGTGGACCCCCGGGACCCTCCCGGTGGTCCCGGTAAGTTACCGATAGCACCCGAAACTTTTCCGGTGACCAAAAGAGGACTTCCCATATATAAATCTTTACCTCCGGACCATTCCGGAACTCCTCGTGATGTCCAAGATCTCATCCGGGACTCCGAACAACATTCGGTAACCACGTATATCTATTCCCTATAACCCTAGCGTCATCGAACCTTAAGTGTGTAGACCCTACGGGTTCGGGAACCATGCAGACATGACCGAGACGTTCTCCAGCCAATAACCAACAGCGGGATCTGGATACCCATGTTGGCTCCCACATGTTCCACGATGATCTCATTGGATGAACCATGATGTCGGGGATTCAATCAATCCCGTATACAATTCCCTTTGTCTACCGGTATGGTACTTGCCCGAGATTCGATCGTCGGTATCCCGATACCTTGTTCAATCTCGTTACCGGCAAGTCTCTTTACTCGTTCCGTAACACATCATCCCGTGATCAACTCCTTGGTCACATTGTGCACATTATGATGATGTCCTACCGAGTAGGCCCAGAGATACCTCTCCGTTTACACGGAGTGACAAATCCCAGTCTCGATTCGTGCCAACCCAACAGACACTTTCGGAGATACCTGTAGTGCACCTTTATAGTCACCCAGTTACGTTGTGACGTTTGGTACACCCAAAGCATTCCTATGGTATACGGGAGTTGCACAATCTCATGGTCTAAGGAAATGATACTTGACATTAGAAAAGCTCTTAGCAAACGAACTACACGATCTTGTGCTAGGCTTAGGATTGGGTCTTGTCCATCACATCATTCTCCTAATGATGTGATCCCGTTATCAACGACATCCAATGTCCATGGTCAGGAAACCGTAACCATCTATTGATCAACGAGCTAGTCAACTAGAGGCTTACTAGGGACATGGTGTTGTCTATGTATCCACACATGTATCTGAGTTTCCTATCAATACAATTTTAGCATGGATAATAAACGATTATTATGAACAAGGAAATATAATAATAACCAATTTATTATTGCCTCTAGGGCATATTTCCAACAGTCTCCCACTTGCACTAGAGTCAATAATCTAGTTCACATCACCATGTGATTAACACTCACAGGTCACATCACCATGTGACCAACATCCAAAGAGTTTACTAGAGTCAACAATCTAGTTCACATCACTATGTGATTAACACTCAATGAGTTCTGGTTTGATCATGTTATGCTTGTGAGAGAGGTTATTAGTCAACGGGTCTGAACCTTTCAGATACGTGTGTGCTTTACGAATATCTATGTCATCTTGTGGATGCTACCACGCGCTACTTGGAGCCATTTCAAATAACTGCTCTACTATACGAATCCGGTTTACTACTCAGAGTCATCCGGATTAGTGTCAAAGCTTGCATCGACGTAACCCTTTACGACGAACTCCTTGTCCACCTCCATAATCGAGAAAATTCCTTAGTCCACTAGATACTAAGGATAAGTTCGACCGCTGTTATGTGATCCATTCCCGGATCACTATTGTACCCCTTGACCAACTCATGGCAAGGCACACTTCATGTGCGGTACATAGCATACTGTAGAGCCTACGTCTAAAGCATAGGGGACGACCTTCGTCCTTTCTCTCTCTTCTGCTGTGGTCAGGTCTTGAGTCTTACTCAATACTCACACCTTGTAACACAGCCAAGAACTCCTTCTTTGCTGATCTATTTTGAACTCCTTCAAAAACTTGTCACGGTATGTATTCATTTGAAAGTACTATTAAGCGTTTTTTGATCTATCCTTATAGATCTTGATGCTCAATGTTCAAGTAGCTTAATCCAGGTTTTCCATTGAAAAACACTTTTCAAATAACCCTCTATGCTTTCCAGAAATTCTACATCATCTCTGATCAACAATATGTTAACAACATATACTCATCAGAAATTCTATAGTGCTCCCACTCACTTCTTTGGAAATACAAGTTTCTCATAAACTCTGTATAAACCAAAAATCTTTGATCATCTCATCAAAGCGTACATTCCAACTCCGAGATGCTTACTCCAGTCCTTAGAAGGATTGCTGGAGCTTTGCACACTTGTTGTCATCTTTCAGGATTGACAAAAACCTTCTGGTTGTATCACATACAACCTTTCCTCAAGAAAATCATCGAGGAAACAATGTTTGACATCCTATCTGCAAGACTGCTAATACAATTCCAACAGACTCTTAGCATCGCTACGAGTGAGAAAGTCTCATCGTAGTCAACTCCTTGAACTTGTCGGAAAACATCTTAACGACAAGCCGAGCTTTCTTAATGGTGACACTTACCATCATTGTCTGTCTTCCTTTTAAAATCCATCTGCACCCAACAGCCTTACGACCATCAAGTATTTCTTCCAAAGTCTACACTTTGCTTTTATACATGGATCCTCCCTCGGATTTCATGGCCTCGAGCCATTCGTCGGAATCCGGGCCCACCATCGCTTCTCCATAGCTCGTAGGTTCATTGTTGTCTAGCAACATGACTTCCAAGACAGGATTACGTACCACTCTGAAGTAGTACGCATCCTTATCAACCTACGAGGTTTGGTAGTGACTTGATCCGAAGTTTCATGATCATATCATAAGCTTCCACTTCAATTGGTGTAGATGCCACAGGAACAACTTCCTGTGCCCTGCTACACACTAGTTGAAGTTATGGTTCAATAACCTCATCAAGTCTCCACCATCCTCCCACTCAATTCTTTCGAGAGAACTTTTCCTCGAGAAAGGACTCGTTTCTAGAAGCAATTACTTTTGCTTCCAGATCTGAAATAGGAGGTATACCCAACTGTTTTGGGTATTCTATGAAGATGAATTTATCCGCTTTGGGTTCGAGCTTATTAGCCTGAAACTTTTTCACATAAGCGTCGCAGCCCCAAACTTTTAAGAAACGACAACTTAGGTTTCTCTAAACGGTGTCGTATCAACGGAATTGTGTGGTGCCCTATTTAAAGTGAATGCGGTTGTCTCTAATGCCTAACCCATAAACGATAGTGGTAATTCGATAAGAGACATCATGGTATGCACCATATCCAATAGGGTGCAGTTATGATGTTCGGACACACCATCACACTGTGGTGTTCCAGGCGGTATTAATTGTGAAACACTTTCCACAATGTCTTAATTGTGTGCCAAACTCGTAACTCAGATATCTCTATGATCATATCATAGACATTTTATCCTCTTGTCACGACGATCTTCAACTTCACTCTGAAATTACTTCAACCTTTCAATAATTCAGACTTGTGTTTCATCAAGTAAATATTCTCAGCATCTACTCAAATCATCTGTGAAGTAAGAACATATTGATATCCACTGCGTGCCTCAGCACTCATTGGACTGCACACATCAAATGTATTACTTCCAACAAGTTGCTCTCTTGTTCCATCTTACTGAAAACGAGGCCTTTCAGTCATCTTGCCCATGTGGTATGATTTGCATGTCTCAAGTGATTCAAAATCAAGTGAGTCCAAACGATCCATCTGCATGGAGTTTCTTCATGCATATATACCAATAGACATGGTTCGCATGTCTCAATCTTTTCAAAAACGAGTGAGTCCAAAGATCCATCTACATGGAGCTTCTTCATGTGTTCTATAGCAATATGACTCAAATGGCAGTGCCACAAGTATGTGGTACTATCATTACTATTTTATATCTTTTGGCACGAACATGTGTATCACTGCGACCGAGATTCATTTTAGGTGCAAGACCATTGAAGGTATTATTCAAATAAACAGAGTAACCATTATTCTCCTTAAATGAATAACCGTATTGCGATAAACATAATCCAATCATGTTTATGCTCAACACCAAATAACAATTATTTAGGTTTAACACCAATCTCGATGGTAGAGGGAGCATGCGATGCTTGATCTCATCAACCTTGGAAACACTTCCAACACATATCGTCATCTCACCTTTAGCTAGTCTCCGTTTATTCCGCAGCTTTTATTTCGAGTTACTAACACTTAGCAACCGAACCGGTATCTAATACCCTGGTGCTGCTAGGAGTACTAGTAAAGTACACATTCATATAATGTATATCCAATATACTTCTGTCGACCTTGCCTGCCTTCTCATCTACCAAGTATCTAGGGTAGTTCTGCTTCAGTGACCGTTCCCCTCATTACAGAAGCACTTAGTCTCGGGTTTGGGTTCAACCTTGGGATTCTTCACTAGAGCAGCAAATGATTTGATGTTTCATGAAGTATCCCTTTTGCCCTTGCCCTTCTAGAAACTAGTGGTTTTACTAACCATCAACAATTGATGCTCCTTCTTGATTTCTACTTTTGCGGTGTCAAACATCGCGAGTTGCTCAAGGATCATCATGTCTATCCCTGATATGTTATAGTTCATCACGAAGCTCTAATAGCTTGGTGGCAGTGACTATGGAGAACCATCACTATCTCATCTGGAAGATTAACTCCCACTCGATTCAAGTGATTGTAGTACTCAGACAATCTGAGCACATGCTCAACGATTCAGCTTTTCTCCCTTAGTTTGCAGGCTTAAGAAACTTGTTAGAGGTCTCATACCTCTTGACGTGGGCATTAGTCTGAAATCCCAATTTCAGTCTTTGGAACATCTCATATGTTCTGCGACATTTCAAAACCGTCTTGTCGCCACAAGTTTAAACCGTTAGCATCACACACTGAACTATCACGTAGTCATCAAAACGTGTATGTCAGATGTTTCGTAACATCTACAGATGACGCTCGAGGTTCAGCACACCGAGCGGTGCATTAAGGACATAAGTCTTCTGTGCAGCAATGAGGACAATCCTCAGTTTACGGACCCAGTCCGCATAATTGCTACTATCAACTTTCAACTAAATTTTCTCTAGGAACATATCTTAAACAGTAGAACTAAAGCATAAGCTATGACATAATTTGCAAAGACCTTTTGACTATGTTCATGATAATTAAGTTCATCTGATTATTTAATGAACTCCCACTCAGATAGACATCCCTCTAGTCATCTAAGTGATACATGATCCGAGTCAAACTAGGCCGTGTCCGATCATCACGTGAGACGGACTAGTCATCATCGGTGAACATCTCCATGTTGATCGCATCTACTATACGACTCATGTTCGATCTTTTGATCTCTTGTGTTCCGAGGCCATGTCTGTACATGCTAGGCTCGTCAAGTCAACCTAAGTGTTTCGCATGTGTTCCGTGGCCATGTCTGTACATGCTAGGCTCGTCAACACCCGTTGTATTCGAACGTTAGAATCTATCACACCCGATCATCACGTGGTGCTTCGAAACAATGAACCTTCGCAACGGTGCACAGTTAGGGGGAACACGTCTCTTGAAATTTTAGTGAGGGATCATCTTATTTATGCTACCGTCGTTCTAAGCAAATAAGATGTAAACATGACAAACATCACATGCGAATCATAAAGTGACGTGATATGGCCAATATCATCTTGCGCCTTTGATCTCCATCTTTGAGGCGCGGCATGATCACCTTCGTCACCGGCATGACACCATGATCTCCATCATCGTGTCTTCATGAATTTGTCTCGCCAACTATTACTTCTACTACTATGGCTAACGGTTAGCAATAAAGTAAAGTAATTACATGGCGTTTTCATTGACACGCAGGTCATTCAATAAATTAAGACAACTCCTATGGCTCCTGCCGGTTGTCATACTCATCGACATGCAAGTCGTGATTCCTATTACAAGAACATGATCAATCTCATACATCACATATATCATTCATCACATCCTTTTGGCCATATCACATCACATAGCATACCCTGCAAAAACAAGTTAGACGTCCTCTAATTGTTGTTGCATGTTTTACGTGGCTGCTATGGGTTTCTAGCAAGAACGTTTCTTACCTACGCAAAAGCCACAACGGTGATATGACAATTGCTATTTACCCTTCATAAGGACCCTTTTCGTCGAATCTGATCCAACTAAAGTGGGAGAGACAGACACCCGCTAGCCACCTTATGCATCAAGTGCATGTCAGTCGGTGGAACCTGTCTCACGTAAGAGTACGTGTAAGGTCGGTCCGGGCCGCTTCATCCCACAATGCCGCCGAATCAAGATAAGACTAGTAACGGTAAGCAAATTGAACAAATCATCGCCCACAACTACTTTGTGTTCTACTCGTGCATAGATTCTATGCATAGACCTAGCTCATGATGCCACTGTTGGGGAACGTAGCAGAAATTCAAAATTTTCTACGCATCACCAAGATCAATCTATGGAGTAATCTAGCAACGAGGGGAAGGGGAGTGCATCTACATACCCTTGTAGATCGCGATGCGGAAGCGTTGCAAGAACGCGGATGAAGGAGTCGTACTCGTAGCGATTCAGATCGCGGTTGATTCCGATCTAAGCGCCGAACCACGGCGCCTCCGCGTTCAACACACGTGCAGCCCGGCGATGTCTCCCACGCCTTGATCCAGCAAGGAGAGAGGGAGAGGTTGGGGAAGACTCCGTCCAGCAGCAGCACGACGGTGTGGTGGTGATGGAGGAGCGTGGCAATCTCGCAGGGCTTCGCCAACACCGCGGGAGAGGAGGAGGGAGAGAGGTAGGGCTGCGCCAAGAGGGAGAGCAAATCATGTGTTGGGCAGCCCCCATACCTCAAATATATATAGGGGAAGAGGAGGGGCTGCACCCCCACCTAGGGTTCCCTCCCCAGGGGTGGTGGCAGCCCCAGATCCCATCTGGGTGGCGGCCAAGGGGGAGAGAAGGGGGGCGCACCTAGGGTGGGCCTTAGGGCCCATCTGCTCCTAGGGTTTGCCCCCTCTCCTCTTGAGGGCGCCTTGGGCCTTGGTGGGAGGCGCCCCAGCCCACCTAGGGGCTGGTCCCTTCCCACTATTGGCCCACGTAGGCCTCTGGGGCTGGTGGCCCCACCTGGTGGACCCCCGGGACCCTCCCGGTGGTCCCGGTACGTTACCGATAGCACCCGAAACTTTTCCGGTGACCAAAAGAGGACTTCCCATATATAAATCTTTACCTCCGGACCATTCCGGAACTCCTCGTGACGTCCAAGATCTCATACGGGACTCCGAACAAAATTCGGTAACCACGTATATCTATTCCCTATAACCCTAGCGTCATCGAACCTTAAGTGTGTAGACCCTACGGGTTCGGGAACCATGCAGACATGACCGAGACGTTCTCCAGCCAATAACCAACAGCGGGATCTGGATACCCATGTTGGCTCCCACATGTTCCATGATGATCTCATCGGATGAACCACGATGTCGGGGATTCAACCAATCCCGTATACAATTCCCTTTGTCTACCGGTATGGTACTTGCCCGAGATTCGATCGTCGGTATCCCTATACCTTGTTCAATCTCGTTACCGGCAAGTCTCTTTACTCGTTCCGTAACACATCATCCCGTGATCAACTCCTTGGTCACATTGTGCACATTATGATGATGTCCTACCGAGTAGGCCCAGAGATACCTCTCTGTTTACACGGAGTGACAAATCCCAGTCTCGATTCGTGCCAACCCAACAGACACTTTCGGAGATACCTGTAGTGCACCTTTATAGCCACCCAGTTACGTTGTGACGTTTGTTACACCCAAAGCATTCCTACGGTATCCGGGAGTTGCACAATCTCATGGTCTAAGGAAATGATACTTGACATTAGAAAAGCTCTTAGCAAACGAACTACACGATCTTGTGCTAGGCTTAGGATTGGGTCTTGTCCATCACATCATTCTCCTAATGATGTGATCCCGTTATCAACGACATCCAATGGCCATGGTCAGGAAACCGTAACCATCTATTGATCAACGAGCTAGTCAACTAGAGGCTTACTAGGGACATGGTGTTGTCTATGTATCCACACATGTATCTGAGTTTCCTATCAATACAATTTTAGCATGGATAATAAACGATTATCATGAACAAGGAAATATAATAATAACCAATTTATTATTGCCTCTAGGGCATATTTCCAACAATCTCCACGATGCCGCCGAATCAAGATAAGACTAGTAACGGCAAGTAAATTGACAAAATCGACGCCCACAACTACTTTGTGTTCTACTCGTGCATAGAAACTACGCATAGACCTAGCTCATGATGCCACTGTTGGGGAACGTAGCAGAAATTCAAATTTTCTACGCATCACCAAGATCAATCTATGGTGTAATCTAGCAACGAGGGGAAGAGGAGTGCATCTACATACCCTTGTAGATCGCGATGCGGAAGCGTTGCAAGAACGCGGATGGAGTCGTACTCGTAGCGATTCAGATCGCGGTTGATTCCGATCTAAGCGCCGAACCACGGCGCCTCCGCGTTCAACACACGTGCAACCCGGCGACGTCTCCCACGCCTTGATCCAGCAAGGAGAGAGGGAGAGGTTGGGGAAGACTCCGTCCAGCAGCAGCACGACGGCTTGGTGGTGATGGAGGAGCGTGGCAATCCCGCAGGGCTTCGCCAAGCACCGCGGGAGAGGAGGAGGGAGAGAGGTAGGGCTGCGCCAAGAGGGAGAGCAAATCATGTGTTGGGCAGCCCCCATACCTCAAATATATATATAGGGGAAGAGGAGGGGCTGCGCCCCCACCTAGGGTTCCCTCCCCAGGGGTGGCGGCAGCCCCCAGATCCCATCTGGGTGGCGGCCAAGGGGGAGAGAAGGGGGGCGCACCTAGGGTGGGCCTTAGGGCCCATCTGCTCCTAGGGTTTGCCCCCTCTCCTCTTGAGGGCGCCTTGGGCCTTGGTGGGAGGCGCCCTAGCCCACCTAGGGGCCGGTCCCTTCCCACTATTGGCCCACGTAGGCCTCTGGGGCTGGTGGCCCCACCTGGTGGACCCCCGGGACCCTCCCGGTGGTCCCGGTACGTTACCGATAGCACCCGAAACTTTTCCAGTGACCAAAACAGGACTTCCCATATATAAATCTTTACCTCCGGACCATTCCGGAACTCATCGTGACGTCCGGGATCTCATCCGGGACTCCAAACAACATTCGGTAACCACGTATATCTATTCCCTATAACCCTAGCGTCATCGAACCTTAAGTGTGTAGACCCTACGGGTTCGGGAACCATGCAGACATGACCGAGACGTTCTCCAGCCAATAACCAACAGCAGGATCTGGATACCCATGTTGGCTCCCACATGTTCCATGATGATCTCATCGGATGAACCACGATGTCGGGGATTCAATCAATCCCGTATACAATTCCCTTTGTCTACCGGTATGGTACTTGCCCGAGATTCGATCGTCGGTAGCCCGATACCTTGTTCAATCTCGTTACCGACAAGTCTCTTTACTCGTTCCGTAACACATCATCCCGTGATCAACTCCTTGGTCACATTGTGCACATTATGATGATGTCCTACCGAGTGGGCCCAGAGATACCTCTCCGTTTACACGGAGTGACAAATCCCAGTCTCGATTCGTGCCAACCCAACAGACACTTTCGGAGATACCTGTAGTGCACCTTTATAGCCACCCAGTTACGTTGTGACGTTTGGTACACCCAAAGCATTCCTATGGTATCCGGGAGTTGCACAATCTCATGGTCTAAGGAAATGATACTTGACATTAGAAAAGCTCTTAGCAAACGAACTACACGATCTTGTGCTAGGCTTAGGATTGGGTCTTGTCCATCACATCATTCTCCTAATGATGTGATCCTGTTATCAACGACATCCAATGTCCATGGTCAGGAAACCGTAACCATCTATTGATCAACGAGCTAGTCAACTAGAGGCTTACTAGGGACATGGTGTTGTCTATGTATCCACACATGTATCTGAGTTTCCTATCAATACAATTTTAGCATGGATAATAAACGATTATTATGAACAAGGAAATATAATAATAACCAATTTATTATTGCCTCTAGGGCATATTTCCAACAGCCGCCCCTGTGATCGACTACATCGACGACGACCCCTCCTTCTTGCCAGAGCAACCAGGCAAGCCCCCCCTTTGATCATCCCGATATCGCCCATTCCATTCTCTCATGCTTGCATTAGATTTGCTACTGTTATTGTTTGCTCCTATTCTGATGCATAGCCTATTTATTGTAACCTGTTGTTGTTACCTACCTGCTTATCCTAAACTGCTTAGTATAGGTTGGTTAGTGATCCATCAGTGACCCCCACCTTGTCCTTGTTGCCCCAGCTTCATCATTGAAGACCCGATCAACAAGATCGAAGACCAGGCCCCGGCACCGCACATCACTTTCCCCTTAGTTGCTCGACACTATTGGGTTACTATCGAGTGCCGAGGGTGAGACCTCTACAGCACTTCTCATGTTAACCCTGTAGTGTAGCTATTCGGTCGTGGTCATCGGGGGTGATTCCGCCTTAACCACTTCCGATACGACTCTGTCGTGCAACCCCTCAAGTGTGAACCTCGGGGATGGTTCCTCTTACGTTCACCTTGATGATTACATCGAGTGGAATTCACCGGGGGTGATTCCTCGGGTTTTCCCCTTGATGTTTGGACACACGGATACTTGGACTTTACAGCTGTTTCTTGGAAAGGCGGGTCGACCCTGAGGGGTACTCGTGAGTGATGTGGAGTCGGGTTGACCTGGAAGGTGCCCGCGAGATACTTACGAGGCGTGGCCGGGCATTCTTAGCCCTTGCCGCAAGTCCTCGAGACGGGGCAACGGGGTCACATCTTTTGTGAGTCTCTGCTTATTACCGTGTGCTCCTAATCCACTACGATTTGGATATTTGATCCGAGGGGCCTCTGGCCTGATAGCACTAACCATCATGTGGGCATAGTATGGGCGTTCTGCGTCGTATGCATCAGCCGAAGCTTAATAGACGTCAGCGACTGAGCGGCGCGCGCCGGGTTGGACTGGTAAGCACCTGCCTTTTTAAGGGGGTAGCTAGGTCTGCTCACCGGCCGCGTTCGCAACATGCAGGAGTTCCCGGGGCGATGGCCCATGACCCCTGGGGACATAGGTTTAGTCCGGCGTGTTGACCTCTCTATTAAGCCTAGGTCGGGTTGCGGCGTATTGTTTGGCTGAGGCTGGGCATGACCCAGGAAAGTGTGTCCGGCCGGAGTTAATCGAGCGTGGTGGGTAAGTTGGTGCACCCCTGCAGGGAAGAAAACATCTATCGATAGCATGTCCTACGGTAACGGACACTTGGATTTGTATCCCGATCGATACAACTAGAACTGGATACTTGAGATCAGACATGGATATGAGAAATGGATAGTATGGCTCTGGGATTGCTTTCTCGTAGGGAGTCGAGAAAGGATCTCTGGCCGAGGTTGATAACACTTCTACTACTTTACTTTATGCTACTCTACTCCCTCTTGTTGCTGCAAGATGGTGGTTTCCAGCAGATGCTATTCTTCGATAGGCTAGGCTTTCCCCTTCTCTTCTGGCATTTTGCAGTTCAGTCCACATATACTGCCCTTTTCATTGATACCGATGCATATGTAGTGTAGATCCTTGCTTGCGAGTACTTTGGATGAGTACTCACGGTTGCTTTGCTCCCTATTTTCCCCCTTTCTTCTTCTTTCCGGTTGATGCAACCAGATGTCGGAGCCCAGGAGCCAGATGCCACCGCCGATGCCTGCTACTACGTGGAGACCGCCGACGACCAGGAGTAGTTAGGAGGCTCCCAGGCAGGGGGCCTTGCCTTTTCGATCATTGTTGCTTTTGTGCTAGCCTTCTTAAGGCAAACTTGTCTAACTCATGTCTGTACTCAGATATTGTTGCTTCCGCTGACTCTTGTGTTTTCGAGCTTATGTATTCGAGCCCTCGAGGCCCATGGCTTGTAATATAAGGCTTGTATTATTTTAATTTGTGTCTAGAGTTGTGTTATGATATCTTCCCGTGAGTCCTTAATCTTGATCGTACACATTTGCGTGTATGATTAGTGTACGATTGAATCGAGGGCATCACAAGTTGGTATCAGAGCTGACTGCCTGTAGGTAGCCCCCTTTCCAACTCCTTGGCCGAAGTTGAGTCTAGTCACTGAAAAACTTTTACTAATATTGGCTGTGTGTCTTACGAGCCCACGTTGCCATTGGGTGGTATTAGGATCTTTTACTCCTCATCTGTACTCTGGGACTCTGATCTCTCTTCCATCCGGGTTAAACGAATTTACTAACTCTAACATTAGGATCCTGTGACCACATTCACCCCAAAGTTGGATAAGCCATAGATATTCCTTAGAATAGTATTCTGAATGGTACACACACTGTCGTGTTGACTACGAAGTGGTATCCATCGTACCTCTTTCATTATGCATGTTTCATCATGAATGATCCTTGTCTTTGCAAATGCTTAATGCTGAAGTACCCCTTGTTACATGTTAGTAGGATGGTTAGACCCGCTGGTCGTGGCCGTGGTGCCAACGATCCACCACCGCCTGAATTATTTGCTGGAATGATGCAACAGTTTGAGTTGAATCGCCAGTTCATGGAAGGAATGATGGCTCAGTTTCCTCGCCCCAACATGAATCAACAGCCAACCCCAGTAACTCTGCAGGACTTCATGCGCCTCAACCCAGCTATTTACCGCAGCTCAACTCAGCCCCTTGGTATTGATGACTGGCTCCGCGACATCACGCATGAAATGGAGTCTGCTAGTGTGGCCTTTGCTAGCTATGTCACCTTTGCATCATTCTTTCTGAAGGGTCCCGCTGCTCATGGTGGGACAGCCACAAGCGTACCCTACCTGCTGGAACGGTCATCACTTGGCTGGATTTCCAAGCCGCTTTCCGTGCCCGCTTCATTCCTCAGGGAATCATGGACAGGAAGAAGCGAGATTTCCGCAACCTCACCCAAGGCAACAAGTCTGTAGATACTTATCAGCAGGAATTCTTGGACTTGTCACGTTATTGCTGAAGAAGACATTGCAACTGATGCTCGTAAGCAAGAGAAGTTTCGTGATGGACTTCACCTTGATACCAAGCTAGCACTACTCGTTCATGATTTTGTCGACTTCGCCACTTTGGTGAACAAGGCTATTCATGTTGAGACTGGTCTTCAGGAACACCAGGGATCCCTCAGGCGCAGCCGTGACACTGGCTCATCTTCAGGCCCGTCAGCGCAGAAGCGTCGGATATGGATCCCCCACAACATGTATCGTCCAACTGCACCTGCTCCAAGACAGACCTATGTTGCACCTCGTCTGCCTCCTCCACCGCAGAGACATCCTCTTCGAGTTGTACCACCCCAAGCTCCTGCTCCCAATCCCAATGATGGTCTGTGCTTCAGATGTGGCCGTCCAGGTCACCTTGCCAAAGAGTGCAATCAGAAAAAGAGCCAGCTGGCTCTGCCTTCAACTGGTCGTAACAATCAGCCCCATAACAACAATGCCAGACCTTATGGTCATGGTCAGGCTAATCATATTGATCTGAATGAAGCTCAAGACCAGCCTGCCACTGTGATGGGTACTCTTCTTGTTAATTCAGTACCAGCTGCTGTTTTATTCGATACAGGAGCATCACATTCTTTCATATCTGAAGATTTTGCATTCATGCATGGCATTAAACACGAAGAGATGCACACTCCACTAGTGGTAAAAACCCCTGCGGGCCAATGCCAAACCTCCATGGTTAACCACAACGTTTCAGTTGAAATCGAAGGGTTGGAATTTTTTGCCTCCCCCATTATTCTGAAGTCTTCCAGTATTTTGACCTCATTCTGGGAATGGATTGGTTGAAAGCACATACGGCTTCTATCGTTTGCACCACTAAAACCGTCCACCTTCTACACCCTTCAGATGAGATAGTAAGCTACAATGCTCATCTGGTTCAAAATGACGAAGCACGACTTTATATCTTGAATGCGTTGAACGCAGCACCTCTTGAGGGAATTGAAAAGATTCCAGTCGTTCGCGACTTCCAAGACGTCTTTCCAGAAGAACTTCTAGGAATACCCCCCGCCCGGGCTGTCGAGTTCGTCATCGACTTGAAACCAGGCACCGTTCCTATTGCCAAACGACCCTACAAGATGCCACCTCATGAACTCCTTGAACTTAAGGAGGAAATCGACAAATCTCTTCGCAAGGGTTTTATTCGTCCAAGTTCCTCTACTTGGGGAGCACCTTCTCTCTTCATCAAGAAGAAGGACGGAACGAACCGTTTGGTCCAAGACTACCGTCCTATCAACCAAGCTACAATTCAGAACAAATATCCCCTTCCTCGGATCAATGATCTGTATGATCAACTGGCTGGTTCATCGATATTCTCTAAACTCGACTTGAGGTTGGGTTACCACCAGATCCGTGTTCGTGAAGAGGATATTCCAAAGACCGCCTTCGTCACTCGTTATGGTTCTTACGAGTACACCATCATGTCATTCGGTTTAACCAATGCTCCAGCTACATTGTCTCGTCTGATGAACTACATATTCATGGATTACCTCGACAAGTTCGTCGTAGTCTATCTGGATGATATTCTCGTATATTCGAAGAATAAAGAAGAACATGCTGAACATCTTCGTCTTGTTCTGGAAAAGCTTCGAGAGCATCAGCTTTATGCCAAGTATTCCAAGTGTGAATTCTGGTTACCCAAAGTCACCTACCTTGGTCATGTCATCTCCAAGGATGGTATTGCCGTCAACCCAGAGCGCGTTCAGGCTATTCTTGACTGGACCCCTCCGAAGACTGTCAAGCAAGTCAGAAGCTTTCTCGGACTTGCCAGTTATTGCCGCCGTTTCGTCGAGAACTTCTCCAAGATTGCCAAGCCCCTGACTAATCTGCTTCACAAGGGCGTTAAGTTCGATTGGACAGACAATTGTCGGGAAAGTTTCCAGTCACTCAAGGACAAGCTGACTTCTGCCCCAGTGCTTGCTCCCCCTGATTCTCCCAAGGACTTTGTCATCTATTGCGATGCTTCACATCAAGGATTAGGCTGTGTCCTAATGCAAGAGCGCAGGGTGATTGCTTATGCCTCCCGTCAAGTACGTCCTCACGAAGAGAACTACCCAGTTCATGACCTCGAGCTTGCTGCGGTTATCTTTGCACTGAAGCTATGGCGACAATACCTTCTCGGTAATCGTTGCGAGATCTTCGCCGATCATCAGAGTCTGAAGTACCTGTTTACCCAGCCAGATCTGAACCTCCGTCGGCAGCGATGGATGGAAGCTATTGCTGACTACAACTGCGGTATATCCTATACCCCTGGTAAGGCTAATGTAATGGCCGATGCCCTGAGCCGTAAGTCTTATTGCAACAACCACATGGTCTTCAAAGCTCAACCCCGCCTTTATGAAGAGCTATGCAAGCTGAACCTTCAACTAGTTCCACAGGGTTCTTTGAATAACCTTGTCCTGGAACCAACTCTTCTCAAAGCTATTAAGTCTGCACAAGCCAAAGATGCTCACGTTGATTTGATGAAAAAGGATCTTGACTTCGAGAAATCCAGAGATTTCTCACTTGGTGAAGATGGAACCTTATACTTCAGAGATCGTATTGTAGTACCCTGGTTCGAGCTTATGACAGAGAAGGTGATGAAAGAAGCGCATGACACCCCTCTCTCTATTCATCCGGGAAGTACCAAGATGTATCTAGACATCCGTCAGAAGTACTGGTGGTCTAAAATGAAGCAAGACATTGCTCGATATATCGAAGAATGTGACGTTTGTCGTCGCGTCAAAGCAGAACATCGGAAACCGACTGGACTTCTACAACCGCTTCCGATTCCTGAATGGAAGTGGGATAAGATCCAAATGGACTTCGTCACTGGCCTTCCCAAGTCTCAGAAAGGTAACGATGCTATCTTTGTCGTCATCGACCAATTCTCGAAGGTTGCTCACTTTCTGCCAGTCAAGGAGACTATCACTGCTAGTCAATTAGCAAACTTGTATATCTCCAGAATTGTGTCACTCCACGGCATTCCGAAGGAGATCAGTTCAGATCGCGGCAGTATATTCACTTCAAAGTTCTGGGATAGTTTCCAAGAGGCAATGGGAACTCATATTACCTGGAGCACTACTTATCATCCCCAATCCCAAGGCCAAGTCGAGCGAGTCAATCAAATTCTTGAAGACATTCTTCGGGCTTGTGTTATTTCTTTCGGCAAGAAGTGGGAAGAATCTCTCCCTTATGCGGAGTTCTCTTATAACAATAGCTATCAAGCCATCTTGAAGATGGCACCCTTTGAAGTGCTATATGGACGTAAGTGCCGAACCCCTCTGAATTGGTTAGAAACTGGGGAACAGACGCTCATTGGTCCAGACATTATTCAACAAGCTGAAGAGCAGGTTCGCATTGTCCGGTCCCGCCAGAAGAGCAACTATGACCGGAAACACTGGGGTTCAACTTATCAACCTGGTGAACAAGCTTATTTGCGTGTCACTCCTTTGAGAGGCACTCATCGCTTCATAGTCAAGGGCAATCTAGCTCCGCGCTACATTGGTCCTTTCCGCATTCTCTCCCGTCGTGGACTGGTGGCTTATCAATTGGAGTTGCCACCTCAGTTCTCTCACGTCCATGACGTCTTCCATGTGTCGCAACTTCGTCGATGCTTCAAGGATCCGGAACGTGAAGTGGATCCGGAATAGATTGAAGTTCAAGATGATCTCACATACAAAGAGCATCCTATCCGCATTCTTGAAGAAGCTGAACGTCGAACCCGCCAGAAGGTTACCAAGTTCCTCAAGGTGCAATGGTCGAATCATACTAAAGATGAAGCCACTTGGGGGCGCGAAGATAACCTCCGGGCTGAATACCCCGACCTGTTCCCTTCTACCTCTTAATTGTCGGGACGAGAATTTCTTTTAGAGGAGGAGAGTTGTAACACCTGGTGTAATGATGCTACAGTAACCCTTGGGGTTAAGTTAATCATTTTCCTAAAGAAGTGTTTGATCATCATTGTTTCCTCTCTCTTTCAAATTCCAGTTGAATTCAATTTCAAATTATGAGTGAAATTCAAAATGCTCAAACATGAAAACTAAAATGTTCATCATGTGGAAAGTATTCTTCTAGTAATATTGGTGGAGAACCAACATTTTTGCAAAGTGTCTAAATGGCCTAAAATAGCCAAAACAGAAAGTTGTTAAAAGAAAAAGCAAAAGTTAAAAAAAAAGGAAAAGAAAAGGAGAAGGGGTGGGAGAGCCCCTGGCCTCCCCTTGGGCTTCGGCCCATCCCAGCAGGCCGGCCCACCTACCTCCCCGGTCGCTCTCCCCTCCCCCCGTTCAACCGACCGAGGGCGCGCGCCCGCGCGTCACCGCCGAACCACCCCGCCGGCGTCAAGGGGAGGATAAGGTCGCCGCCCCTGGATGCCTCGAGTCCTCCCCCTCACCTACCGCTACTCCTGCTTCTCCTTCCCCTGGCTCTCCCTCTCCCTCTCCTTCGTTTTGGAGAGGAGGCCAAAGCGCTCGCCGCCGTCCCCCGCTCGATCCCGCGGCCACCATCACCTCTCCGCCGCCTCACCGTGCCACAACGACGCGTCGTCCTCGGCTACTCCCTCTGCACCAACCGGAGCGAGAAGGGAGCCACCGCAGCGAGCCCGTCAACCTCTTCTTCCCCTACGGCCGTCTTCGCCTTCGTCGCCGATTCGTCGCCATCGATCTTCCCGAGCGCGCTTAAGCACAACTACAGGCTCATTGTAAGCCTACGCTTCTTTCCCCTCTCTCTCCCGAGCTATTCCGCCGCCGTAGCCGCCGCTCTGCTAGCACCCACACGCATCGCCGCCGACGAGCTCGCCGTCGTGGCCTTCGCCACTGTAACGCGCGCGTGAGCCTCGCATCGAGCTCCGGGAGCTCGTGCGAGTCCAACGCCACCACTAGTGCGCCTCCCCGTTCCTCCTAGCTCTGTTTCCACGAGCGCCCGAACGCGTCGCCGCCTCCGCTCGCCGCCGGCGTGCTTCCGGTGACCAAATGGTCACGGGCTAGCGCCCGTTGCACTCGCCGCCTCACGTACGTCTCGCTTGGCCTCTCAGTTCGCTCGCTAACGTGCTGCATCGCCGTTTCCTCTCGCGCCCGACTCCGGCCATCCGCCAATGAGCTCGCCGCGCTCGATTCTGGCCATCCCCGTCGATGCTGCTACCTCAAGTCCCTTCGCGCCGTCGCCCTGGTTCCGTACATGCTCGCGGTGGTCCAAACGGACCACCACAACCGATTCCCGGCCACCGCCCGAGCACGCTGCCGCGCGAAATGCTCGCCGGAGCAACTCCGGTGGCTGACGCCGACGTGGCCACCACATGGGTCACCCTGGCTCACCGACCAGTGGGCCCAGGGGTCCCAGTTGACCGCGCTGACCGGTCAACGGGTTGACATGGCAGTGCTGAGACCCTGACATATGGGCCCCACCCCACTAAATCAACGTTTTTAATAATAAACTTAATTAGTTTAGTCTTTTACCTATGACAGGTGGGGTCCAGTCACTAATTACTCTATTTAAATTAAAATGAACTGCTGTTAGCCCACTGCCAATGACAGGTGGGCCCTACTGGGCAGGTTTGACCTGGTCAGTGCGGCTGCTGACTGTTGACGTCACTATGACGTCATGCTGATGTCATAATTCCTTTTCTGTTAATTTAAATAATTCCAGAATATGCTTTAATCTTTGAAAATTAATAGAAAATCAACCGTATCTCGGATGAAAATGTTTTATATATGAAAGTTTCTCAGAAAAATCCAACGAATCCGGATGCGCATTCGTTTACCTGTCAGATGCCTCTAACTATCTGAACATGGAACATTCCCACTCCGGTCATCTGTTTGACACAGGTCCGGAACCGGGAATTCATTCCCGGTTGAATTCCCCCTTCACCTTTATCGTGTAGCCATACGTTAGGTCACACCCGGCACAACATATTGCCACGTTATGCTTTGTGATGCTATGTTTGCTTTATATTTATTGTTTCTTCCCCCTCTTCTCTCCGGTAGACCCCGAGACCGATGCCGCCCCTGTGATCGACTACATCGACGATGATCCCTCCTTCTTGCCAGAGCAACCAGGCAAGCCCCCCCTTTGATCATCCCGATATCGCCCATTGCATTCTCTCATGCTTGCATTAGATTTTGCTACTGTTATTGTTTGCTCCTATTCTGATGCATAGCCTGTTTATTGTAACTTGTTGTTGTTACCTACCTGCTTATCCTAAACTGCTTAGTATAGGTTGGTTAGTGATCCATTAGTGACCTCCAACTTGTCCTTGTTGCCCCTGCTTCATCATTTAAGAACCGATCAACGAGATCGAAGACCAGGCCCCAGCACCGCACATCACTTTCCCCTTAGTTGCTCGACACTACTGGGTTACTATCGAGTGCCGAGGGTGAGACCTCTACAACACTTCTCATGTTAACCCTGTAGTGTAGCTATTCGGTCGTGGTCATCGGGGGTGATTCCGCCTTAACCACTTCCGATACGACTCTGTCGTGCAACCCCTCAAGTGTGAACCTCGGGGGTGGTTCCTCTTACGTTCACCTTGATGATTACATCGAGTGGAATTCACCGGGGGTGATTCCTCGGGTTTTCCCCTTGATGTTTGGACACACGGATACTTGGACTTTACAGCTGTTTCTTGGAAAGGCGGGTCGACCCTGAGGGGTACCCGCGAGTGATGTGGAGTCGGGTTGACCTGGAAGGTGCCCGCGAGATACTTACGAGGCATGGCCGGGCATTCTTAGCCGTTGCCGCAAGTCCTCGAGACGGGGCAATGGGGTCACATCTTTCGTGAGTCTCTGCTTGTTACCGCGTGCTCCTAATCCACTACGATTTGGATATTTGATCCGAGGGGCCTCTGGCCTGATAGCACTAACCATCACGTGGGCATAGTATGGGCGTTCTGCGTCGTATGCATCAGCCAAAGCTTAATAGACGTCAGCGACTAAGCGGCGCGCGTCGGGTTGGACTGGTAAGCACCTGCATTTTTTAAGGGGGTAGCTAGGTTTGCTCACCGGCCGCGTTCGCAACGTGCGGGAGTTCCCGGGGCGATGGCCCATGACCCCTGGGGGCATAGGTTTAGTCCGGCGTGTTGACCTCTCTATTAAGCCTAGGTCGGGTTGCGGCGTATTGTTTGGCCGAGGCCGGGCATGACCCAGGAAAGTGTGTCCGGCCGGAGTTAATCAAGCGTGGTGGGTAAGTTGGTGTAACCCTGCAGGGAAGAAAACATCTATCGATAGCCTGTCCTACGGTAACGGACACTTGGAGTTGTATCCCGATCGATACAACTAGAACTGGATACTTGAGATGAGACATGGATATGAGAAATGGGTAGTATGGCTCTGGGATTGCTTTCTCGCAGGGAGTCGAGAAAGGATCTCTGGCCGAGGTTGATAACACTTCTACTACTTTACTTTATGCTACTCTACTCCCTCTTGTTGCTGCAAGATGGTGGTTTCTAGAAGATGCTAGTCTTCAATAGGCTAGGCTTTCCCCTTCTCTTCTGGCATTCTGCAGTTCAGTCCACATATACTACCCTTTTCATTGATACCGATGCATATGTAGTGTAGATTCTTGCTTGCGAGTACTTTGGATGAGTACTCACGGTTGCTTTGCTCCCCCTTTTCCCCCTTTCTTCTTCTTTCCGGTTGATGCAACCAGATGTCGGAGCCCAGGAGCCAGATGCCACCACCGATTCCTGCTACTACGTGGAGACCGCCGACGACCAGGAGTAGTTAGGAGGCTCCCAGGCAGGAGGCCTTGCCTTTTCGATCGTTGTTGCTTTTGTGCTAGCCTTCTTAAGGCAAACTTGTCTAACTCATGTCTGTACTCTGATATTGTTGCTTCCGCTGACTCTTGTGTTTTCGAGCTTATGTATTTGAGCCCTCGAGGCCCATGGCTTGTAATATAAGGCTTGTATTATTTTAATTTGTGTCTAGAGTTGTGTTGTGATATCTTCCCGTGAGTCCTTGATCTTGATCGTACACATTTGCGTGTATGATTAGTGTATGATTGAATTGAGGGCATCACAGTTGATTTGGCCAGACTAAACTATGGGATTATTACTTTGGTACCTAAAGTTAAGGATGCCAAACAGATTCAAAAATTCAGGCCCATTTGCCTTTTGAATGTCAGCTTCAAAATCATTACTAAAGTCTTGATGAATAGACTTAGCAGGGTTGTCAACCCAATTTTTTCACCCATACAAACTGCCTTTGTTAAAGGCAGATTTATCATGGAAGGAGTGGTCATTCTACATGAAGCTCTGAATTCAATTCATACAAAAAAGCAGAATGCTATGCTGTTTAAGGTTGATTTTGAAAAAGCATATGACAAAATTAAATGGCCTTTTGTCCATAAAATGCTCAAACTGAAAAACTTCCCTGATAAATGGTGTGACTGGGTGATGCATACCATGAGGGGAGGGCAAGTAGGGGTGAAAGTCAATGATAACATTGGTAAATTCTTACTTTCAAGGGACATAGACAGGGGGATTCTTTGTCCCCTTTACTATTTGATTTAGCTGTAGATGCCCTGGCAATAATTATGGATAGGGCTAGAACTGAAGGATGCATAAAAGGGGTGCTTACTGACATTCATGAGAATGGGGTTAATATGTTGCAATATGCTGATGATACTATATTCCTGATACAAGATGATGAGGAATCAGCAAAAAACTTGAAATTCATTCTGACTGCCTTTGAACAAATGTCAGGATTGACAATTAATTTCCACAAAAGTGACATCTATCTCTTTGGAGAAGCTAAAAACAAGAGAAATATTTATCAAGAGATCTTCACTTGTGCTCTGGGGGGAATGCCACTAAAATATTTAGGTCTACCAGTTCATAATAGAAGGATAAGTAATAAAATGTGGAGAAATGTGACTGAAAAAATTGAAAAGAGGTGTGCTTGCTGGTAGAGTTACACTGGTGCAGTCCTGTCTTACCAACATTCCCATTTATATGATGTCATTTTACCTGCTCCCTGCTGGAGTTAGGAAAAAAGTTGAGTTCTTCAGGGCTAGATTAGTTTGGCAAGCTGAAGAAGATAAGAAGAAATATCACTTATTAACTGGAAAACTTGCTGTTTGTCAAAACAACAAGGTGGGCTTGGGTTGATTAATCTTGAAAAAATTAATATTGACTTGCTTGCAAAATGGATTTGGAAGCTAGAGGCTGAGGAAGGGCTCTGGCAAGATATTATTAAGTCCAAATATCTCCAGGACAAATGTCTTTTAGGAGTCAAAAAAAGACAGGGAGATTCTCAGTTCTGGACTTGCCTGTTAAAAATTAAGGATCTGGTCTTCCCCCACATCAAGAAGAGACTGGGGGATGGGAGGAACACTAGATTCTGGGAAGACTGGTGGGTAGATGATAAACCCCTAAAAGAAGCTTATCCCTCACTATACTCAATTAGTAATGACTTAGAGATTACTGTCATGGGGGTGATAGATAAGGGATGGGGAGCTATGTCTTTTAGAAGAACAATCTGTGGGGGATATGATAATCTCTGGGATAGTTTAAAAAGAAGATGTGAGGAAATCATAATGCATGGAGGGAGGGATAAACCTTTGTGGATGTTGAATGCTAACATAATCTTTTCTGTGAAATCCTTAGACTTACATCTTGTTAAAACTGATCTTGGCTTCCCACACAAATTTCTGTGGAAGGTTAAAGTGCCTGCAAAAATCAAAATTTTCCTCTAGCTCTTGAATAAAAGAAGTATCCTGACCAGAGATAATTTGTTAAAAAGAGGATGGAATGGAGACAAGCACTATGTGTTCTGTGGGAAATAAGAGAACATTGATCACCTTTTTTTTCTCTTGCGCGGTTGCTAGACTTGTTTGGAGTCTGGTAGGATGTGCATTTGATCTTAAAAACATTCCAAAAGACACAGATGACTGTTTTGGAAGCTGGTTAAACAAATCTAACAAAGAGGACAAGAAAATGGTCCTAACTAATACATTTGCCCTCCTTTGGGCGATCTGGAATTGTAAAAATGATATTGTGTTTGGTAGGAAAAATATAAACGACCCAATTGGGATCGTCAAAAGAATGTGCAGCTGGATCACTGACTGGGCTATTTTGCAGAAAAAGGACCCAGGGGGAAGAATGCTGATGCTGGGGGCAAGGCTCGTCGGACAGGTGGCAAGTGAGATCTTCAAAGCTTCGCAGGGATGGCCCTTCGGAGTTCCAAGGCTGCAGATGTGAAAAGGCTTTGTGAAGCAGCGACCTTTGAGCTTGTCTACTGTTACTTTGTGTCCTTTGCCTCCTCCCTTTTGCTTTGGAGTTGTAATGAAGCTTAAGATTGTTGTCACGGGGTTGCTAGGCTAGCTAAGCCCCCTGCTCTGCTTTATGTTTCTTATTTGCTTCTGAACTTGTATCGAACTACTAGACTACTGCTCGGCTTCGGCCTGGTTTCTCTAATGGAAATCGGAGGGGAAACCCTCTTCTGCTAATTTTTTTTTGTCAAGATCTAAAGAGAACCATCAAATCTGATAACACCTACCATCACAGTCCTTTATCAACAACAAATTGGACGTCGTCAAGATAGAAAAGGACCCGTTAGACCTTATTCGGATGCGTCATTGCCGCCGCTACCTCGCTGGTACCGTCCGGAAATCCGAACCTGAATGAAACACAAACCTATACTAATAATAAAACTAAAGAAAAATAAGGGATGGTTCTCCACTCATCTGATCACTCACGAACCGACGAAAAGGAGAAAGCAGGGGGATCGAGACGGTGGAAGAGACCTTGGTGGCGGCTAGAGTCGGGAAAAACTTCAGTAGCATGGGTTTTACATGTATATAAAAACACAGCAAAAACGATATGGTCGCCCCGGTTTCCCCATCTGGGCCGAAGACCACTAGGCTGCCCCGGGCCAGTTGTGGCTCGCTCATAAGAGAAAAAAAAAGGGTCAAATGGGCCTGAATGTCCGATACCAGACGAACCCAGCGCCTAGCCTGTCTTCCTCAGTTCATCCCGACACGGCGCACGCACAGGTGAACGGACTGGGCGCTGGCCCTAACCCTACCGGACATCTGGATCGGAGCAGAGCGCCGCCCCGAGCGTCGGCGCGCCACCCCCGCGCCGCAGGCACGGCCCCAAGCCACCGAGCAGCGTCCCCGCGCCCGCACGCTACCACGCGCTCGCCTCGTCCTCGATTGCTCGGCACTTCGGCAGGCACGACCAGGACTGCGCTCGGAGCACGCTGACCGCGGTCCATCGTAACGGCCCGGGTCGCAACAGACAGCACGCAGGGGCTAACGCCAATCCACTGGGCCTAGCGTGAGTGTTCCAATCCCTCATTTTCTGAAATTTCCCCATTCGAGAATAGAGGATGATCCTTAATTTTGTTTGATTCATTGTAGCATTCAATCGAAAGTGCTCCCTCCGTCCCATAATATAAGAGCGTTTTTTACACTCTTATATTATGGCATGGAGGGAGTAAGAAGCAATTTGTTGACGTATGTTGTTGTTCTGTAGGTGTGAAAAATGAGAAGTTATTGCTACTAAGAACAATTTGTACTTTTGTTGTCGCTATTGTAATCTTTCATGTCCATATTGTTGTGCCGCAATATTTTTTTTCTTGCTTCCGCATACCATTTAGAAAATCTTGGCGCCGCCACTGTGGTTGGAGAATATCTTTTCCACAGATTATTGTGGGCTTGAACTGTTCTCTCGACAATCCTCGCGTTCAAGATGAGCCCTTAAGGTCTCATGTTTCTCTGGCGTTCGGAGGACTGGACGATGCAACTTTGCGGTTTGCTGGAGACGGCAAAGCTGGCTGATGGTGAAAATGCCATTGGAGTGAAAATATCGATAAATGTTGGCGATCCGAGCGTTGGATTGGCAACGAATGAACCAGATCAAGCTGCTCCATTTCACCATGCCGTCACCCGAATTCGTCCCGCCATAGAGAAAGAGAGTTCCGCCTCTAGATCGACGCTGGTGCCCCCATCCAATCCGCCATCACTGAGCCCCCCCCCCCCCCCCCCCCCCCCCCCCCGTCCCAACCTCGACCTCCAGCTCGCCGCCCAGCCGAATCTTCGCCTTACAAAAACCACCAGCCGCAGTGGTTGGTGTTGGCCCACCTAATTTTTGAATGTGAGTAAACATGTATGCAGATGCATTAATGTGTTAAAATGAACATGGAATGTGATCTGAAGATGGCAAACCGAAATTGTTGGTCAAAGTCTTGTCTTAAAGGACCGGAATACACCTTATATTTTCCCCAAAGAAGTGTCATGTACTATAACCTATTTCTTCTGTGAACTGAAGTGCTGAAACATTTAAATTTCTACATCATATGCTAATACTCTGGATGGTGGCCATCATAGTTAACCCCAAGAGGCCAATATTATCTTATTCCATGGATACTGTGCATTCAGCTGTCGATTCATTGCTGTCAATTGGACGAAAAATATTGATACTGTAATTTGTGTTTAATGATATATTATTTGCTAAAACTTTGTCTGCTCTGCTGTTGTTGGTCTTCTGCCTGTCTGGGTCATAAAGGTTAGTTTGATCATTTGAGTGCTGTGAATAATTTGGTGCTTACTGAGTGGTGAGTGATTTAGTGCTGTTAATGAAGTCTACAACTTCTTTTTAATTGAGTCTTAATTCAATATTAAAAAGGATGAGCTGCATTCTACATGCTAACAATGTGAGCGGTCGTAAACCATTTTACACTCGAATATCCTAGTTACCCGAGAACAAATCTTTCTTTATGTGTTATCGACTTCATGACGTTAAGTCAACTTTTTTGTGTGTAGCAGCTGTTACATTTCAAAGGTCAAATTCTGTCATGAATACCACACAGAAAGTTGATCCAACGGAATCAGCTGCTAAGATTGCTCAACAAGCCTCGCAGTTCAAACGATGGGGACGTAGACATCCATTTGTTCGATATGGTCTTCCACTCATTTCGTTGACAGTGTTTGGTGCGGTTGGTCTAGCTCATCTTATACAGGGAAGGTAAGGCATTTACCATTCTGCACTGGCCAAAATACAGGAAATCAATCGGTCTGTAATTGTATCCAGGCATCCTTTTGTTTCACATATTTGACAGTGGCAGCTCATTTGTATTTTGCAGCAAAGAAGTAACGAAGGAAAAGGAGGATATGGAATGGGAGGTCGTAGAGAAAACAAAAGCTCTGAGCCGAACAGGACCGGTGGAAGGGGCCTATAAGCCTAAGAAGCTCTCGCTAGAGGATGAACTGAAGGTAATGGTTTGTTCATATGCTTAAGAAACAAGGCCTGCCATTTTTTTCATGATTGGTCTGGCTGATGAGCTCTCTCTCGCCCCCCCCCCCCCCCCCCCCCCCCCCTTTGTATTATCATAGGCTTTGCAGCAAAAGGTGGACATAAACAGCTACGACTACAAGAGGATTCCCAAACAAAATGAAAACAAGTGAAGTAAAGCACCGGTTATCATGCTAAGGAGTGGGGGATTTTCTTAAAAAGCTCTCAAGTAGTTTCTTTCGTATTGTTTCTCAGTACGTTCCTTGGGATGCGGTCCAAGTGTCAAAATGAGATTACGGAGACATTATCATCAGAGAAGTATGTGCTTCATCAGCTACCAGCAGTAGAGACTTAGGTCGATGATCCTTTTGAAGGCTTGAACCGTAGGAATCATCTGTGTAGCCATAGGAGATGGTCATTTTCACAGTCCGCTCAACTGAGTTTCTTTTTTTGAGTTGATCGAATACTGCCTTCCTTATCAAGGGCCCAATAAATTGTAACACAGTACTCTGACGTGTGAACAATCAGATTTTGTATGTCATTTCTTGGAAGCTACTCCCTCCGTCCCATAATATAAAGCGTTTTTGACACAGTACTCTAAGCGTGTGATTGTGAACAATCAGATTTTGTATGCCATTTCTTATATTATTACGGGACAGAGGGAGTAATCAGTTTTGTCACGAGCACTACAAAATGGGAGGAAAATTGTTGAGACACCGAGGCCCGTATTCGGCTGCCAAATCACCCCGGCTCGATTTGAAACTTCATGGCGAAGTTGGCGAGATCCTCCTTTTTCCTCTCCTGCGACCGCGTCGTCCCCGCGGGCGGCCGGTCGCGTCCAGCCTCCTCCCCCGCGCACCTCTCCCTCCTCCTTCCTCCCTGCCGCCGTTGCCGGCGCCCGCTGCGGGCCTGGCCCGGGCGACGCTGGTGGCGGCGGCCCCCTGGCCTTTCCCCTCTCGGGTGTCCTCCGGCGCGGGACGGGGCGACCCCGGGCGGTGCTTCTAGGCGGCGGCGGTCCAGCGCGGCGGCGGGGGCTCCTGGCGCAAGCGGGGGCGAACTTCTGGTCGGCGGCGTCGCCGTTGGCGGCGGGGCGACGCAGCGGCGCGGTCTGGCGGCGCCCGCTCGGCCCAGATCTGGGCTCTTCGGGTCCCATCTGGGCCTGGGCGGGCTGGCGGCGGGGTGGGTCTGCTTCGTGGCTTCCGGGAGGCGGGGGAGCGGCGATGAGCGGCAGGGTGCTGGCGGCACCATCGCCTGCTTGCTGCAGCGTGGCGGCGGGGCTTAGCGGGCCCGTTTCGGGCCTGGCCGGGCCAGGGGTGGCCTGGCATGCCCTGCTGCCGCGTCCGGACGGCTACCGCGACGGTACCGGAGGCTCTGGCCTCCCGCATGACGGCGGTGGAGGTGGTTCCCTCCCGTTCGGCTTCGGTGCTGCTTCTCCCTCTGCGGGGCGCTTCTCTCCGGTCCTCTTGGCCTCGTGTGGGTGTTTGCAGTGAGGCGGCGTGGGTGGCGGCGCAACCGCGATGGCGCATGGTGGTGGGCGGCGGTTTGGCTGGTCGGCTCCGGTCCGTTGGGCGGTGGGGATTGGAGTACGGGAGAAATCCTTGCCGGTCTTCGGCTCCGATGCGGTGACACCTGCGGGTGCCATCATTCCTTCCTAAAGGGTGTCGGTGATATCCATCCCCCACCTCCCTCCGCGTGCCGGGGAAACCCTAGGACATGTCCGGGCAGCAGAGTCATCGGTGTCGCTTTCCTTCTTGGAGGTGTTGTTTTGTACGCGATGGTTCGGAGCCTCGGGTTGTAGTGGTTTGTCTCTGGTGGGCGTAGCGATGGCGGGTCATCCGCGCTTGTCGAGCTGCCGTTGTTGGCATTTGCTTTTTTTTTTTCTTTTGACTTGTTGTGCTGTTCGGCAATCCTGTATCGGTGTTGGTTGCTTTGGAATACAAAGCGGGGGAAACCCTTTTTCGGTAAACTTCATGGCACAAACGTTTCGTCCCGGGGGAAAAGCAGGAGCCTAGTGGACTCAACTAAAAATAAACATACCTAGTGGACCAATATGCAAACTGCACCCCTAAAGCTGTATTCTCCCACCCGACGGCCGACGCGATGGCCGTCGCCGCCGCCGGAGAGACTCCGCCGCTGCAGGCGAACTACGTCTTCGGGAGGGCATGGCCGGATCTCAACGAAGGACTCTCCTACACCGATACGTTCCGCGGCGCTGGTCAGCCTCCCCTCCCTCTCCCCAGCTCTCTTCCTGTTTTGCTTTTGAACTTCCTCTGATTTACCCACACGCGAGCAGATGCGGAAACCACCGCCTCCTTGATCAACTTCTACTCCGAGAACTACAAGAGCTCGGCGCCATTGCCAGGGTACGTATCTGATGCCCGAGCTCACTTGTTAATCCCCGTGGCTGCCTTCTCCTTTTGCATTTCGTTTCTCTGGACTGGAGGCTGGAACGCCGTGTTGATTTGATTGTGGTGGTTGCACGCCTCTGCAGGTGGATTCATAGGATTCGCAATGGACAGGTAGCATACGCAGCAACCAGTAGTTAATTAGTCATGCTGTTTGTGTGTGTGTGTGTGTGGGGATAAATTAAATCATGCTGTTTGCAATCAGTCGTTTTTTGTTGTTATGAATTGCTAGCTGTTAGGTTTATGAATCCTTCATGCGGATGCTTTTTCTCTTTGCCGTTTTGAGCTTCAAATGCATGCATAAGAAAATTTATGTGGTATCCTGTAGCTAATTAGCAGTATGTTTCTGCGAGTATTTGACAAAAAACTACCACATTAGGGGTTGCCGTCCCACAGAACTACCACATTCAAAAAAGTGACTGATAACTACCAAAAATTTCTAATTTCATGACTAAAAACTACCATTTTTAAAAAATGGTCAGTTTAGATGATTTAAACACGTTTATGGCATGCGGGACCCACCCGTCAGGGCTGACGTGGTGGCAAAGTCAACTCTGTTTATTTTGACCGTTACGTTGACCGTTATTACAAGTGGGGCCCACCTGTCAGCATCACTCTTCTTTTTCCTCCTCTCTCTCTCTCTCTTTGGCATTTCCTCGAACACCTCGTGTGCACTCGCAAGGCACCTCCGCCGTCCTCAACCGCCGACGCTCACCTCTCCCCATGCCTCGATCCCATCTGGATCGGGAGAGCCCGAGCTGCCCAACCACTCCGGCGACCGCCTCTCCCCCTCGCATCACTTCGGCGAGGTCACCTCTGCCGGTGACCACCGCCACCGGCACGCACAAACCAACCTAGCTAGTACTCGCACGAACCTACAACGCACGCGCACGCTCAAGCATTGGCCACTAAATTCTTGTTCAAAGAATTAAACGGCAACGCACGCGCACGCTCAAGCATCGGCCTTGGTCCGAGCTACCACATGAGCTCCTGGGGCTCTTCGTTGCCTACCTCCCGTCCTCCGTGCAGTTGCAGCCAGCGCGCGAGACCAGTGCAGTTGAATGTGGTGGTTCTGTGGGACGGCAACCCCTAATGTGGTAGTTTTTTGTCAAATACTCATGTTTCTGCATTGTAAGTCACGCGTATTGAAATACAAATGAAGGCATTGAGATTTTTTTGCAGATAACGGTTGATGGCCAAGTTGTCACTGATCCAGATATGATTCTCAGGTATCCTCTTATGCTGTTTGCAGTACACATTTGCAACAAGAGTGTTATCATTCTTATTCTCCTTCATCGTTTCCTTTATGTTAGTAGCTACCTTTCAAAACTAATATGTATTTCATTTGGATCCCCCTTTTCAGGGAGGGTTCTAAGTTGGTATATCATCGCCTCGCATGGAAGGAGCCATTTGCACCACATTTGCTTCAAGTGCTTTATGAAGATGACGACATGGTATGCACTTCAACCTGGTATTCTTGCTAAATTGCACATAAACACATTCTATCCAACTGTCGTTCAGCCTAGCTTGTTGTCAAGGTTCAACTGTTTTTCATCTATTTTTTGCGAGCCAATGCTTTTTCCCATTGTCATGTTTGTCCGTTATTGCTATGGTAGTTGCAAATCTTGGTACCGATTTTCAGAAAGTATGAATCTTCCTTCATCCCTATGTATGTTTAATAAAATTAGTTGTAACACTTAAAGCTATATAATCATAGCCATAAATCAGCTCACCATTTTTTTTCAGGTCGCCCTTAACAAGCCTTCCGGTTTGCAAGTTCTGCCAAAAGGAATCTTCCAGCAGCGCACTGTTCTAGCACAGCTTCAGTGGAAAGAGTGGAAGATGCCCCCATCAAGCTGCTCTAAGAGAAAAAATGTGCAGTTACATCCTGTACCTGTTCATCGATTAGGAAGGGGCACGTCAGGTTTGTAGCTTTTTGTTTAGTTCACTCTGACCAGTTGAGGCCTAGCAGATGTGAATTATGTTCCTTGCCTATGAAACCAGGAATCTAGGAGAAATACATATTTGCTGTTTCTGGAGCTCTTTTTTTTTACCATCCTGTAACAAAGAGCCCTTCTGCAATGAAGCCTCATTTTCCTACTAATTTTTTGGTTATAAAATGTGTCTCACAGAAAAATGTTTGTTACCGCTGCATTTCCATATGTAAAAGTGAAACTCTTGCTGATGACCTGCATGTTCCATGTTATTAGGTCTACTGCTTTGTGCCAAGACAAAGCTTGCCAAAGTTCAACTTGCATCTTATTTTGCAGAAGGTGCTGCAAATGCAGAGAAGAAAAGGTGTACAATCTTCTCTTTTAAATTTGGAAAGAGTATCTGTATCGTTAGCACCACCCAGTACTGGTTAAGTGATTAATTTAATTTATAGGGATGGAACTGAGGTTGGCAAAGAACGGAAAATTTCAAAATTCTATCGAGCATTAGTAACTGGTATACTTGAACACGATGGGGTGCTGTCCTTTCCCTACTCACGCCTGTGAATTACACTATCCTAACTGATATCTTGCTTAAAAAATGTGTGTAATGGCCATATTCTTGCAAACCAATATTTATGGTATGATTTTTTTTCTTTGCACCTGCAGGATGTGGTTACTCAACCCATAGGATTGGTTCATTACCCTGGAGTTGCAGAGGGACTTTATGTGGCATGTTCCTCAGGTACTACAAGTTTACCGAACCAAGAATGGGCTTACTAAAATCGACAATATAGGTTATATCGAACAAATCTTGCTTGATTTATTAATGCATCTCCAGTGCAGTAAGCGTCTAGCGTAAGAGCCTTGATCTCCAATCCAGGCAATTATTTTACAGACACTTAGGTAGTAAATTTTGATTTAAGCATCCATTAATTCCAATGCAAATTTTGCAAGTGCCTATATCCCTCGAACAACCAAGTTGGCTGCATTTGTTTTACTGGTTTTAGCGGAAGTCTCCAGAGCTCTCAGCTTCTCAGATAATTATGTTAGCTAATTAAGGGCTCTCTAAAAGAAAAGAAAAATGTTGCTAGTTAAAGCTGCATGCAGGAGATGGCATTAATTAAGGCAGACATGTAGCGCACAAATCTATTATGCCAAGGAGTACCGGTATAGCACTTGTATCCCGATAGATGAATACAGTCGAGATCGTAACAAACAAGCTAACAAATCAAAAGGAGATCACAGCGTAGTGCTGTTGCCTGGCGAAAAATTCCGCCTACATGAATAGCTCGGAGTGTCCGTCTCCAGTTCCAGCAGCGATGCCAGCGCTGATACCAGGAATAAGGCCGAAACTGGCAAAATGACCGTGATTAGTGCCTGCTGTTAGCGGCTTAGCGCTGCATTGGACATGGCCTTATGTGGTTTTATCTTGCATTATTAATTCTCAGGGAAGCCAGCCATGAGCAAAGTGTGTGTTCTTGAGAGACTTGCGCACCAAAATCAAACGCTGGTCCAGGTATGATGGGGTTCTGTGTCCTGCTTTTACATATTCATTTATATATGCACATCGTTCCCTCGAATTACTGATGTGTACAAGGCTTAGATTATGATTTCTTATATATGTCACTGTTTCTTTTCCTTGACTGGTGCAGGTTGAAATTCATTCAGGACGGCCTCACCAAATCCGAATACACCTTGCATACATTGGACACCCTCTTGTTGGTAAGCCAAAACACTTTTGTTATTGTGATGGGCATGATTTTACTTGAGCTCTTTCTTCCAGGCTTAGCTAAAAGCGTTTTTGCATATCATCGGTAAAAAGAATCTAAATAAAGGGCATGGCAGATCTTATTTTCATTAAATAAATTCCAATGTTCAGACACTGCATGATTTTTTCCCCAGATGATCCTCTCTATTGTATTGGTGGGCAGCCTAAATTTCATGACCTGGAATCTACTAGTACGGATATTTCTTTTGCATATGACGGGTAATTCTTTCATCTTTTAGTTGTGCTGCGAAGTACGTCCATGTATGACCCCCCCTGTTCTTTTATCTAGTTTAACTAACCTTACTAATTCTTTTCAGAGGTTATGAGAGGCCTTTACAGCCTGTTCCCGGGGACTGTGGGTATCACTTGCATGCTCATTGGCTGGTCCTTTCTCATCCAACCACGAATAAGGTAATGAGAAATTGATCTTTCTAAATTGGGTAGTGTTCTCCGCCTAACATGCGCAATAGCTTATGGGCCTTAAGAACTGTTTTATTTAATGAGGAATGAGTTGCAACTAATTTTGTGATTTATTTCTGAATAAGACATGATTGTAGGGTTTTATTTTTCAGTACAACTATGAGTAAATCTTAACAAATAACAAAGAGTATTTTCTTTCCCTAAAACAATGAAGAATTAGGTTCGCTCCTGTATAACTGTATATGCTACTATTTTGTTAGATTGTTAGACTGAACAAAGCAGGTAGGATATGCTACCAATCATATTACCAAGATGCAAAATGATGTTAAAAGAAGCATCAATGGTTCCTCTGAGTCTAAATTCTTATACTAACTACGCAGTGACTGTGTCTGTGGGGGTAAGTGGCCGGACGTGCAGCAGGTGACTGCAGATCTACACGAAGACATGGTCATGGGTGTTGTCTAGTCTCATTTACAAAACGATTCTTTCATTATATCAGTGCACGAGGAAGCAAGCTTTTGCATTATTTATAAAAAGGGAAGAAGAAAAAATCCCCATCAATGGAGAGAAACAGAGAAAGATCAACACTGCTTATTTTTGTCGATGCAGTTATAGTCATGCAAGAAATACCTCAATATTTTCAATCTAACATTAGAATTGCAAATATAAACTCCAGTATTTCAGTTTGTGTTCAGCTTCTAGTTGTTCACTTTAGGTGATCTGGCTGGCAGAACGAACTATGCAATTGACTGTTTGATCATTTATTCATCCTTTCTTTCATAGGAATGCTGACATGATATTTTTCTTGTTAGTCCCTTTCCTTTTAGGTTCACTGACCAACAAACGATAATGACTGAACACCAGGTGTGTGTTTCCGTTACATTTTTTTTGGTTGGCTATGCAGATGCTGAAGATAACCGCCCCTCTGCCGCATATCCTACAAACTCGAGAGGAGCGTTGCGATCCACAAGTTGATACTTGAGTTCATAACTTTCCATTTGAAAGTATGTGCATCCAATGAGTTGAGCACTCAGTAAGAGTTCACAGGTCATGTTTTACAAGCCTGTGGAGATGGAGGCTATTGAACGCTAACGTCCGCATATGAGGTGTTGAGTGTATCTTACGGACTGTCAGACTGAGTTTTTGCGTGTGGGGCAGCGTGGACAATACAGGAAATGGTATTGCTGAGTTTAAATGGTCACTGGACGCTTCTGAGGGGGAACCATGAGGAACATTTGTGTTAGATGATGGAACAGAGTAAACTTTTCAGGTCACTGCGTCTGAAGATGCATGCACACAGCCAAAGGATGGACTAACTGCTGTGCGTGCGTGTGTGCGCGTGAGCGTGTGTGTGTTCGTGTCGTATATATGCACACAGCAATCAAAATTCATTAAAATTTTGGCTAAGATTATCATCTGCAAGCATGTAAACTACTCCCTCCGTCCCATTATATAAGAGCGTTTTTTACACCACTAATGTCAAAAACGCTCTCATGGAGTAGTAGATTACAATGTACTAGTATTCCGAACCAAGTCTGTTTTTATTTTATTTTTTGCATATGAACAAGTTTGAATGCGATAGCCCAATAGCCCTGCTTTTGAATCGAGGACCATTCAGATTTGATTGCTGAAACTAGAACGAACAGAAATGAATTCATCTCTGAACATGAATCTTATACGGCGGATTTACCAGTAGCGTATACGGAGTGACGGAGTTATGACCGGCCTTTGTGCCGAACGCGTGTTCGCAGCAGCAGAGTTACACGAAACACACGACACCAGCACAATGGGACTGCGCGGCGACACCATCCCTCCCTCCCTCTCTACACCAATGGAAGGCTCGCCGGCGACGTGTCTCCCCGAGGCCGACGCGCTCCCCGATGGCTTCGTCGAGAGCTCCTCCGCCGACCAGGCCCAGCCAGTCTCCTCCGCCCCCGCCTCCGCCGCCGGCGATCCCCTGCATCCCGCCCTCGGCCCTGATCACGAGGGCGCCGCCCGCGCCGACGGCGAGGAAACCCTAGGCGCTCCATACACCCCCGCCGACGCCGCCGATGCCCTGCGGAGCCTCTCCATGGCCGCCGCCGCTTCGGAGCCGGAGCGTGCCCCCGAGCAGCAGGGGCCCGCCGCAGACATAGGAGGTGATCTCCCCCTCTCCCACGCACTGGCAGCTTCCTGATCTGATGTCATCTAATTTCGACGTCAAATCGTCAGTTACAGTTTAGGGTGAATGAGGCAACTTATTAAGCGGCTTCGCCCATCGCCATTGAAGTCTGTAATATGTTCGCTCACCTTCGTTTTGATGCTCTTCGCACAGGTGCCAAAGATGCAATGAAGGAGAGCTTTGTGGTAGAGCAATCGGAACCGCTGGCCAATCCAAAGGTTGCCAACGCAGAAATTGATATGGTTTAGATTTCTCTGCCTGCTATATAGCCGATGCCCTGCGACGCTTAAAAGCTGCTTGGGCTGCTGGTGCTGCAGCTGCTGCTTGGGCTGCTGCTGCAGTTTCATGAGCTGCTGCTTGGCTGCTGCCATTTATCTTATATGCTCATTCTAAGACAATATTATGCATTTTTGCTTGCTGTGTGAACCACTGAACCTTATCCTTATGTGTTATTTGCCTATTTGTTATGGTGTGTGAACCACTGAACCTCAATATTATATGCTATTTCAGATTTTCAGTTACTTATGTGCTATGTTACCTGTTTTCTTCTGCATATTATTGAAAAAAGCCAAATTCTGGCCAATTTAAAAAAAGCTTAATCCCGGTTAAGCTGCGCTTAAGCGGCCATTGCTCTAAGCTGTGGCCTTCCGCTCTGCTTACGCTTACCGCTTTCTTGAACATTGGGGAAGATAAGTGTGTGCTAAACTGGATTGCTTCCATGACTTTGTAGGATAGTGGCGAGCCAAAGCGTAAGGTCGTGAAGCGCAACAGTAAGCTAGAGAAGGACAGGGAGTTGTTGCAACTTGCCCAGAGGTACCATGGAGTGGTAGCGGAGAGGGATGCAGGCAAGTTTCTGTTATCCAAAATGTGACCCCGATGTTTAGTTCTCCAACAGTTGAATGTAATGGATAAATCCGTTGGTTACTCTCAGTTAAGGATCCACTGTTAAAAAACCCACAGCTGTCCTTTGTTTGGAATAAAGTTATCTAATAACCATGTTAATATATAACGTGTGGTAATTTGGAAACTTCTGGATTCTTCTCATTAAACAAAACAAAACCTATATAACTAAATACCACTCTGTTTTTTTCCTTTGTATGCACACTCGTAAAATCCTTCCTACCTTAAAATGTATTCTTTTGGTCTTTCATCAGAAATTATAGCATGGAACATCTGCTGGACCAGACACATTTAGCAAGAAGAACATAGCGAAATCTCCTTTCTGCTTCTTCCATGGACAAATGTCCACTCTATATAGGAAAGATGCATTATATGATCGTTCCATCACTATATAAATGTATTCATTTATTTGAAATTGAAAAAAGCCCATTTTACTACCCTGAATAAAGTGGGTGGTTCACTTTACCCCTTGATCTATTTTTCTGCTTCTTTTACCCCCCAAACAAACCCAAACCGGACAAAACACCCCCTGGCTGGTTTTTCTCCACCCGCTACTGATGTGGCACTAGTCAACGGCGGTTTTGACCTGGGTGGGGCCCACTTGTCAGGTGGTGCTGGGATAGAGCTGCCGCTGCACCCGCCGGCGAGCAGAGCAGGGCCAGGCGGGGTCGGCAGGAGGCGGTGCACCGGCGCTGGGTACTCGGGGCGGGCTCGCGCGGTGGCGGGATGGCGTGGCCAGCGGGGTCGGCGAGGCGGTGACGGCGCGGGGGCTGGGCGATCCGCCGCGGCGCGGGACGGGGCTCCTCTGGCAGGACGCCGGCGTGATGGTGGGGAGATGGCGGCGGCTCCTGGGCGACGTGGTGAGGGAGGTGAGGCGCGGGTGGCTCCGGGCCCGGATCGGCCCGGGGCGAGCTCCTTAGGGCGGCGGCGGATCCGGCCTGGAGAGAGAGAGAGAGAGAGAGAGAGAGAGAGAGAGAGAGAGAAGGGGGGGTGCTGAGAGAAACCTGACAAGGGGGCCCCACCCAGGTCAAAAACGTCGTTGACTAGTGCCGCATCAGCAGCGGGTGGAGAAAAACCAGCCGGGGGGGGGGGTGTTTTGTCCGGTTTGGGTTTGTTTGGGGGGTAAAAGAAGCAGAAAAATAATCAGGGGGTAAAGTGAACCACCCACTTTATTCAGGGTAGTAAAGTGGACTTTTTTCTTTGAAATTTGGGTTAACAATGAACGCCCCCCAAACGGAGACAGCTCAATTGCGCATGTTTCATTAAAGGATTTAAAATTCATTAACATTTTTGTTGAAAACATGAAAATCACTGTTAAGATTCTTTGTAGCTCCTTTAGATGGAAGGATTTTCAACCCCTAGAAAATTTTCCTATAGAGGCACATGGGATCAGAAAATTAAAAAACTCTGAACACTGAAATTCCTATGGTTTCCATAGTCCATACACCCCAATTCCGTAGAATTCCTAGCCAAGGCTTAGAGCTCTAGAATTTTTTCTGTGTCTGGCAACTGTGGGCTATGGCAATACATCTAATAATCCCTAAAGAAAATTCATATGTTTTTGTATGGTGCAACCAGATGATCAAATAGTTTTTATTGTTCATGTGTTTTCAATTCATGCAGGATTCAGTATGTCATGACATTTAGTTACTGTGTATTTTTCTGTTCCTGTATTTACCGTTCATGTATTCTTTTTGAGAAAACGCAAAACCTTTGCATTTCATTGCATTGATAGAGAGAAGAGTCATTACAAGCTCCAAGAAGGACGCACCCGACATACAATAGCCCAAGCAAGGCCATACCCAACGCACAACACAACGCCCCTAGACGCTAGTCGTTGCTCCCTTCAGGAGCAAAGCCGCAAGCCTAGACACGCCCGCCAGAGCTCACACTGCCTAGCCTCCAACTTGATTGTGTTGAGGAGACGGTCGAGGTTGAGCCGAGCATTGTCGAAGATGATTGCGTCATGATGCTTCCAGATGCACCAAACCACTAACGGGATGACCGAGGACACGCCCTTCCGAGCCGAGGACTCGAGGTAGGAACCGAGAGGCAAGTTTCTTGCCACTAATCCACAAAGTCCGCCCCTCGGCTGGGCCAATAGCAGTCAACCTGAACCAGGAGAGCACTTGCCAGAGAGGAGGTGGGCAATCGTCTCCTTGGACTGGTCGTATAGCACAAAACTCGATGTGTGCTGCAAGCCATGAAGCGCAAGATGCTCCAATCTGGTCAAGCGAGCTACAGGAAGAACTTGAAGAGTGAGATCCGACCGCGCCCTCAAAGAGAGCGTCATAGCAACTCTTGGACATGTACTGCACATCCGCCGTCCAACGCCACTAGAGGGCATCCGTGTGGGGAGCAAGCTGCGCCACGCGTGCCAACTGGCAGATGGCATAGTGCCAGCGCCCCATGCCGCCCCTGATATCCGAGATCCAACGTCGATGCGATCGGGCATTCTGAAGAGTCAGGGAGACCAGCTGGTGCAGCTTGGGTGCTATCTCTGAGATTGCCCGACCATGAAGCCAGCGGTCCTCCTAGAATAAGGCAGTAGCTCCGTCGCCAACCACCATCTTGGTGGATGCGGTGAACACTGCGTGTTCATCCCAGGAGAACTGGAGGCCGAGGCCTTTCCAAGGGCGGTTGGGATCAGTGAGCATCCTCTAGAGCCAGCGGACCTGGAGACTGATCGCCACCCTCCTAAGGTTCAGAACACCCAGGCTGCCCAGACGAAGGGGCCTACACACCCAATGCCAGTTGACATGGCAGTGGCCACCCTGCCAACCAAAAGGAACCCCCTGAGGATCTTGTCAATCTGGGACCGCTTGTTCAAGCCAAGAACCACCACCTAGTGCAATGGCATGGTGGCTAGCACCGACCTGACCAAGGTTAGGCCCCCACATCAAGAAGAGACTGGGGGATGGGAGGAACACTAGATTCTGGGAAGACTGGTGGGTAGATGATAAACCCCTAAAAGAAGCTTATCCCTCACTATACTCAATTAGTAATGACTTAGAGATTACTGTCATGGGGGTGATAGATAAGGGATGGGGAGCTATGTCTTTTAGAAGAACAATCTGTGGGGGATATGATAATCTCTGGGATAGTTTAAAAAGAAGATGTGAGGAAATCATAATGCATGGAGGGAGGGATAAACCTTTGTGGATGTTGAATGCTAACATAATCTTTTCTGTGAAATCCTTAGATTTACATCTTGTTAAAACTGATCTTGGCTTCCCACACAAATTTCTGTGGAAGGTTAAAGTGCCTGCAAAAATCAAAATTTTCCTCTAGCTCTTGAATAAAAGAAGTATCCTGACCAGAGATAATTTGTTAAAAAGAGGATGGAATGGAGACAAGCACTGTGTGTTCTGTGGGAAATAAGAGAACATTGATCACCTTTTTTTTCTCTTGCTCGGTTGCTAGACTTGTTTGGAGTCTGGTAGGATGTGCATTTGATCTTAAAAACATTCCAAAAGACACAGATGACTGTTTTCGGAGTTCCAAGGCTGCAGATGTGAAAAGGCTTTGTGAAGCAGCGACCTTTGAGCTTGTCTACTGTTACTTTGTGTCCTTTGCCTCCTCCCTTTTGCTTTGGAGTTGTAATGAAGCTTAAGATTGTTGTCACGGGGTTGCTAGGCTAGCTAAGCCCCCTGCTCTGCTTTATGTTTCTTATTTGCTTCTGAACTTGTATCGAACTACTAGACTACTGCTCGGCTTCGGCCTGGTTTCTCTAATGGAAATCGGAGGGGAAACCTTGTTCTGCTAATTTTTTTTTTGTCAAGATCTAAAGAGAACCATCAAATCTGATAACACCTACCATCACAGTCCTTTATCAACAACAAATTGGACGTCGTCAAGATAGAAAAGGACCCGTTAGACCTTATTCGGATGCGTCATTGCCGCCGCTACCTCGCTGGTACCGTCCGGAAATCAGAACCTGAATGAAACACAAACCTATACTAATAATAAAACTAAAGAAAAATAAGGGATGGTTCTCCACTCATCTGATCACTCACGAACCGACGAAAAGGAGAAAGCAGGGGGATCGAGACGGTGGAAGAGACCTTGGTGGCGGCTAGAGTCGGGAAAAACTTCAGTAGCATGGGTTTTACATGTATATAAAAACACAGCAAAAAACGATATGGTCGCCCCGGTTTCCCCATCTGGGCCGAAGACCACTAGGCTGCCCCGGGCCAGTTGTGGCTCGCTCATAAGAGAAAAAAAAGGGTCAAATGGGCCTGAATGTCCGATACCAGACGAACCCAACGCCTAGCCTGTCTTCCTCAGTTCATCCCGACACGGCGCACGCATAGGTGAACGGACTGGGCGCTGGCGCTAACCCTACCGGACATCTGGATCGGAGCAGAGCGCCGCCCCGAGCGTCGGCGCGCCACCCCCGCGCCGCAGGCACGGCCCCAAGCCACCGAGCAGCGTCCCCGCGCCCGCACGCTACCACGCGCTCGCCTCGTCCTCGATTGCTCGGCACTTCGGCAGGCACGACCAGGACTGCGCTCGGAGCACGCTGACCGCCGTCCATCGTAACGGCCCGGGTCGCAACAGACAGCACGCAGGGGCTAACGCCAATCCACTGGGCCTAGCGTGAGTGTTCCAATCCCTCATTTTCTGAAATTTCCCCATTCGAGAATAGAGGATGATCCTTAATTTTGTTTGATTCATTGTAGCATTCAATCGAAAGTGCTCCCTCCGTCCCATAATATAAGAGCGTTTTTTACACTCTTATATTATGGCACGGAGGGAGTAAGAAGCAATTTGTTGACGTATGTTGTTGTTCTGTAGGTGTGAAAAATGAGAAGTTATTGCTACTAAGAACAATTTGTACTTTTGTTGTCGCTATTGTAATCTTTCATGTCCATATTGTTGTGCCGCAATATTTTTTTTCTTGCTTCCGCATACCATTTAGAAAATCTTGGCGCCGCCACTGTGGTTGGAGAATATCTTTTCCACAGATTATTGTGGGCTTGAATTGTTCTCTGCACAATCCTCGCGTTCAAGATGAGCCCTTAAGGTCTCATGTTTCTCTGGCGTTCGGAGGACTGGACGATGCAACTCAGCCGTCTCCGAACGCCAAGTTGCTAGCCACCAAGCCTTTTCACATCTGCAGCCTTGGAACTCCGAAAACAGTCATCTGTGTCTTTTGGAATGTTTTTAAGATCAAATGCACATCCTACCAGACTCCAAACAAGTCTAGCAACCGAGCAAGAGAAAAAAAAGGTGATCAATGTTCTCTTATTTCCCACAGAACACACAGTGCTTGTCTCCATTCCATCCTCTTTTTAACAAATTATCTCTGGTCAGGATACTTCTTTTATTCAAGAGCTAGAGGAAAATTTTGATTTTTGCAGGCACTTTAACCTTCCACAGAAATTTGTGTGGGAAGCCAAGATCAGTTTTAACAAGATGTAAATCTAAGGATTTCACAGAAAAGATTATGTTAGCATTCAACATCCACAAAGGTTTATCCCTCCCTCCATGCATTATGATTTCCTCACATCTTCTTTTTAAACTATCCCAGAGATTATCATATCCCCCACAGATTGTTCTTCTAAAGGACATAGCTCCCCATCCCTTATCTATCACCCCCATGATAGTAATCTCTAAGTCATTACTAATTGAGTATAGTGAGGGATAAGCTTCTTTTAGGGGTTTATCATCTACCCACCAGTCTTCCCAGAATCTAGTGTTCCTCCCATCCCCCAGTCTCTTCTTGATGTGGGGGCCTAACCTTGGTCAGGTCGGTGCTAGCCACCATGCCATTGCACTAGGTGGTGGTTCTTGGCGTTCTCAGCACAATCCTCGCGTTCAAGATGAGCCCTTAAGGTCTCATGTTTCTCTGGCGTTCGGAGGACTGGACGATGCAACTTTGCGGTTTGCTGGAGACGGCAAAGCTGGCTGATGGTGAAAATGCCATTGGAGTGAAAATATCGATAAATGTTGGCGATCCGAGCGTTGGATTGGCAACGAATGAACCAGATCAAGCTGCTCCATTTCACCATGCCGTCACCCGAATTCGTCCCGCCATAGAGAAAGAGAGTTCCGCCTCTAGATCGACGCTGGTGCCCCCCATCCAATCCGCCATCACTGAGCCCCCCCCCCCCCCCCCCCCCGTCCCAACCTCGACCTCCAGCTCGCCGCCCAGCCGAATCTTCGCCTTACAAAAACCACCAGCCGCAGTGGTTGGTGTTGGCCCACCTAATTTTTGAATGTGAGTAAACATGTATGCAGATGCATTAATGTGTTAAAATGAACATGGAATGTGATCTGAAGATGGCAAACCGAAATTGTTGGTCAAAGTCTTGTCTTAAAGGACCGGAATACACCTTATATTTTCCCCAAAGAAGTGTCATGTACTATAACCTATTTCTTCTGTGAACTGAAGTGCTGAAACATTTAAATTTCTACATCATATGCTAATACTCTGGATGGTGGCCATCATAGTTAACCCCAAGAGGCCAATATTATCTTATTCCATGGATACTGTGCATTCAGCTGTCGATTCATTGCTGTCAATTGGACGAAAAATATTGATACTGTAATTTGTGTTTAATGATATATTATTTGCTAAAACTTTGTCTGCTCTGCTGTTGTTGGTCTTCTGCCTGTCTGGGTCATAAAGGTTAGTTTGATCATTTGAGTGCTGTGAATAATTTGGTGCTTACTGAGTGGTGAGTGATTTAGTGCTGTTAATGAAGTCTACAACTTCTTTTTAATTGAGTCTTAATTCAATATTAAAAAGGATGAGCTGCATTCTACATGCTAACAATGTGAGCGGTCGTAAACCATTTTACACTCGAATATCCTAGTTACCCGAGAACAAATCTTTCTTTATGTGTTATCGACTTCATGACGTTAAGTCAACTTTTTTGTGTGTAGCAGCTGTTACATTTCAAAGGTCAAATTCTGTCATGAATACCACACAGAAAGTTGATCCAACGGAATCAGCTGCTAAGATTGCTCAACAAGCCTCGCAGTTCAAACGATGGGGACGTAGACATCCATTTGTTCGATATGGTCTTCCACTCATTTCGTTGACAGTGTTTGGTGCGGTTGGTCTAGCTCATCTTATACAGGGAAGGTAAGGCATTTACCATTCTGCACTGGCCAAAATACAGGAAATCAATCGGTCTGTAATTGTATCCAGGCATCCTTTTGTTTCACATATTTGACAGTGGCAGCTCATTTGTATTTTGCAGCAAAGAAGTAACGAAGGAAAAGGAGGATATGGAATGGGAGGTCGTAGAGAAAACAAAAGCTCTGAGCCGAACAGGACCGGTGGAAGGGGCCTATAAGCCTAAGAAGCTCTCGCTAGAGGATGAACTGAAGGTAATGGTTTGTTCATATGCTTAAGAAACAAGGCCTGCCATTTTTTTCATGATTGGTCTGGCTGATGAGCTCTCTCTCGCCCCCCCCCCCCCCCCCCCCCCCCCCCTTTGTATTATCATAGGCTTTGCAGCAAAAGGTGGACATAAACAGCTACGACTACAAGAGGATTCCCAAACAAAATGAAAACAAGTGAAGTAAAGCACCGGTTATCATGCTAAGGAGTGGGGGATTTTCTTAAAAAGCTCTCAAGTAGTTTCTTTCGTATTGTTTCTCAGTACTTTCCTTGGGATGCGGTCCAAGTGTCAAAATGAGATTACGGAGACATTATCATCAGAGAAGTATGTGCTTCATCAGCTACCAGCAGTAGAGACTTAGGTCGATGATCCTTTTGAAGGCTTGAACCGTAGGAATCATCTGTGTAGCCATAGGAGATGGTCATTTTCACAGTCCGCTCAACTGAGTTTCTTTTTTTGAGTTGATCGAATACTGCCTTCCTTATCAAGGGCCCAATAAATTGTAACACAGTACTCTGACGTGTGAACAATCAGATTTTGTATGTCATTTCTTGGAAGCTACTCCCTCCGTCCCATAATATAAAGCGTTTTTGACACAGTACTCTAAGCGTGTGATTGTGAACAATCAGATTTTGTATGCCATTTCTTATATTATTACGGGACAGAGGGAGTAATCAGTTTTGTCACGAGCACTACAAAATGGGAAGAAAATTGTTGAGACACCGAGGCCCGTATTCGGCTGCCAAATCACCCCGGCTCGATTTGAAACTTCATGGCGAAGTTGGCGAGATCCTCCTTTTTCCTCTCCTGCGACCGCGTCGTCCCCGCGGGCGGCCGGTCGCGTCCAGCCTCCTCCCCCGCGCATCTCTCCCTCCTCCTTCCTCCCTGCCGCCGTCGCCGGCGCCCGCTGCGGGCCTGGCCCGGGCGACGCTGGTGGCGGCAGCCCCCTGGCCTTTCCCCTCTCGGGTGTCCTCCGGCGCGGGACGGGGCGACCCCGGGCGGTGCTTCTAGGCGGCGGCGGTCCAGCGCGGCGGCGGGGGCTCCTGGCGCAAGCGGGGGCGAACTTCTGGTCGGCGGCGTCGCCGTTGGCGGCGGGGCGACGCAGCGGCGCGGTCTGGCGGCGCCCGCTCGGCCCAGATCTGGGCTCTTCGGGTCCCATCTGGGCCTGGGCGGGCTGGCGGCGGGGTGGGTCTGCTTCGTGGCTTCCGGGAGGCGGGGGAGCGGCGATGAGCGGCAGGGTGCTGGCGGCACCATCGCCTGCTTGCTGCAGCGTGGCGGCGGGGCTTAGCGGGCCCGTTTCGGGCCTGGCCGGGCCAGGGGTGGCCTGGCATGCCCTGCTGCCGCGTCCGGACGGCTACCGCGACGGTACCGGAGGCTCTGGCCTCCCGCATGACGGCGGTGGAGGTGGTTCCCTCCCGTTCGGCTTCGGTGCTGCTTCTCCCTCTGCGGGGCGCTTCTCTCCGGTCCCCTTGGCCTCGTGTGGGTGTTTGCAGTGAGGCGGCGTGGGTGGCGGCGCAACCGCGATGGCGCATGGTGGTGGGCGGCGGTTTGGCTGGTCGGCTCCGGTCCGTTGGGCGGTGGGGATTGGAGTACGGGAGAAATCCTTGCCGGTCTTCGGCTCCGATGCGGTGACACCTGTGGGTGCCATCATTCCTTCCTAAAGGGTGTCGGTGATATCCATCCCCCACCTCCCTCCGCGTGCCGGGGAAACCCTAGGACATGTCCGGGCAGCAGAGTCATCGGTGTCGCTTTCCTTCTTGGAGGTGTTGTTTTGTACGCGATGGTTCGGAGCCTCGGGTTGTAGTGGTTTGTCTCTGGTGGGCGTAGCGATGGCGGGTCATCCGCGCTTGTCGAGCTGCCGTTGTTGGCATTTGCTTTTTTTTTTCTTTTGACTTGTTGTGCTGTTCGGCAATCCTGTATCGGTGTTGGTTGCTTTGGAATACAAAGCGGGGGAAACCCTTTTTCGGTAAACTTCATGGCACAAACGTTTCGTCCCGGGGAAAAGCAGGAGCCTAGTGGACTCAACTAAAAATAAACATACCTAGTGGACCAATATGCAAACTGCACCCCTAAAGCTGTATTCTCCCACCCGACGGCCGACGCGATGGCCGCCGCCGCCGCCGGAGAGACTCCGCCGCTGCAGGCGAACTACGTCTTCGGGAGGGCATGGCCGGATCTCAACGAAGGACTCTCCTACACCGATACGTTCCGCGGCGCTGGTCAGCCTCCCCTCCCTCTCCCCAGCTCTCTTCCTGTTTTGCTTTTGAACTTCCTCTGATTTACCCACACGCGAGCAGATGCGGAAACCACCGCCTCCTTGATCAACTTCTACTCCGAGAACTACAAGAGCTCGGCGCCATTGCCAGGGTACGTATCTGATGCCCGAGCTCACTTGTTAATCCCCGTGGCTGCCTTCTCCTTTTGCATTTCGTTTCTCTGGACTGGAGGCTGGAACGCCGTGTTGATTTGATTGTGGTGGTTGCACGCCTCTGCAGGTGGATTCATAGGATTCGCAATGGACAGGTAGCATACGCAGCAACCAGTAGTTAATTAGTCATGCTGTTTGTGTGTGTGTGTGTGTGTGGATAAATTAAATCATGCTGTTTGCAATCAGTCGTTTTTTGTTGTTATGAATTGCTAGCTGTTAGGTTTATGAATCCTTCATGCGGATGCTTTTTCTCTTTGCCGTTTTGAGCTTCAAATGCATGCATAAGAAAATTTATGTGGTATCCTGTAGCTAATTAGCAGTATGTTTCTGCGAGTATTTGACAAAAAACTACCACATTAGGGGTTGCCGTCCCACAGAACTACCACATTCAAAAAAGTGACTGATAACTACCAAAAATTTCTAATTTCGTGACTAAAAACTACCATTTTTAAAAAATGGTCAGTTTAGATGATTTAAACACGTTTATGGCATGCGGGACCCACCCGTCAGGGCTGACGTGGTGGCAAAGTCAACTCTGTTTATTTTGACCGTTACGTTGACCGTTATTACAAGTGGGGCCCACCTGTCAGCATCACTCTTCTTTTTCCTCCTCTCTCTCTCTCTTTGGCATTTCCTCGAACACCTCGTGTGCACTCGCAAGGCACCTCCGCCGTCCTCAACCGCCGACGCTCACCTCTCCCCATGCCTCGATCCCATCTGGATCGGGAGAGCCCGAGCTGCCCAACCACTCCGGCGACCGCCTCTCCCCCTCGCATCACTTCGGCGAGGTCACCTCTGCCGGTGACCACCGCCACCGGCACGCACAAACCAACCTAGCTAGTACTCGCACGAACCTACAACGCACGCGCACGCTCAAGCATTGGCCACTAAATTCTTGTTCAAAGAATTAAACGGCAACGCACGCGCACGCTCAAGCATCGGCCTTGGTCCGAGCTACCACATGAGCTCCTGGGGCTCTTCGTTGCCTACCTCCCGTCCTCCGTGCAGTTGCAGCCAGCGCGCGAGACCAGTGCAGTTGAATGTGGTGGTTCTGTGGGACGGCAACCCCTAATGTGGTAGTTTTTTGTCAAATACTCATGTTTCTGCATTGTAAGTCACGCGTATTGAAATACAAATGAAGGCATTGAGATTTTTTTGCAGATAACGGTTGATGGCCAAGTTGTCACTGATCCAGATATGATTCTCAGGTATCCTCTTATGCTGTTTGCAGTACACATTTGCAACAAGAGTGTTATCATTCTTATTCTCCTTCATCGTTTCCTTTATGTTAGTAGCTACCTTTCAAAACTAATATGTATTTCATTTGGATCCCCCTTTTCAGGGAGGGTTCTAAGTTGGTATATCATCGCCTCGCATGGAAGGAGCCATTTGCACCACATTTGCTTCAAGTGCTTTATGAAGATGACGACATGGTATGCACTTCAACCTGGTATTCTTGCTAAATTGCACATAAACACATTCTATCCAACTGTCGTTCAGCCTAGCTTGTTGTCAAGGTTCAACTGTTTTTCATCTATTTTTTGCGAGCCAATGCTTTTTCCCATTGTCATGTTTGTCCGTTATTGCTATGGTAGTTGCAAATCTTGGTACCGATTTTCAGAAAGTATGAATCTTCCTTCATCCCTATGTATGTTTAATAAAATTAGTTGTAACACTTAAAGCTATATAATCATAGCCATAAATCAGCTCACCATTTTTTTTCAGGTCGCCCTTAACAAGCCTTCCGGTTTGCAAGTTCTGCCAAAAGGAATCTTCCAGCAGCGCACTGTTCTAGCACAGCTTCAGTGGAAAGAGTGGAAGATGCCCCCATCAAGCTGCTCTAAGAGAAAAAATGTGCAGTTACATCCTGTACCTGTTCATCGATTAGGAAGGGGCACGTCAGGTTTGTAGCTTTTTGTTTAGTTCACTCTGACCAGTTGAGGCCTAGCAGATGTGAATTATGTTCCTTGCCTATGAAACCAGGAATCTAGGAGAAATACATATTTGCTGTTTCTGGAGCTCTTTTTTTTTACCATCCTGTAACAAAGAGCCCTTCTGCAATGAAGCCTCATTTTCCTACTAATTTTTTGGTTATAAAATGTGTCTCACAGAAAAATGTTTGTTACCGCTGCATTTCCATATGTAAAAGTGAAACTCTTGCTGATGACCTGCATGTTCCATGTTATTAGGTCTACTGCTTTGTGCCAAGACAAAGCTTGCCAAAGTTCAACTTGCATCTTATTTTGCAGAAGGTGCTGCAAATGCAGAGAAGAAAAGGTGTACAATCTTCTCTTTTAAATTTGGAAAGAGTATCTGTATCGTTAGCACCACCCAGTACTGGTTAAGTGATTAATTTAATTTATAGGGATGGAACTGAGGTTGGCAAAGAACGGAAAATTTCAAAATTCTATCGAGCATTAGTAACTGGTATACTTGAACACGATGGGGTGCTGTCCTTTCCCTACTCACGCCTGTGAATTACACTATCCTAACTGATATCTTGCTTAAAAAATGTGTGTAATGGCCATATTCTTGCAAACCAATATTTATGGTATGATTTTTTTTTCTTTGCACCTGCAGGATGTGGTTACTCAACCCATAGGATTGGTTCATTACCCTGGAGTTGCAGAGGGACTTTATGTGGCATGTTCCTCAGGTACTACAAGTTTACCGAACCAAGAATGGGCTTACTAAAATCGACAATATAGGTTATATCGAACAAATCTTGCTTGATTTATTAATGCATCTCCAGTGCAGTAAGCGTCTAGCGTAAGAGCCTCGATCTCCAATCCAGGCAATTATTTTACAGACACTTAGGTAGTAAATTTTGATTTAAGCATCCAGTAATTCCAATGCAAATTTTGCAAGTGCCTATATCCCTCGAACAACCAAGTTGGCTGCATTTGTTTTACTGGTTTTAGCGGAAGTCTCCAGAGCTCTCAGCTTCTCAGATAATTATGTTAGCTAATTAAGGGCTCTCTAAAAGAAAAGAAAAATGTTGCTAGTTAAAGCTGCATGCAGGAGATGGCATTAATTAAGGCAGACATGTAGCGCACAAATCTATTATGCCAAGGAGTACCGGTATAGCACTTGTATCCCGATAGATGAATACAGTCGAGATCGTAACAAACAAGCTAACAAATCAAAAGGAGATCACAGCGTAGTGCTGTTGCCTGGCGAAAAATTCCGCCTACATGAATAGCTCGGAGTGTCCGTCTCCAGTTCCAGCAGCGATGCCAGCGCTGATACCAGGAATAAGGCCGAAACTGGCAAAATGACCGTGATTAGTGCCTGCTGTTAGCGGCTTAGCGCTGCATTGGACATGGCCTTATGTGGTTTTATCTTGCATTATTAATTCTCAGGGAAGCCAGCCATGAGCAAAGTGTGTGTTCTTGAGAGACTTGCGCACCAAAATCAAACGCTGGTCCAGGTATGATGGGGTTCTGTGTCCTGCTTTTACATATTCATTTATATATGCACATCGTTCCCTCGAATTACTGATGTGTACAAGGCTTAGATTATGATTTCTTATATATGTCACTGTTTCTTTTCCTTGACTGGTGCAGGTTGAAATTCATTCAGGACGGCCTCACCAAATCCGAATACACCTTGCATACATTGGACACCCTCTTGTTGGTAAGCCAAAACACTTTTGTTATTGTGATGGGCATGATTTTACTTGAGCTCTTTCTTCCAGGCTTAGCTAAAAGCGTTTTTGCATATCATCGGTAAAAAGAATCTAAATAAAGGGCATGGCAGATCTTATTTTCATTAAATAAATTCCAATGTTCAGACACTGCATGATTTTTTCCCCAGATGATCCTCTCTATTGTATTGGTGGGCAGCCTAAATTTCATGACCTGGAATCTACTAGTACGGATATTTCTTTTGCATATGACGGGTAATTCTTTCATCTTTTAGTTGTGCTGCGAAGTACGTCCATGTATGACCCCCCCTGTTCTTTTATCTAGTTTAACTAACCTTACTAATTCTTTTCAGAGGTTATGAGAGGCCTTTACAGCCTGTTCCCGGGGACTGTGGGTATCACTTGCATGCTCATTGGCTGGTCCTTTCTCATCCAACCACGAATAAGGTAATGAGAAATTGATCTTTCTAAATTGGGTAGTGTTCTCCGCCTAACATGCGCAATAGCTTATGGGCCTTAAGAACTGTTTTATTTAATGAGGAATGAGTTGCAACTAATTTTGTGATTTATTTCTGAATAAGACATGATTGTAGGGTTTTATTTTTCAGTACAACTATGAGTAAATCTTAACAAATGACAAAGAGTATTTTCTTTCCCTAAAACAATGAAGAATTAGGTTCGCTCCTGTATAACTGTATATGCTACTATTTTGTTAGATTGTTAGACTGAACAAAGCAGGTAGGATATGCTACCAATCATATTACCAAGATGCAAAATGATGTTAAAAGAAGCATCAATGGTTCCTCTGAGAGTCTAAATTCTTATACTAACTACGCAGTGACTGTGTCTGTGGGGGTAAGTGGCCGGACGTGCAGCAGGTGACTGCAGATCTACACGAAGACATGGTCATGGGTGTTGTCTAGTCTCATTTACAAAACGATTCTTTCATTATATCAGTGCACGAGGAAGCAAGCTTTTGCATTATTTATAAAAAGGGAAGAAGAAAAAATCCCCATCAATGGAGAGAAACAGAGAAAGATCAACACTGCTTATTTTTGTCGATGCAGTTATAGTCATGCAAGAAATACCTCAATATTTTCAATCTAACATTAGAATTGTAAATATAAACTCCAGTATTTCAGTTTGTGTTCAGCTTCTAGTTGTTCACTTTAGGTGATCTGGCTGGCAGAACGAACTATGCAATTGACTGTTTGATCATTTATTCATCCTTTCTTTCATAGGAATGCTGACATGATATTTTTCTTGTTAGTCCCTTTCCTTTTAGGTTCACTGACCAACAAACGATAATGACTGAACACCAGGTGTGTGTTTCCGTTACATTTTTTTTGGTTGGCTATGCAGATGCTGAAGATAACCGCCCCTCTGCCGCATATCCTACAAACTCGAGAGGAGCGTTGCGATCCACAAGTTGATACTTGAGCTCATAACTTTCCATTTGAAAGTATGTGCATCCAATGAGTTGAGCACTCAGTAAGAGTTCACAGGTCATGTTTTACAAGCCTGTGGAGATGGAGGCTATTGAACGCTAACGTCCGCATATGAGGTGTTGAGTGTATCTTACGGACTGTCAGACTGAGTTTTTGCGTGTGGGGCAGCGTGGACAATACAGGAAATGGTATTGTGAGTTTAAATGGTCACTGGACGCTTCTGAGGGGGAACCATGAGGAACATTTGTGTTAGATGATGGAACATAGTAAACTTTTCAGGTCACTGCGTCTGAAGATGCATGCACACAGCCAAAGGATGGACTAACTGCTGTGCGTGCGTGTGTGCGCGTGAGCGTGTGTGTGTTCGTGTCGTATATATGCACACAGCAATCAAAATTCATTAAAATTTTGGCTAAGATTATCATCTGCAAGCATGTAAACTACTCCCTCCGTCCCATTATATAAGAGCGTTTTTTACACCACTAATGTCAAAAACGCTCTTATGGAGTAGTAGATTACAATGTACTAGTATTCCGAACCAAGTCTGTTTTTATTTTATTTTTTGCATATGAACAAGTTTGAATGCGATAGCCCAATAGCCCTGCTTTTGAATCGAGGACCATTCAGATTTGATTGCTGAAACTAGAACGAACAGAAATGAATTCATCTCTGAACATGAATCTTATACGGCGGATTTACCAGTAGCGTATACGGAGTGACGGAGTTATGACCGGCCTTTGTGCCGAACGCGTGTTCGCAGCAGCAGAGTTACACGAAACACACGACACCAGCACAAGGGGACTGCGCGGCGACACCATCCCTCCCTCCCTCTCTACACCAATGGAAGGCTCGCCGGCGACGTGTCTCCCCGAGGCCGACGCGCTCCCCGATGGCTTCGTCGAGAGCTCCTCCGCCGACCAGGCCCAGCCAGTCTCCTCCGCCCCCGCCTCCGCCGCCGGCGATCCCCTGCATCCCGCCCTCGGCCCTGATCACGAGGGCGCCGCCCGCGCCGACGGCGAGGAAACCCTAGGCGCTCCATACACCCCCGCCGACGCCGCCGATGCCCTGCGGAGCCTCTCCATGGCCGCCGCCGCTTCGGAGCCGGAGCGTGCCCCCGAGCAGCAGGGGCCCGCCGCAGACATAGGAGGTGATCTCCCCCTCTCCCACGCACTGGCAGCTTCCTGATCTGATGTCATCTAATTTCGACGTCAAATCGTCAGTTACAGTTTAGGGTGAATGAGGCAACTTATTAAGCGGCTTCGCCCATCGCCATTGAAGTCTGTAATATGTTCGCTCACCTTCGTTTTGATGCTCTTCGCACAGGTGCCAAAGATGCAATGAAGGAGAGCTTTGTGGTAGAGCAATCGGAACCGCTGGCCAATCCAAAGGTTGCCAACGCAGAAATTGATATGGTTTAGATTTCTCTGCCTGCTATATAGCCGATGCCCTGCGACGCTTAAAAGCTGCTTGGGCTGCTGGTGCTGCAGCTGCTGCTTGGGCTGCTGCTGCAGTTTCATGAGCTGCTGCTTGGCTGCTGCCATTTATCTTATATGCTCATTCTAAGACAATATTATGCATTTTTGCTTGCTGTGTGAACCACTGAACCTTATCCTTATGTGTTATTTGCCTATTTGTTATGGTGTGTGAACCACTGAACCTCAATATTATATGCTATTTCAGATTTTCAGTTACTTATGTGCTATGTTACCTGTTTTCTTCTGCATATTATTGAAAAAAGCCAAATTCTGGCCAATTTAAAAAAAGCTTAATCCCGGTTAAGCTGCGCTTAAGCGGCCATTGCTCTAAGCTGTGGCCTTCCGCTCCGCTTACGCTTACCGCTTTCTTGAACATTGGGGAAGATAAGTGTGTGCTAAACTGGATTGCTTCCATGACTTTGTAGGATAGTGGCGAGCCAAAGCGTAAGGTCGTGAAGCGCAACAGTAAGCTAGAGAAGGACAGGGAGTTGTTGCAACTTGCCCAGAGGTACCATGGAGTGGTAGCGGAGAGGGATGCAGGCAAGTTTCTGTTATCCAAAATGTGACCCCGATGTTTAGTTCTCCAACAGTTGAATGTAATGGATAAATCCGTTGGTTACTCTCAGTTAAGGATCCACTGTTAAAAAACCCACAGCTGTCCTTTGTTTGGAATAAAGTTATCTAATAACCATGTTAATATATAACGTGTGGTAATTTGGAAACTTCTGGATTCTTCTCATTAAACAAAACAAAACCTATATAACTAAATACCACTCTGTTTTTTTCCTTTGTATGCACACTCGTAAAATCCTTCCTACCTTAAAATGTATTCTTTTGGTCTTTCATCAGAAATTATAGCATGGAACATCTGCTGGACCAGACACATTTAGCAAGAAGAACATAGCGAAATCTCCTTTCTGCTTCTTCCATGGACAAATGTCCACTCTATATAGGAAAGATGCATTATATGATCGTTCCATCACTATATAAATGTATTCATTTATTTGAAATTGAAAAAAGCCCATTTTACTACCCTGAATAAAGTGGGTGGTTCACTTTACCCCTTGATCTATTTTTCTGCTTCTTTTACCCCCCAAACAAACCCAAACCGGACAAAACACCCCCTGGCTGGTTTTTCTCCACCCGCTACTGATGTGGCACTAGTCAACGGCGGTTTTGACCTGGGTGGGGCCCACTTGTCAGGTGGTGCTGGGATAGAGCTGCCGCTGCACCCGCCGGCGAGCAGAGCAGGGCCAGGCGGGGTCGGCAGGAGGCGGTGCACCGGCGCTGGGTACTCGGGGCGGGCTCGCGCGGCGGCGGGATGGCGTGGCCAGCGGGGTCGGCGAGGCGGTGACGGCGCGGGGGCTGGGCGATCCGCCGCGGCGCGGGACGGGGCTCCTCTGGCAGGACGCCGGCGTGATGGTGGGGAGATGGCGGCGGCTCCTGGGCGACGTGGTGAGGGAGGTGAGGCGCGGGTGGCTCCGGGCCCGGATCGGCCCGGGGCGAGCTCTTAGGGCGGCGGCGGATCCGGCCTGGAGAGAGAGAGAGAGAAAAGGGGGGGGGTGCTGAGAGAAACCTGACAAGGGGGCCCCACCCAGGTCAAAACCGTCGTTGACTAGTGCCGCATCAGCAGCGGGTGGAGAAAAACCAGCCGGGGGGGGGGTGTTTTGTCCAGTTTGGGTTTGTTTGGGGGGTAAAAGAAGCAGAAAAATAATCAGGGGGTAAAGTGAACCACCCACTTTATTCAGGGTAGTAAAGTGGACTTTTTTCTTTGAAATTTGGGTTAACAATGAACGCCCCCCAAACGGAGACAGCTCAATTGCGCATGTTTCATTAAAGGATTTAAAATTCATTAACATTTTTGTTGAAAACATGAAAATCACTGTTAAGATTCTTTGTAGCTCCTTTAGATGGAAGGATTTTCAACCCCTAGAAAATTTTCCTATAGAGGCACATGGGATCAGAAAACTAAAAAACTCTGAACACTGAAATTCCTATGGTTTCCATAGTCCATACACCCCAATTCCGTAGAATTCCTAGCCAAGGCTTAGAGCTCTAGAATTTTTTCTGTGTCTGGCAACTGTGGGCTATGGCAATACATCTAATAATCCCTAAAGAAAATTCATATGTTTTTGTATGGTGCAACCAGATGATCAAATAGTTTTTATTGTTCATGTGTTTTCAATTCATGCAGGATTCAGTATGTCATGACATTTAGTTACTGTGTATTTTTCTGTTCCTGTATTTACCGTTCATGTATTCTTTTTGAGAAAACGCAAAACCTTTGCATTTCATTGCATTGATAGAGAGAAGAGTCATTACAAGCTCCAAGAAGGACGCACCCGACATACAATAGCCCAAGCAAGGCCATACCCAACGCACAACACAACGCCCCTAGACGCTAGTCGTTGCTCCCTTCAGGAGCAAAGCCGCAAGCCTAGACACGCCCGCCAGAGCTCACACTGCCTAGCCTCCAACTTGATTGTGTTGAGGAGACGGTCGAGGTTGAGCCGAGCATTGTCGAAGATGATTGCGTCATGATGCTTCCAGATGCACCAAACCACTAACGGGATGACCGAGGACACGCCCTTCCGAGCCGAGGACTCGAGGTAGGAACCGAGAGGCAAGTTTCTTGCCACTAATCCACAAAGTCCGCCCCTCGGCTGGGCCAATAGCAGTCAACCTGAACCAGGAGAGCACTTGCCAGAGAGGAGGTGGGCAATCGTCTCCTTGGACTGGTCGTATAGCACAAAACTCGATGTGTGCTGCAAGCCATGAAGCGCAAGATGCTCCAATCTGGTCAAGCGAGCTACAGGAAGAACTTGAAGAGTGAGATCCGACCGCGCCCTCAAAGAGAGCGTCATAGCAACTCTTGGACATGTACTGCACATCCGCCGTCCAACGCCACTAGAGGGCATCCGTGTGGGGAGCAAGCTGCGCCACGCGTGCCAACTGGCAGATGGCATAGTGCCAGCGCCCCATGCCGCCCCTGATATCCGAGATCCAACGTCGATGCGATCGGGCATTCTGAAGAGTCAGGGAGACCAGCTGGTGCAGCTTGGGTGCTATCTCTGAGATTGCCCGACCATGAAGCCAGCGGTCCTCCTAGAATAAGGCAGTAGCTCCGTCGCCAACCACCATCTTGGTGGATGCGGTGAACACTGCGTGTTCATCCCAGGAGAACTGGAGGCCGAGGCCTTTCCAGGGGCGGTTGGGATCAGTGAGCATCCTCTAGAGCCAGCGGACCTGGAGACTGATCGCCACCCTCCTAAGGTTCAGAACACCCAGGCCGCCCAGACGAAGGGGCCTACACACCCAATGCCAGTTGACATGGCAGTGGCCACCCTGCCAACCAAAAGGAACCCCCTGAGGATCTTGTCAATCTGGGACCGCTTGTTCAAGCCAAGAACCACCACCTAGTGCAATGGCATGGTGGCTAGCACCGACCTGACCAAGGTTAGGCCCCCAACCTTCGCCATCATCGATGCCCTCCAAGTAGGGAGGCGATCCGTGCTCATGTCAACCAATGGCTCGAGAGCCGCACTTAAAAACTTCCAGAGGACGAGGGGGATCCCGAGGTACTTGATCGGGAATGGAGCCAGCTGACACTTCATCACCAATGCAGCCTTGAGGCCACCTCGTCCGAACAACCTATGGTGGACACCAAGCATTTAGCGAAGTTGTGCAATCCTGACATGTGCCCGAAGAGCGCTAACAAGCTGCGAACAGCGAGCAACTCCCCCCTATCTGGGTGACTGAAGATGACCACGTCGTTCGCGTAAAGCGTAGACGCCAGCAAACGAAGTGCGAGGCGCGTAACTACGGAGCACCCCGAATTCCCTGGCCCTGGTCAAAACAAACTGTTGAGGGTGTCGATCACCAACACGAACATGGGGGATAGCGGGTCACCATGTCGCAATCCCTTGTGGTGCCATATCGGCGGCCCCGGCTCACCATTGAGCATCACCATTGTGCTTCTCGAGGACGGCAACCCACTCATGGAAGCGTTCAAGTGAGGCCCAAAGCCGATCCTACGCAGCACCTTGAAGAGCAATGCCCAAGACACCAAGTCGAACGCGTGAGAGATGTATTCAGAAGAGGCCCAAAATTATTTTGACCGCAGTAGAAATCATTGCCTGGAAGTGTATTGGTTAGAAATCATATCTCCATAGGGTGGTAGGCTGGTAGCAGAGAGGGATGCAGGCAAGTTTGTATTATGTGAAACCATGATCCCGACTACATGCCTGTTTTTCAACAGTTAAGGGTTCACTGCCCAAACACTACAGCTGCACCTAAATATAGGTCTTTGTAGAGATTCCACTATGGTCTACATACAAAGCAAAATGAGTGAATCTACACTCTAAAATGCATCTACATACATCCGTATGTGGTCTATAGTGAAATCTCTACAAAGACTTGCATTTAGGAACGGAGGGAGTATAATATACATGTCATTAGGACAAAGCAAAATAGATCTCACTAAATACATGATTACTCTGGGTTTTTACTCTATCCTTCCCACCTACTAAGATGTGATGTTTGCATTTTGTCTCTTGCAGCCATTGCAGTTAAAGAAAAATTAGAATCTCTTTGTAGAGAATTTCAGCGTCAAAACAAAATGTTAAAGGTATGTTCAGTTAGTTCTGAGATGTGAAACTAGTATTCATAAGTATTTTGCACTTTTGTTCAACCGTGATATATTTTAGGTCTGTGGTTCAGGAAGAGTGCCAAAGGGTGTCAACAGAGGGGCAGAACTTTCGGATGGAGATGTCCGACAAATTCGAGAATGCTATGAAGGTCAATGATACATTACATGACAGTAATCTGAAATAAATATTTATGAATGTCCTTTTTAATTTCATTACCTTAAATACATACTCTATGGGATTGGCTGCCCCCCATGAAAGGGGGATAGCATGTTTCCGGGCCAGCTTGATCCCTGTATTTGACTTGGTCATTAAATGGAGTACTTTTTATCCTTTATTTACCATTATATTTATAATATTTTATAGGCTGTCAGTGTCAAGCTTGAGGAGCAGAAAAACGAATGCATTGCTCAGTTTGAAGAGAACAATTCGTAAGACTACTAAGCTTAGGCATGTCTTCAGTTTTAAGAGTTTCAATAATTGAAACAACCTCGATTCACAACAAAGTTACATACGTGATGATGGCTGCTATTTTGTAGGCTGAGAAATAAACTCAAAGACCTTGCTGATCAATATAATATCATTCAGCAGAAATATGCTCATCAGGTATGCTTGACCAGTATCTCCAAGGATCCAATACTGCCACAAGCCCACAACAATGATTTATGTGTTGTTTATTGTACTTTCTATGAACTTTTGTTTCTCGTTGGCTCGTCACACATGCAGCTGAAAGAAAAGACGCTGGAACTTGAGCTTGCTGATCTGAAAATTCAACAGCATCAAGCGAAAGCAGCTCAAGAACATGCCCAAATGGTATTGTATGCTGAGCAAGTTTCTCAACTTGTCACTACTGAGAAGAACCTGCGGGTGCAGCTAGCTGCTGATGGTGAAAAATTTCAGCAGTTTCAGGTACTTTTGCAGAGAAAATCCTACTCTTAACTCTTAATTCTATTGCTCCAGTTTATCTTAATGGTGGATTTCCCCTCCCCCAGTAGATGAGCACATAAACAGCATTCCAGCTTATCCATTTTAATGGGGATTATAGGTGTAAATGTTGTGTTCCATTATATCGTTTCAGGATGCCCTGTCAAAAAGCAATGAAGTGTTCGAAACTTACAAGAAGGAGATGGAACAGGTTTTTACCCATCTCACTTCACACTCATCACTGTGTCTGCTATTCTGCTTTGAACCTTTGTTCTTATTAATTGCTCTGCCTACAGAACTTAAAATTTATTTTGTTATCTCCACATTAGATGGTGAAGGCGATAAAAGACTTCAGGAAGCAAAATGAAGCCCTGAAGAACAAGTGTGAGAATTCAGATATTGCTCTTGTGAAGCTCATTGAGGAGGTAATGCATACATTATACAAACTAATCAGGATGTTCGAAAACAAGCGCACCTACCTGATCTTATTTGTTTGAAGCTAATAGCCACATGCTTTTGATAGCTCATATTAATCTCCTTTAATACCATACCCGTGTGTGGTATCACCTTATTTATTTTTTATGGTTATGCAGTTTCATCTACCTTAGCTTGCATACTAGGAGAATTTTGTGCAAGTTGGTACGCATGTTGCTAACTTAGAACCTATTTTTGGTCATGCGTGCAGCGTGAGGTGATGAAGAAGCAACTAGACAAATATAAGAATCAAAAGGACAAACTCGAGTCCCTGTGCCGGTCGCTACAGGCAGAAAGGAAACAAAGCCCATCTGTCAGTATTCCTAATGATGCCTCTAACCAAGAAGATGTTACAAGTCAGAAACAAAGCCCATCTTCCAGTATTCCTGATGACGCCTCTAACCAAGAAGATGTTACAAGTCAGCAGCCAGAGGTATAGCGTTTTGGTGCTTCATGGTGCATACCCTTGGTGCTGCTGCTCTCTATGGTATAACTCGGCGAGATTTTCTGAATCCTGGCAAACGGATATAAGCGATACTTTTACCCTGCTTTGCTTGTGATTCTCTGGGAGCTGTGGTATGTGTATATCACACACCCAACCGAAACTATTTGCCTAAATATCTCATCGTTTGAGCAATTTCAGAGTGGCTTTGGTTTCTTGGTGCAAAGAGCTGTTGAGTTCGAGTTTGTAACCAGACCAGCGTTACAATTTGTTCCTTTTTCGTGTGATTGGATGGTAGAACATCAGTCTTTTAGAAACAAACCGAATGTGTGCACTGGTGAACTGATCAACATTCTGTGTTAAGCAAGTTTTATACTCATATTAGCGAGGAGTGTTCTGTCAATGTGTTAAGTCAGTTTTATACTTAGTACTCCCTCCGATCCATAATAAGTGTCGCAGCTTTGAACTAAGGTTGGATCGGGGGTGTACTTCATACGGAAGAAATCAAACAATATATACTCCTGGTATCCAGGGAGATAAAAAGAAGGTAAATGGGAGCGGTCATTTTTTTTTGCCATGGCTTTTACAATTGTCGTTTCATGCTGAAATTTTGCAAACGCTGAAAACTTTTGTCAATGTTTATCACTAAAAATATTTAGACTTTTTTGTAAATATTTTTTTTGATTTTACTGTTCATCCAAGGTCATTTGAACTCGGGACTAGAAGAGTACTTTGGAGGTAAATGTTTTTACATTGTTTTTTTGCTTGAAAAGCCGAACGCATTCAACTTGTACAGGAAAACTAGCTAACTACTTGTTCGTTCCTACAGATAAAACAAATTAGACCATCTCAAGTCGCAAGTGACGCTTTGTTCGCGAGATCGCCCCCCTTCTCCACGCATGCATTCCTAAAAGGTGCAGAAAGGCGAGGGCTCGCCGGGACGGCAAAATTGACAAAATTGACCTATGTACGAAATCAAATCATAGAATGAACCGCCCGTAAAATTATTTCACGCGGCTGACCTTTTTGTGTGACGCCCGACACGAAGGCGCCACACTACACTGTGCAACGCCTCACAGATAGGCGCTACACACCTGGTCAGCGTCGCACCCGTGTGATCCGAAAATTACTAAGTCAGTGTGCAGCGCCTGAGAGCTAGGCGCCACACTATACAGTGTAGCGCCTAGCTTCTAGGCGTTGCACTAGTGGTTGCTTCATTTTGTAGTACAACCACTATTGCAACGCCTGAGAGCTAGGCGCCACACTATACAGTGCAACACCTAGCTCTTAGGCTCTGCACATTGACTTAGCAATTTTTAGATAGTCTGGGGTGCAACGCTGGCAGGCGTGTAGCGCCTATCTGTGAGGCGTTGCACAGTGTAATGTGACGCCTTCGTGTCGGGCGTCACAGAAAAAGGCCAGCCGCGTGAAATAGTTTCACAGGCAGTTTATTCTATGATTTAATTTTGTCTACGGGTTAAATTTATCAAATTTGCCCGCCGGGACACCTATGGGCGCGAGACATCCATGGCGAAATCGGCCAGTACCTCCTACTGTGGCGCCTGATCGAGGCCACGGCGCTCTCCGACGTGCCCGACCGGATTGTGTGGATGTGGAACGCTTTTGGCACTTACATTACCAAATCTGCCTACATGCCTTCCTTCCACGATTGGACCATTCAGCACCTAGAAGCTTATCTGGAAGAGTTAGGCGCCCCCAAAAGTGAAGTAAAATTCTTTCACTGGCTCGTTAGCTTGGATCGATGCTGGACGGTAGGCCGCCTCGCTCGGAGCCTGAGATGATGCGCCGTATTCTTCTCAGTTGCCTTTTTTTTTCAGAACGTAAAAGATTTGCCTCATCGATTAATTAAGCAGAAAAGAATTACCCAGTTAATTGCTCATTTGCCCCTTTTTGGGCCACGTCTGGTTTGAGATCCTCTCATAGATGCGCATGACCTGCAGGCCTCCGGACAATGAAGTCACCCTTCTGGACTGGTGGCACGGCGGCAGACAAGTCACGCCCAAGCCGATGAGGGCTAGCATCCGCGATGCTCCTCAAGTCCTGGATGATTTGAAAGCACAGGAACGACTGCATCTTGAATGACGAGCGCCCTTCAGTTCACGCCCTAGTTGGTAGAATCAAGGAAGAGGCCAGACTTTGGGATACGGTAGGCGCCGTTGGGCTTAGAGTAGTCTTGCCCTCAACCTGGGACGTGCGTACCTGTTCAATGCCTGTAACTCTGCCTCCTAGCCTCCTACGAGGGTTGTAACCTTAAACTCTCTCTTTTCAATGGAATGAAACGCAAAGGTCCTTCGTGTTTTCTCGGAAAAAAAGGCGCAAGTGACGCCAAGCTTATACTACGTGGCATGGTCATAAGCAAGCATAGAGATGTTTTCAGACAGTGGATTGAGATAAATTTGTATTAATACTGCCATGAATTTTCCTAGAACAGGCGTTGGTCTGTTTTTGGCCTGTACTTTACTTGTAAATAGCTTTATTATGAAAGTTATAATAGAACAATGGTTCCACGGTTCATGGTTCAAAAAAAAAAAAGTTTGCTGGCATATTTCAGTGACACTTGCAGGCAAGTTTATCCAACTTTCGGTAGCAGATATAACTTGGGCCAGTTTTTTTTTGGCCAATTCTCCAAGAATCTTCAACCCCCATTCATTTACAATCCTAACAAATTAGACCCTAACTAGGATTAGCAATCGGATGGGAGTTGAAGATTATAGGAGAAGCTGGGGAGGGGGCCGATTCTCCCGGAATAAACCAAAATAACTGGCCCATAAACATCGGGAGGGGAGGAACTTTGGATGTTAACACACCGCCCATTGGTGAAGATTACAGCGGACACCACACCCATTGCCCATGTAAACAAAAAATACACCATCTATATGAACAATATATGGCACAGATATAATTCAGTCGAGTACAAAAAAGCTGTGGTCTTTGTCCAAATGTAAACGAAAATCAACTCATCGCCAAATGAATACAAGGGTCTGGGGTTAAAAAGAACAATGGCTTATGGCCAGGAAAAGCAAAAAAAACACCACAACTCCAATGGGCTTCTCTTCTAATAAAAGTCCAGCTAGGAGTACATGGGTTCGCGTGCAGCTTCAACGAAGCAAACATCTTGCCATGCCACACAAGTTCTTACCCTCCCTGAGATAGACCAACCATATAATCCATGAGCAGAAACCTGCACTGAAGTAAGAACATAAGCAACGGTTTGACAGATAATCAAAGTTCAAAAAGGCACTATTAATCATGCGCTTATGCATGCCTACGCACAAGGTGCTGGCATAACGCCTCGCTTTGGCCATGTGCGCTCGGAAACGCATGACTAGGCTGAGCACCTTTCCTGCTGAAGCACGATTAGGCGCGCGGAATGCCAGAAATCACGTGTAATGGCGCAGAACGGCGGGAAGGGGGTCAGCAGGAATTAGAAGGCAAGGCAGGCAGGCGCGGGACGAGAGCCAAAAGCCCAAAATTATGGCTCGTGTTAGGGTTAACCTTGGCTCTCCTCTCCTTGCGTCGCCGGGCCTTCCTCGCGCTGCCACGGATCTGAAGCTCGTCCTCGCCTCGGTCGGAACTCCTTCGTCTCGCACCCTCCTCACGCCGCCGGCTGCTGGACGCCGACCTTGCCCCGCCACGGATCTCGCGCCCCTCCTCGTGCTCTTCTTCTTTTCAGGCAGGCAAACCCCGAGCCCTCCCTGTCTCCCCCTTTGAGCTATCTGCCTCGGTGCCTCCCTCTCCTCTTTTGTCTTGGTTTGCTGTTGGTGCTGCTATTTTGCTGCTGCTCACTGCTGGTGCTGCCCCCTCTGTTGCTGGTCATGCTCTGTCGCTGGCTGGCCAGCTACTGCTACTCAAATTTGGTGCCACTAGCTGCTAGCTGCTGTTGTTGGCTGTGCTAATGTGTGGTGCACTTGTGCTGTGCTATTGTGTTGTGTATTTGTGATGTGCTTGTGCTATTAGCTATGTATGGCTATAATCTGCTATTAGTATATACGTGAGCACATGGCTATGAGAGCGATATACTGACAAGGTATTTATCTGTTCAATGATTATATCCCACTCCAATTTACATTTTAGTTGTATATAGATGGGCACATGGCTATAATCTGCTACATGGAGAGCTATGTATTGACATTCCTATGTTTTCCCAGCTGAAAACTACTTCCCCAGCGATCCCAGCTATGTCCTGCTGGCTTGTCCGTATGGTGTCAGTACAGTATTGTACGGGATACTTAGGCGCGCGCCTAAGCAGCGCATAAGCGAGCTAGGCGCAAGTAGGTCCCAAAACGAACAATTTATGCCTAGTGCCTTTTTGAACTTTGCAGATAATGTGAGTAGGTCAGGTGATTTTATCTCCTGGAGAAAGAAGTTGATATGTGAAGACGGAAAGAGAGGACCCAGACGGTGATCAAAACATCCCAAGTACGACTCGCCCTCTCCTCCCTCTGCTCCCTCCTGTGTCGCCCCCGCGCGGCGACCGGGGGCCTCCAAATCCGGCGCCTCTAGCCCCCTCCCCTCCCTCCCCCGCCGCCGCCCCGGGGCTCGGACGGGCAAAGCCCGACTGGAGCCGGCGGCGGCGGGGCCCTCACGTTCCCATGGTGGCTAGGGTTGGCGCGGCGCTGCCCCTCCATCCTGGGCGCGGCGCGGCGGCGCACGGGGTCGTGGTGGGCTCCGGTGTTCCTGTCAGGCTTCGGGCGGCGTGGTTGGTGGCGGGGCGTGCGGTGGTTGCTGCGGCGGCGGGGATGGCACGCCAGATCTGCGCGGTGGCGGCTGCTCGCGGCGCGGGCCGGGAGCGGCAAGGGCCTGCCGGCGGCGCGCGGCGGCTGATGCGCTCGTCGTCGTCGGCATGGTGGCTGTGGTGGTGTTGCGTGTCGGCCGGATTTCGCCTCTTCTCTGGCCGGCGGCGCGGGTTTGGGGCCCCGGCCCGGCGCGGCTGCGGTCCCAGCTGTGGGCGGCGGCGGCGTGGTGGCTTCGTCGTGCCGGCTCCACAACAGCTCGGCGGGTCGACTGGGGCGGCGGCTGGCTTTCCGGCGTCGGCTTGTCTCTAGGCGGCCCGTTTTGACCTTCGGCCCTCTCCTCGTCGACTGGTTGCTACCTCCGTCGAAGGTTCGGCCTTCCCCCGACTTCGGTCCATCGCTCATCTCGCGCTCGGCAGCAGGACCGACCTCGTCTCGCGCCCGGCAGCAGGACCGACCTCGTCTCGCGCCCGGCAGCAGGACCGACCTCGTCTCGCGCCCGGCAGCAGGACCATGCTCGTCTCGCGCTCGGCAGCAGGACCGTGCTCGTCTCGCGCCCGGCTGCAGGACGGGTCGATGGAGGCCAATTTTGGCCGGCCTCTGGGTTTCGGCGTTGGGGGCAGCCCAGGGGTGCGAAAGGCGGTTCCTTTCCGCTCGTATCTTTGGTTGGGGTAGCGGTGGGTCTCGAGTGAGGTGGTGTCCAGGTCTTGGATGCCAGGGCGGCGGCCCTGGTGGTGGCTCCGTGGTGCTCTTGGGCAGAGCCCGTGGTTAGGTGCTGCCCGGTGGTCATGGCCGTGTGGGCGGCGTGGTCAATGGGATGTGGCGTCCGGTGGTGGTGAGTGTTGGCCGGGGTGAAAACCTGTTCGATCTTCGGACGGACTGGCGGCGGCGAAGCTCGCTCCCTTCTTGAAGGCGTCGTCGCGGCTCTCATTGCCCGTCGTGTTGCTCCAGGGGAAACTCTGATCCTTGGGTCGGGTGGTGACGGCGCTCTGGTGTCGTAACCTTCTTGAAGGCGCCGCTTTGGAGCACACGGTTCGTCATATGCGGCTTCTTCTCTTCGCGTTGGCGTGTCCACGGTTGAGGACTCCGGTTGCTCTTGTAGTACTAGGGGTAGTGTTGCTGCGCTCAGTGCCTATGTATCCAGCCTTGGGTGTGTGCGTGGGTTGTGGTGGTGTGCGTTTGTATCTGAGCTGTGGTCGGTCATTGCTTTATATATAAAGCGGGGCGAAAGCCTTTTTCGGTAAAGAAGTTGATATGTGGGAATTATGAGGTAGTCATATCACAAAGAACCTAAAACCCTTCCATAAAAATAATTAGGTAAAATGATATGCATCTAACTTAATTACATATGCTATTTGTAAACTGCTAATCTGAAGCACATTTTAATGGATGATGACAGCTTATACTTCATGTAAGAGCAGAACAGAGTACTTGTGATGTAGAGATATGGTTATTCATGTCAGAGCAAGATGTGCCAGATGATCAAAAAGTTAAGAGATGCTGTGGCTTACATCCTCAATCAGTAGCAACTTTCTTCCTTGCCGCCCTTGCATTATCATACTCAAACTTGAGCACATCTTGAATATGTGAAGTATCCTTGATATAAAACCACCTCCCAATTGCGCTCTCCTCAATCATTGGGAAGTATTGAGCAAGAATGGTGTTGGCGAACCAGTACCAGATAGCACCAAATACAAGGCCGACTACTGCTCCCGCGAAAACCTAATGAACCCATCAAATTGAAATATATGTCAGTTTTTTAGTGGCAGTCATGACATTTATAAAAGCAATAAAACCAACAATGTTCCAAACAAGCAGGTATGCAGGGAGACCACCAACTTTTCTCAAGGATGATGCCATTAAGCCGAATCACACTGCTGATTCAGGAACAAGTATACTATGAAGAGAGGATACCCAACTTTCAAGTACATATCCATCCAAAATGTAATTGTCCTATGGTTCAAATTCATATGCAAACAGATAGGTCCAACAGATTAACCATATGAATTTCATTCACCTATTGAGGCCATAAGGATAGCGCTTTAGCTGTAATTTTTGTGTTTTCAAAGAAATATTCTTGAGTTTTAGATCCGAATGATTCAATTGATGGATTTCAACCAATTGAAATTCAAATGCAAACAGATACGCAAATTCCTATGTGAATAATCCCTATGGTTTCAACCATACAAACTTTCCCTATGAAGGCCCTTCGGATCAAAGGAATGAAAGCGCCAAAAATCGTATGTATTGCTTTCCACCCAATCCCATATGATTGATTCATAGAAAGGTTAGATCACTTTTTTTATTCTTTCGATTCCTGTAGGATATCAATTAGTATCCCAGTGTTTTGCAAATCCTGCATTTCGAAGAAGTCTTAAATTATCTGACTGTAATGCCCAATCGTTGGCTAAAAGTGCATCAATCAATAATCAAAATCCCATCGCGTCCGCGCAGATCGGATCCGAAATTCAGGGGCTCTGACCTGCGGGACGGTGTGGTAGCCGAGATACACCCTGGAGAGCATGGTGAGGAACGCGAGAGGCCATGAGAAGGCGGCCATGACGCGGCTCGCCGGCGACCTCCGGAGCACGAAGAGCGAGAGGTACGTGGCGAAGAAGAAGGTGTACTGCGCGTGGCTGGACGGCCATCCGTGGGAGTCGCAGGTCTCGAGCAGCTCGCACGAGGCCGGGCGGGACTGCGCGACGGAGTGCTTGATGAGCTCGTTGAGGACCTGCGAGACGAGGAGCCCCAAGGCGAAGCAGATGCCCTGCAGCTCGCGGCGGAACATGAAGTGGGAGATGAAGCCGCCGAGGCTGATGAAGACGGGGATTAGGGAGACCCACGCGAGGAAGAGGCCGACCCTGTCGCCCCGGTGGTAGCGGACGTGGGTGAGCGTGATGGCCTTGAGCGCCGGCGGCACCGACGCGGCCATCTCCCGGTACTCCCCGGCCCCGGACATGGCTCCGCCGCAGAGCTCGCTTTCTTTTTCCTCTCTTCTTCGATTGGGGTATCGCGTATAGGGGATCTGCGCGTTGCGCTTTTCGGGCGGGGCGTGAAGACGCGTGCGCGTGCCAGAAGAAGTGGGGCGTGGACGGTGGACGCGTGGGGGTGCGGTACAAGGAGAAGCCTAGAGCTACGGATGAATCTGATGATCCAGATTGAGTTGGTTCAGGCGCCATTTTCAGCGCGAATCAAACTGTGGTTAAGATGGTTAGGTGGACAGTGGTATAACCCATCAGGGTTCAAATCCTGGTGCTCGCATTATTCCTGGATTTATTTCAGGATTTAAATCTCAAGATGATATGCCGGCTTAGTCTCTCGGAGGTGCTCATACGGGTAGGGTGTACGTGTGTGCGTTCATAGGGGTGAGTGTATGCGCGTATATATGAGCGCTTGTGTCTGTATTGATGCTCAAAAAAAGGTGCCATTTTCAGCGGGTCTTTTTTTCTTCCGCATGGAGAAAACTTACACCTATAAAAACACGAAAGCACATCCAACTACCCGTAAAAAAAAGCACATCCAACTAAGCATTGTCTAATTTTTTTTGAGAAAGGGGTTTTCTCCTGCCTTATTTTTATTTAAAACATGGCAAGCAAAACACACGACTCTTTACAACACTCAGGCTCAGACAACTAACAACATGAGCAAAGGAAATTCAGCAACAAAAGCTATCTATTACATAATCATCAGCATCAGCTAGAATGGCCTCTTGGATAGAAGTTCTGTTGATCAATCCCTGCACCCACATCATTCTTCATCACCAGACGATCCTTAGGAGCTCTCCTCTTCTTCAATCCTGCAGTAGCAGGCAGTCTTTCATTATTTTTGATTGAGAATCCAAGCATATAATCATCCATCTATAAAGGAGCACACTTACTCTACTCAGAAGAATTCAGATTTCTTTCCACACAGCTCCATGAAACACAAATCATTTATCATAGCCCATAAGCTCTAGATGAAGGCGACACAAGCCATAACTATAACATATTTCTTATTATCTCTATCCCACAAAAAAGATAATTCATTTATATTGTCAAGAGAGATAAAAGTGAAAAGCTTCAGCAATATCTTTCAAAACATGTCTTGCAATAATGAACCCAAAAAGCAAGTGATCGGCAATATTCATACTCATTATAAAAGAGACAAGTTAAATCAGCAAAGTGTTCTCTTTTACTCAAATTGTCTCTTGTAAGGATTTTGATATGAACCATCAACTAAACAAACACAATATATCTTTGTGGAACAATTATTTTTCCAAATTTGTCCCGACCAGGGGTAGAAACCCCACCCCCATTTGATTTTGTTGTAAAAGGATATAGTAGGATAAATCCTATAAGCTTCAAGAGTCCAAAAAGGTTTATCGGCGTCATCAAGAGGTATAAAGTGAGGGTTTTCTATTTTCATGCCCTTGATTGCTTAGTTGTGCTCAGTTTTACCCCAGTCATCTAACATTGCTCACTTTTCTCCTCCCTCCTTCACCCCCTACTCACAAAAGCCCAAACGGAGCACGGTCGTCCAGTAAAAGCCTTTAACCATTACCTCCTGGCGAGCGGGGCGCGTTATATCCTGGCAGGTGGGGTTGGGCCACTCTCTCTTTCTCCCCATAGTGGTGACGCGTTAAATCCTGACAGGTGGGGCCGAGGTAAATTATGACAGGTGGGGCCGAGGCAACTGAGGTAGCTTATAACAGGTAAGGCCGAGGCAACATATGACAGGTCGGGTCTGTTCTCTCTCTCATTTGTGAATGGCAGACCGCACACTACCTCGAGCAACACCTCCCACCTCCCAAAGACTAGCCATCGCCGCAGCCTGCCCGCATCACAGGCTCTGACTCCTGCGGTGAACTACGGATGACAACGTTGAACGTCCGCCACGACACCAATAGTCTTTCCTCCGCCCGCATTGTCCCTCAAGGCCCAACCAACTGCATGTAGAGCTCCCGCCCCGATGATCTAGATTCTTCTGCCATCGAAGAGAGACCAATGACATCGTGGCATTGCTCGCATTTCTTAGTAAGCTCTTCAATCATGACCCGCCCACCTTATTCAAGCCCTTCGGGACCCCTTTCCCATAAACTCATCTGAAACCCTAATTTTAGGTGCGCCTTTGCGGTCAATATCTGGTCGAAGTGGGCACACCAGCGAGGGAGGGGATTCTATCATGTCCTGCCACGTTCATCTACAACGGATTCGGGGGAAGTGCAGGTAGTTAGTGATACATCCATTTTGCATCATGTTTTTCTATTGTTATTTATATTTTTAAGTTATATTTCACTTTTAAGTGCTATTCTAATGCGCTTTCTCTCTTAAATTGCAAGTTCTATCACAAGAGGGAGATTGCCGGCAGCTGGAATTCTGGACCTGAAAAGAGCTACAACAGAGATAGCTATTCTCCGGAGCTCCAGATGACCTAAACTTTTATGGGAGATTTATTTTTGGAATATATAAAAAATACTGGAAGAAAAAGATCCCTGAGGGGGCCCACCAGCGAGCCTAGGGTGCGTCACTTGAGCTTGTGCGACCACCAGCAAGCCTCCGAGGCTCATCTTCTCCTATATGAAGCCAATTGCCATAGAAAAATAAATAAGAGGAAGACTTTCGGGACGAAGCTCCGCCGTCTTGAGGTGAAACCTGGGCAGGAGCACTTTTGCTCTCCGGTGGAGCGATTCTGCCAAGGATACTTCCCTCCGAGAGGGGGAAATCGAGCCATCGTCACCACCAACGTTCCTCTCATCGTGGGAGGACTCATCTCCATCAACATCTTCACCAGCACCATCTCATATCTAAACCCTAGTTCATCTCTTGTATTCAATCTTTGCCCAAAACCTCAGATTGGTACCTGGGGTTCGCTAATAGTGTTTATTACATCTTGTAGTTGATGCTAGTTGGTTTATTTGGTGGAAGATCATATGTTCAGATTGTTAATCATATATTATTCTCCTCTGATCATGAACATCAATATTATTTGTGAGTAGTTTCATTTGTTCTTGAGGACATGGGAGAAGTCTTATTATAAGTAATCATGTGAAGTTAGTTTTTGTTCAATATTTTGATGATGTGCTATGTTGTTCTTCCTGTAGTGGTGTCGTGTGAGCGTCCACTACATGACACATAACTATGCTTGGGCCTAGGGGAAGGCATTGTGGGATTACTGAGTAGATGATGGGTTGCGAGAGTGACAGAAGGTTAAACCCCAGTTTATGCACTATTCCGTAAGGGGCTGATTCGGATCCATATGTTTCATGCTATGGTTAGATTTATCTTAATTCTTCTCTCGTAGTTGTGAATGCTTGCGAGAGGGGGTAATCATAAGTGGGTTGTTTGTTCAAGTAAGAATGGCACCCTAACACAGGTCCACCCACATAACAATTTATTAAAGTAGTGAACGTGAATTAACGAATCATGATGAAGTTAACTACATGAGATTCCCATGTGTCCTCGAGAACGCTTAGCTCATTATAAGAAGTACGCCCAACTTGTCCTTTGCAATAAAAGGATTGGGCCACCTTGCTGCACTGATACGTCTCAAACGTATCTACTTTTCCAAACACTTATTCTCTTGTTTTGGACTCTAATTTGCATGATTTGAATGGAACTAACCCAGACTGACACTGTCAGTACAACTACCTTGGTGTTGTTTTTGTGCAAAAATAAAGGTTCTTGGATTGGGCTGAAATTTTACAGAGAATTTTTCTAGAATGTATAAAAATTATTGTCGAAAAGATCTACTAGAGGGGGGCCACCACAGAGCCACAAGCTCAGGTGGCACGCCCTAGTGCGTGCCACCTGAGCTTGTGGGCCCCTCGAGCCTCCGTTTGCCCTACCTCCAAGTTCGTAAGTACCGTATCATGGAGAGAAAGTTCCATCATGTTTTATGATACGTCTCCGACGTATCTATAATTTATGAAGTATGCATGCCATGTTTACAACAATTTTATATGGTTTTGGTATGATGTGATTAGAACTAACCTAGACTGGCGTTGTTTTCAGCAGAACTACCGTGGTGTCGTTTTTTGTGCAGAAATAAAAGTTCTCAAAATGGGCTGGAAATTTACGGCGATTTTTTATGGACCAAAAGAGAACCCCAAAGCACAAGAGTTGGACCAGAAGAGTCCCGAGGCGACGACAAGGTAGGGGGGCGCGCCCTACCCCCCAGGAGGGTGCTCCGACCTTGTCGCTGCCTCGTGGACCCCCTTGACGTGAGACTGATGCCAAAAATTCCTATAAATACCAAACCCCCCCAGAAATAAACCTAGATCGGGAGTTCCACCGCCGCAAGCCTCTATAGCCATGAAAAACCAATCTAGGACCTCTCTGGCACCCTGCTGGAGGGGGCCATCATCACCGGAGGCCATCGAGGAGGATCCCGGAGGGGGCCATCATTGTTGGGGAACGCGGTAATTTCAAAAAAATTCCTACGCTCACGCAAGATCATGGTGATGCATAGCAACGAGAGGGGAGAGTGTAGTCCACATACCTTCGTAGACCGTAAGCGGAAGCGTTATGACAACGCGGTTGATGTAGTCGTACGTCTTCACGATCGACCGATCCTGGTACCGAAAGTACGGCACCTCCGCGATATGCACACGTACGGCTCGGTGATGTCCCGCGAACTCTCGATCCAGCTGAGTGTCGAGGGAGAGCTTCGTCAGCACGACGGCGTGATGACGGTGATGGTGAAGCTACCGGCGCAGGGCTTCGCCTAAGCACTGCAACGATATGACCGAGGTGGATTATGGTGGAGGGGGCACCGCACACGGCTAAGAGATCCATGATAAACTTGTGTGTCTATGGGGTGCCCCCTCCCCCGTATATAAAGGATTGGAGGAGGGGGAGAGGGCCGGCCTCCTAGGCGCGCCCAAGGGAAGGAAGGGGGAGAAGAAGAGAAGGAAAGGGGGGCCGGCCCCCCTCCCAATTCGGATTGGGCTTGGGACGGGGGGGCGCCCCCACCTTGGCCACCTCCTCCTCCTTTCTACTATGGCCCATTAAGGCCCATTGACTCCCGGGGGGGTTTCGGTAACCCTCCGGTACTCCGGTAAATGCTCGAACTCACCCGGAACCATTCCGATGTCCAAACATAGCCATCCAATATATCGATCTTTATGTCTCTACCATTTCGAGACTCCTCGTCATGTCCGTGATCACATCTGGGACTCCGAACAACCTTCGGTACATCAAAACACATAAACTCATAATACCGATCGTCACAGAACGTTAAGCGTGCGGACCCTATGGGTTCGAGAACTATGTAGACATGACCAAGACTCATCTCCGTTCAATAACCAATAGCGGAACCTGGATGCTCATATTGGTTCCTACATATTCTACGAAGATCTTTATCGATCAAACCGCATAACAACATACGTTGTTCACTTTTTCATCGGTATGTTACTTGCCTATTTATATGTGAACCTCCCGAAAAACGAACGCAGACGAAACCCTAGACCCGCTCCCTCTCCGCCATCGGACACGTCCGGGCGGAGCCGGACGCGTCCACCGCCGCCCCGACTGTTGAGGATATAGACCTTAGAGTCACCCGCCAGAAGGGGCTGGGTTACTCATAATGGTCATCGCCAGAAGCCCGGCGACAAGCTTGAAGACGGTGGGCCAAAGATGGGCTTAAGACCCGGATATGGCTTAAGGCGCGTAGTTACAACCATCATTATAGGTAGAACTTGTAGTGTAAGGCAAGAATAGTTGAGAGTCCGAGCCGGACACTCTTATGAGCCGGCCGGGACTCTGAGAGCTGCTAGGCGTTAGCCTCCCTATATAAAGGGACGACCCGGTAGCGGTTTAGGGGCAAGAAAGATCTCATCGAGAGCCAGGCATACCAGTTAAGCTCCCTGGTCATCGAAACCCTAATCAATACCACCTCAACTGGACGTAGGCTTTTACCTTCACCGTAAGGGGCCGAACCAGTATAAACCCTTGTGTTCTTTGTCCCGTTAACCCCTTCAAGCTTCCTAGCGGCGATGGCTCCATGACTAAGTCCTAGCTTGAGGACATCTGCCGTGACAATTCCACGACAGTTGGCGCCCACCGTGGGGCCAGCGCACGGTGGATTTGAGTTCTTGAAGGGCAGCTTCGAAGGGCAGCTTCGAAGGGCAGCTTCGAAGGGCTCAAGGGATACGCTGTGGGCCGGATGACCAAGAGTCATCGCGGCAAGCTCTACATCGACGATGCAAACTGGGGCCCTGACGCCGGCTCAATTGAGTACGGGTACCGGGTCTCCTTCGGCGGAATTCATGTTTTCATTAGCAAGATTGGTGAGCCGGGCCCTGAGCCGGATCTCTGCACCGATCTCATCGAGACGGCTCAGCGTGCACGACCTGCCCGGGCCCTGCCTGCCTTAAAGCATGCTTTTGTGGGATGTATCCATGGAGGGCTCTCTGATAGATCTGGATCTGGTGATGAGACGGCCGCCGGCTCTGACGGTGAGTCATCCACAGATGAGTCAAACTCGTTGTATCAACTTCAAGATGGCAGGCTCATGGGTTGTTCCGATGGTGATAGTATTCCGGACCCGTTTGAGCCGCCAAGTCAGGTTGGAGTCTTCATGGCCGGTGCGCAGCCTGTTCAGAACCTTGCTACTGGAGCGGGAAACCCGGTGCCTTCGCCGGCTCAGGTGCTGATGGATCTCACGGACAAGATGACGGCCCTGTTGACCGCCGCGGTTGACCCGGCGGATCAGGCTCAGCATGATGCGGAGGTGGCGCAGTTAAAGTTAGATCTAGTGAAAGCCAAAGAGGATCTGGCAGCGGAAGGGATCAGGATGGCTGCGGAGAGGGCGGCTCTCGACGCCCAAACCTAGTTGATTCAGGCGCAGTCCTTCCGGCTCACGATGGATCAAAACGCGTCCAATGAGGTCATGAGAAGGAGGCATCAAAAAGCCCAATCTCGACTCCCTCCGGTTTATGATCCTCGAAACCTCTTCAACACGCCAGGTGCATGGTCTATTAACCCGCCAGGGATCATAGTGCCCGGGTCTGGGACCCCTGCTCAGCCGCAAGTGATGGGGCCTCCCCGGGTGAACTCTGCCCCGCCTCAGTATGTGCCAATACCACCGGGTCATTATGCTAACCCGCTGGAGAACATGGTAGCCGCAGCAGCGCGGCTGGCGGCCCTCCCAATTGATGGAGACTCTCCGACGGCTGTTGAAACCCGTCGGGTCAGGGAACTCCTTCAGACAGCACTGGCGCAGCAAGAGGCGTACTCCTACAGCCGGGACAGGATCCACTCGACCCCTCGTCCAGGCCGGAGCCCGAGTTACAGCAGACACATGGTCTCAGCGACCGGCTCAAGTAACGTCCGACGCCATGACCCGCCCCCTGGCCATGGCCCGGCTCATAACGGAGCCTTTCACGCACCAGAACAAGACAGAGCGCGGCAAGGGGCGGAGCAGGTGCCTCAGTTGACGGCTTACCAGACTCCCCCGGCTTATCCGACGACTTCCGTCGACGTGGGTATCCCTACCAGGACTGGAGGTGTCCCTTGTTTAGTGCCAGCTCTCCGCAATGAACGTCTACCCAAGGACTTCAAAGGCCCTAGGAAGGTGCCTAATTACATGGCTGACTTACAACCCGCAGCCTGGATCGAGAGTTACGAGATGGCCATGGAACTGCTGGAAGTCAGTGAAGCGGCAATGGCCAAGTACTTCACCATGATGTTAGATGGGACTGCCCGCACTTGGTTGAAAGGGCTACCACCGAATTCCATCGGGTCTTGGGCTGAGCTGAAAGCCCGTTTCATCCAAAACTTCAAGGATACCTGTAGGCAGTCTATGTCAATTGTGGATTTGACTAACTGTAAGCAGCAGGAGGGTGAGTCTACGACACATTGGGTTCGCCGGGTTAAGGAGATAATACATTCCTCTGATAAGATGGATGCCGGCTCTGCAGTCTTAATGTTGGAACAGAATTGTCGTTTTGTGCCCCTGAAGATGAAACTCGGGCGGTTTAAGCGCGACTGCAATGATATGGGTACACTGATGGCGGCTCTTGTCAAGTACGCCGATTCTGATGGTACCAAGGACCCCGCTTCAGATGATGAAAGGACAGGGAAGGGAAAGAAGAACGACAATGGCAAGGGTCATCAGCATAACCCGGGGAACCAAGGAGGTGGAAAGCGTAAGGCCGACGGCAGCCTAGAGTTCATGGCCAACGCCAGCTCATAGGGCAATAACCAGAGACGCAAGGGGAGGCCCCCTCCCCGAGCCGGCGGGTCAGGCCCGACGCTGGAGCAGCTGTTGAATGAGCCTTGTCCAAGGCATGGCTCTAGAGAGAAGCCAGCTACCCATCTGTGAAAGGATTGTGCAATCATGAAGGCTTTTAAGAATTCCAACGCCTTTAACGGCAACGATGGCCCGGGCGGCGGTTCAGGCGCCGGCGGCTTTCATGGCCCGGGCGGCGGCTCAAATTCTAATCCTCAGAATGGTCAAGGGGGCTTTAATCAGCAGTCTGGCCAGGGTCATCAACAGCAGCAGGGGGGTTATCAGACCAATCCAAAGCAGCTCAGCGGTGGCAGTATCATGTGTTTACCACCAGTCTGTGTAAGCGAGATCAGAAGCTTCATAAGAGGGCTGTGAATGCTGTTGAGCCGGCGGTTCCACGATATTTACGGTGGTCTGAGCAGCCTATAGTATGGAGTAGGGAGGATCACCCTCCCCGGGTGGATAATCCGGGTCACTTGGCCTTGGTAGTGGCTCCTCAGGTGGGAGGATATAAGTTCACCAAGGTGCTCATGGATGGAGGTAGCAGCATCAACATCCTCTATTATGAGACTTTCCGTCGTATGGGATTGATTGACAAGAACCTCAGCCAGTCAAACACTATTTTCCATGGTGTGGTACCTGGTAAGTCGGCTTATCCAGTCGGCAAGATCGAGTTGGAAGTGGACTTTGGAGACGAGCACAACTACAGGGTGGAAAAATTGACCTTTGAGGTGGTCAAGATAAGAAGCCCGTATCATGCCATATTTGGGCGGCCGGCTTACGCCAAGTTCATGGCACGGCCGTGTTATGTGTATTTACAGCTCAAGATGCCGGGTCTTAATGGGACCATTACGGTTCATGGCAGCCGAAAGGTGGCCTTGGAGTGTGAGGAAGGCGATGCGGCTTATGCAGAATCTGTTTGTGCAACAGAGGAGTTAAAATTTTACAAGGACAATGTTGACCCAACAGATATGACTTCTCTGAAAAAGCCAACTACGGAGAATGAGCCGGCAATGAAATTTAAGTCGGCTGACGAGACTAAACTTGTTGATTTCGTTCCAGGTGACTCATCTCAGCAGTTTAGCATCAGTGCCAATATGGATCCAAAATAGGAAAGCGCGCTCATCGAGTTCATCCGTGAGAATAAGGACATTTTTGCATGGAAACCTTCTGACATGCCAGGTGTACCTAGAGAACTCGCTGAGCACACTCTCAATGTTGATCCGAAATTTAAGCCGGTCAGGCAATTCCTTCGGCGGTTTAATGAAGAGAGGCGGAAAGCTATTGGTGAAGAGGTGGCCCGGCTCTTGGCGGCCGGATTTATTGTTGAAGTTTTTCACCCAGAGTGGTTAGCTAACCCGGTGCTCGTACTCAAGAAGAACGACACTTGGCGGATGTGTGTGGACTACACAGACTTAAACAAGGCGTGTCCGGCTGATCCTTTTGCCCTTCCCCGTATTGATCAAATTATTGATGCTACGGCAGGTTGTGCGCGCTTAAGTTTCTTGGATGCTTATTCCGGATATCATCAGATTAAAATGGCAGTTAAGGACCAGGAGAAGACGGCGTTCATCACTCCCTTTGGAGCCTTCTGCTATGTGTCCATGCCCTTTGGACTCAAGAGTGCACAGGCGACTTATCAGCGTTGCGTGCAGAACTGTCTTCATAACCAGATTGGGCGCAATGTTCATGCTTATGTGGATGATATTGTGGTTAAATCCAGGAAGGAAGAAACCCTGATAGATGATCTAAGGGAAACCTTTGATAATCTCCGGGTCTACAAGATGATGCTTAACCCGGCCAAGTGTTTTTGGTGTTCCTGCAGGCAAACTCTTGGGTTTCTTGGTTTCTGACAGAGGCATTGAAGCTAATCCGGAGAAGATCAAGGCCATCACCTCCCTGGCTAAGTCGGCGTGTATAAACGACGTCCAGCGCCTGGCGGGTCGCATTGCTGCTTTAAGCCGTTTTATAAGCCGTTTGGGGGAGAAGGCTATGCCATTATATCAGTTGATGAAGAAAATTGATGACTTTGTCTGGAATGATGCAGCTAATACTGCTTTTGAGGAGTTGAAGAGGCAGCTGGCAGAGCCCCCAGTCCTTGCTGCTCCGGTTGATAAGGAGCCTTTATTGTTGTATGTGGCGGCTAACACACGAGCCGTCAGTGTGGCTGTGGTGGTGGAGCGCAAGGAGGAGGGTAAGGAGCATCCGGTTCAGCGGCTGGTTTATTATGTCAGTGAAGTGCTCATCGAGTCCAAACAGCGGTATCCACATTGGCAGAAGCTTGTCTACGGTGTGTTCATGGCGAGCCGGAAGCTTAAACATTATTTCCAGGGTCACCCCATCACTGTGGTTAGTTCTGCCCCCATTGGAGATATCATTCAAAACAGAGAGGCCACAGGGAGAGTGGCTAAGTGGGCTATAGAGCTCGGACCTCATGGTCTGAAATACGTGCCACACACTGCTGTTAAATCTCAGGCCTTGGTGGATTTCATCAATGATTGGACAGAGTCACAAGTGCCCGAGAAAAAGCCGGATAACACATACTGGACTATTCACTTCGATGGGTCCAGGCAATTGGAGGGCTCGGGGGCTGGAGTCATATTGGCTTCCCCTAAGGGTGATAAGTTCCATTATGTGCTACAATTGATGTTCCTTGTACCAACAACGTAGCTGAGTACGAGGCCTTGCTCCACAGTCTTCGGATGGCTAAGGAGATGAGCTTGAGCCGGGTAAGGTGCTTCGGCGACTCAGACTTGGTGGCTCAACAAGTATCAGGCAAGTGGGACTCCAAGGACCCTCTCATGGCGGCTTATCGCCGCGAAGTTGATACCATTGCTGGGCACTTTTAGGGTTACCAAGTAGAGCACATCGATCGCAGGAAGAACGAGGCGGCTGATGCTTTAAGCCGGCTGGGCTCTCAGCGAAAACCGGTGCCGCCCAATACCTTCCTAGACGTCTTGCATAACCCTTCTGTTAAGTTGCCCACAGAGGAAGACTTGGCTGTCCCTGACCCGGAGGCACGGCTGGTGGCGGCTCTCCACATCATCCCGGACTGGACAGTGCCCTATCTGGCTTACATGACCCGGGGAGATTTGCCTGAGGACGAAACTTTGGCCAGACAAATAACCCGGCGGTCTAAGTCAATGATTGTTATCAATGGTGAGTTGCATCACCGCAGTGTTACGGGAGCGTTCCAGCGTTGTGTCTCCCCTGAGGAAGGCCAAGAGATCTTGCGTGAGATTCATGAAGGGGATTGTGGCCATCATGCTGGCTCAAAGTCTCTTGTGGCCAAGGCTTTTTGTCATGGTTTTTATTGGCTGACGGCTCATGCTGATGCGGAGGACTTGGTCAGTAAATGTGATGGTTGCCAAAGGTTCTCGTGACGGGCTCATGTGCCAGCTCAGGAGCTGAGGATGATCCCAATTACTTGGCCCTTTGCGGTCTGGGGGCTTGATATGGTTGGGCCTTTTAAAAGGTCCAAGGATAAGAAGACCCACCTCTTGGTGGCAGTTGACAAATTTACCAAGTGGGTTGAAGCGGAGCCAGTTAGCAAGTGTGATGCAGCCACGGCGGTTCAATTTATGAAAAAGGTGATTTTCCGCTTTGGTTTTCCACACAGCATTATAACTGACAATGGTACCAATCTATCCAAAGGCGCCATGGAGGAGTTTTGTCAACGAGAGCATATCCGACTTGATGTTTCATCAGTGGCTCATCCTCAATCCAATGGTCAAGCTGAGAGGGCTAATCAGGAGATTCTGAAGGGCATCAAGCCCCGGCTTTTGGTCCCTTTGCAACGGACGCCGGGTTGTTGGGTGGAGGAGTTGCCCTCCGTGTTATGGAGCATCAACACTACTCCTAACATGTCTACAGGTTTCACGCCTTTCTTCATGGTTTATGGGGCAGAAGCAGTTCTCCCCAGTGACATCCGTCATGATTCGCCTCGAGTGGCGGCTTATGTTGAGGCGGATAATGAACAGGCGCGCCAAGACGGTCTTGACTTGTTGGACGAACAGCGTGATGTGGCAGCAGCTCGCTCTGCGATTTACCAACAAGACCTGCGCCGTTATCACAGCCGTCGGGTTAAGTCCCGGGTCTTCCAGGAAGGTGATCTGGTGCTCGGGCTCATCCAAGATCAAACAGATGCGCACAAGCTATCCCCGCCTTGGGAAGGGCCCTTTGTGGTCAGCAAGAATTTGCACAACGGGTCATATTACCTCATTGACATTCGGGAGCACAAAGATTCACGTAAGTCGGAGGAAGAGACCCGTCAGCCGTGGAATATAGCTCAGCTTCGGCCTTACTACACTTGAGCCACCGACTCTCATAATGTACATATTTTTCTAAGCCATGTATATATTATGATAAGCAATAAAGCAGGACCTCTGTCCTTTTTTCGCCTCCAAATGTGCACGTGTTGTTTTCATTGCAAGATCACATGGTAACTTGAAGGAGGATCCGGCTTATGGTTGTATTCGAATCTAGCCGTAGGCAATAAGGTCACTTGGGGGCTTCCTGTTCAAACATAGGTCGTATTCGAACCAAAGAGAACATAGCTGTCGATACCCATTTGATTGGCAAAGTGCCGAGCTCATTGGGGAGTTTTCTTTGATCATATTTGAATCATAGTTTAACCCCTTTGGGAACCGACGTGGATCGTATTCGAATCAGCGTCGTTAAACAATTCTTAAGGTCATTTGGGGGCTTCCTGTTCAAACATAGGTCGTATTCGAACCAAAGAGAACATAGCTGTCGGTACCCTCTTGATTGGCATCGCCACACCCACTGGGGGCTATATGATCGCATTCGAATCCTAGCATAACCCCTTTGGGATGAGTCTCTGGTCATATTTGAACCGGAAGCCCCTAAGTTTTTCTGATTCATAGCGAATTTCTTCTGATTATTTCAAGTGTGCACGGCGGATCTCACTTTGCCGGCTTAACTTTGATTTACAGTGCTAGTCGAATACAATCGGTGTTATTAAGACTGGTAAACCGGAATTGAGGTACCAACCTTATTGCCCGGGTTATCTAAGCCGCAAGTGTGCTTGCAGGCTGGTAAGTGTGTTGTTACAGTTATATCAAGGACATAATTGAGGACCAGTCTTTTGTGATTCATATTCCGGGTTATATGCATAAGACTATGATTCTCCGTGCGGTAAGCCGCCTGGAGACTTGTGATTTGTCTTCCTATGCAGGATAGTTAAAGACAACTATTTAAGCTTAAGGAACATGACTGATCAACTATGACCCGGAGACATATAAGGAAGCAACTTTCATGGAATTCAGCATTCAACACGTGCACGATGGCATGGCACAGTTAAAGTGTTGATCCTATTCTATTACAAGACTCATTGAGTCCAAAAGGGTGAAGCATTGTTTCGCATAAACTGCCTGCGGAGTTACGATGCATGCTGGGTTGAAGATTCCGGTTCATCCCTCTCCTCCCCTCCGGCTGTTCCTAAGACCTGGAAAGTTGACGACTTCCAGTCAATGCCGCTCAAAGCTTCAAATTGAGCTTCCTCGTCAATTAACCCGGCCGGGTCAATCTCCGGGGCGAAGGTGTGCTTACGGGCTGGCGGGACTAAGCTGACGGCTTCATAACGCGGAGTGGGGATCCTCTGATTTTCTGCATTGTAACCCGGCTGGTACTTGGTCAGATCTGTATCATTGCCAATCAGAGTGGCCACCGGGCGTACGATCTTCATGCAGGCTGCAAAGTCCCTTTGGTCGAAGGCGGTGCCGTCTTCCTTCAAGTTGGGATAGCCCAGAGCGATGTCCGCCGGGTCTAGTTTTGGAAGGAACGCCTTGGCCCGGCTTAGAGCAGCTATGGCTCCGGCTCTTGCAGAGGCCCGTCGCAGCTCTTGGATACGTTGAGGAAGAACGGCGAGCCGGCGATGAACTTCCGCCAGGTGAGTCGGCACCTCATTGGATAGGGCCACCACAGCCAAAGCACGCTGTGACCCGGTGTAGAGTTGCTCCACCAGGGTGTACACGGCCTTTAACTTGGTTACCACGCTTTGGTTGAGGTTGGCGCTTCTGGGACCTGTTTAACAGAATAAGATAAGCCGCCGACAAGGATGAGTTATGAGCTATAAAGATTCTAAACTTGATGAAAGCCGGCGAAATGACTTACCGAAGATTGCGGCAACCATCTGGGACACTTGGCGCTTTAAGCCGGAGAGTTCGGCGGTCTTCTCTGACAGAGCCTTCTCCGCCTGTTCGGCCCGGCTCACCAGAGTAGCCTTATCTTCGGCCCAGGCTTTCCGTTCAGCGTCAAAGTCCGTCTTCAGCTTTTCTTGCGCAGCAATACTGGACACAAATTTGGCATTTGCTTTCCGGGTCTCAGTTTCTTGCGTCTTCAGACGGGTCTTGAGATAGGAGATGTCAGCTTCAAACTTCTTGCCAGCAGCCTGCATAATTTCTGGGTCATAGGATGAACAGTTACTATGCAATTTTAAAAGTCCCAAGCACTTTCCAAGCAAAGACACTTGGCACTTGGGGGCTAATGCATATCGAACATTTCTATTTACAAGTTACCGGTTCAAACGGTTAAGCCGGAACTTAAGTCTACAACATATTCTCTCATAAGTAGTAGACTTGGGGGCTAGAGCATGGTAAGAATAACAAGATAACTATGCAGTAAGTAAGAAGAAAGAAGAGTGATACCTCAGACTTCTGCTGAATCTGGTTCACCATGGCAATCTCTACGTCCCGGCTCTTGTGCACCTGGCTGATATAGCCGGAGATGATCTCTCCGATTCTCAGATTGCCATAGTCGGTGAGGTCCAGATTGGCCCGGTGGCGCCCTAACAACTCCTCCTTAGCGGAGCACTTGGCCAGCGCAGTAGGTCTCCCCGGCTCAACAAATTCCGTCCGGGTGATTACCACATCCAGGTCATCTGCTGGTTGAGCCGAGCTGGAGGCCTTCGGGTTAGCAGAAGCTTCTGCTATTGGCTTGTCGGTTGGAGCAGTGGCTTCAGGAGCAGAGGCAGCTGGCGGTTCTTGAGCGGCTACCTCCGGTTCAGGCAAGTCCAGCTTTTCGACCGGCTTGTTCTTCTTCGCCCTTTTGCTGAGTTTTGCCTGGGCACTGAAAAGACAGAAAGGTTAAGCACAAAAGTGTAAGTAAAGACAAAGTACAACATGAGATGATCATCATTACCCGGGCACGGTCTTGAAAGCCGGCAGGTTCGACTGCATAGAGTCGCCGGAAGAGGGGGAAGTTTCCTGATAATTTGAGTCAGAAGAATTGAGCGGTTGACGTATAACACTCGCCAAAGGATGAAAAGGGTATAAGTTGGAGATAACCTCAGTTCGGCGTTTCCTCGATGCGTCAGGTAACCCGGAGGAGAGGTCAGCGTCCTTGTTGGTCCGGGTGTGACGCCGGCTCTCATGAACCTGTCGCTTCAAAATAAATTGAGGATCTTGATAAGCTAAAGGATGTGAAAAGCTTACTTTCCGGGTTACCCTTCGGACTTTCAGCCTTGGCAAGGGCTCCGAGTCAGAGGAAAGTGACATTACCTCTTCAACCACCGGGTTACTTGCTCCGGTGTCATCCTGTTGATGAACAGTATTGGTAAAGTGGACAGAAATAAACAAGACATACAACAAGAGCTTACAGGTTCAGGGGTTACCTCTGACTCGGAGCTGTCGCTTAGTTGCATCAGCTCTGAAGCAGTAGGCCTACTTCCCTTCTTGCGGGGAGCGGCTCTCTTGGCGGCTTTCTTGGCTTTCCTGGCCTTCTTGGCCGCCTCGTGGTCATATTTGACCTTCCAGAATTTGTCATCAGCCTGAAAAATACAATGATGATTTCTTAAAGATTCAGATGAAGGTTATCTGCAGAAGAAGATAAAATGTTCAGATCAGCGGCTTACTGCTGGGGCTGGGTTGATCTTGCAGAAGGGGGCTAACCCGGTCCTCCCGCAGTCTGCCAAGCTCTCATTTAAAAGAGCCTTGGTCATGTCTTCAGCAACGTCTTCAAGGAGGTCGTTGCGGCTGTGTCGCAGGGGGTCATCTTTCCGGCCTGTGTATTCACACATTAAGCCGGGGCGGCGGCTCAGGGGGATCACCCGCCACGAGATCCAGACCCGGACCAGATCGATTCCGTTGAGACCATTGCCCAGGAGAGCTTTGATCTTGTTGATGGTGAGGAGCAGAGGTTGGCGCTCCACCTGAGTTAACTTGTCAGACAGAGGGTGAGTTGGTTCCAGACGTGAAGGGTGAAAGCCGGGCAGCGGGCTCTCGTCAGCCGGCGACGTGTCTTGGCAATAGAACCACGTCAGGTTCCAGTCCTTTGGGTGACTCGGTGGCTCGGCGTAAGGGAAAAGACAGTCTCTCCGTCGCTGAATGGAGATGCCGCCTAGTTCCAAGCTTGGCCCGTTGGCGCACTCGTTCTGACGGTTCAGGTAGAAGAGCTCTCTAAAGAGCAGCAGGCTGGGCTCTTCTCCAAGATAAACCTCGCAGAACACTTGGAAATTGCATATGTTGGACACCGAGTTGGGTCCTATATCTTGTGGCCGCAGGTCAAAGAAATTCAGTACATCCCTGAAGAACTTTGAGCCGGGCGGTGCGAAGCCCCGGCTCATGTGATCCGCAAAAATCACTACCTCCCCGTCCTTTGGCTGTGGTCTCTCCTCTGACGGGCCAGGGGCACGGTAGGACATGACGTCCTTCTTGGGGAGGTAACCCGACTTCACAAAGTCTGCTAAGGTCTCGTCGGTGACGTTGGACCTCATCCAATTGCAAGTGATGGGAGCTTTGGGAGCTTTGGGAGGCATGGTGAAAGTCGGAAGCCTATGATAAAAGGAAACATGCCCGGTTTAATTATAAGCCGGAGGAAATTTACAGTTCAATGTTAAAGTGGCGGCTTATGTTGGGGACTAATGACATATATCTAAGTGCATCGGGTGATATAAGCCGCTGGTGTGCTTGAGAGTAATTCAAATCGTCTACAGCCTTGTTGTAAGTGAGCCGGAAAATTTTACGGCGCGTGGCTTCTGTTGAGCCGGAAGGTTCTATGGCGCGTGGCTTCTTTAAGCCGGAAATGTAAACCGCCATAGCTCAACAGAAGCAGTTTTTTACTAAGTATGGTGAAAACAAGTTTCACAGATCGCGGTGAAAATTTCGGATCAAAATGGTCGACTAAAGGGAAAAATTTCTAGACCTAAAGCAGACGCAGGAGAAGTTCGCAGGCTCAAATAGGGACTCTATGCAGTAAAAAGAGATCTATTTGCATTTGAAATGGGTGCCAAACAACTACCGCAGCAAGTCTATACAGGTCTAAGATCAAGAAGGGCAGTAAAAATGAAAACTACCGAGAGCTCGTGGGCGACGGCGAAGAACACGGACGAACAGGACGAACCCTACTGCAGATCTATTCTACGGGGTAGCCAGGACTTACAGGTGCTGGTGAGTCGCGGAGGTCGCCGCCGTTTTCTCTGGACACAACAGGTTGATGCAGCGGCCGGAGTTGGTGAGGAGGAGGAGACCCGCGGCGGCGACAGCAACAGAGCTCGAGCGGAGGAACAGTGGCGCGAGGAGGAAGACGAGTGGTTGAAGACCCGAGGGTCGGGCTATTTATAAGGTCAGTCTCATAAGTGGGCGCGAGAATCGAGGAGGCCACGGCGCGGTTATCTCGCCCAAGAGGCGCCTCGATTTTCGGGATGGCAGTAAAGATAAGATTCGTTGCAAATCTGGTGGAGTAAAAAATGGACTTAATGGAAGATGACGTCACGACGGATTACCCGGAGTCCAGAGGATGACGTCACGCCGGGTTATGGCCTTCACACAATTGTAAGCCGGAGGTTTTCTGTCGAAAGAATTGAAGATTGACATGAGCCGGCTCAAATCAATCTGGGGCCTAATGTTGAGGATATAGACCTTAGAGTCACCCGCCAGAAGGGGCCGGGTTACTCATAATGGTCATCGCCAGAAGCCCGGCGACAAGCTTGAAGACGGTGGGCCAAAGATGGGCTTAAGACCCGGATATGGCTTAAGGCCCGTAGTTACAACCATCATTATAGGTAGAACTTGTAGTGTAAGGCAAGAATAGTTGAGAGTCCGAGCCGGACACTCTTATGAGCCGGCCGGGACTCTGAGAGCTGCTAGGCGTTAGCCTCCCTATATAAAGGGACGACCCGGCAGGGGTTTAGGGGCAAGAAAGATCTCATCGAGAGCCAGGCATAGCAGTTAAGCTCCCTGGTCATCGAAACCCTAATCAATACCACCTCAACTGGACGTAGGCTTTTACCTTCACCGTAAGGGGCCGAACCAGTATAAACCCTCGTGTTCCTTGTCCCATTAACCCCTTCAAGCTTCCTAGCGGCGATGGCTCCACGACTAAGTCCTAGCTTGAGGACATCTGCCGTGACAATTCCACGACACCGGCCAATCATGGCGTGACACGTCACCGCCGCCGTCCCCGCGCCACTGCGGCCCGCCGGCCCGTCCGCGGCCCCCGCGGCCCGTCGCCTCCCCGCGAGCCCGTGCGCCGCCGCGGCTCCCCGCCGCCTCGCCGCTCGCCACCGGCCGCCGCCGCCGCCATCGCCGACGCGCTGCTCCGCCGCCGCGCCCGAGCGCCGCCGCCTCCGCGCCGTCGCCCACCGTCGCCCCTCCGGCCGCCGTCCTCCACCTCCTCCCCAAGCCCGCGCCCGGCCGCCGCCCTCCTCTCCTTCCTCCGTCGCCGTCCGCCATCGCCGACCACGGGAGGCCGAGCCCGAGCTCCTCTCGCTCGATCCGATCTGGTTTGACCCCGTACGTTGACTTTTCCCGTCCCCGGAAAAATTCCTAAGTCTTTGCGTTTTCACATGAAGTGCCCCTGTTCATCAGTGCATAACTCTCTGTGCGTAGCTCCGTTTCGCGCGTGTAATATGTCGAATTGTTTGTCTCGTGATTCTCTACATTTTGTTCAATTGCACCATGTTCATTAGAGGCCATCTTGATGTCCAAATCTCTCGTGCAAGAGTGCTAGTTGCTGTTGTCTGCTGGTTCTTAGCAGAACTTGGAGATTTGTTATTTTTGTATCACTAAATCTGTGCATCTTATGGGCATGAGCTCTACATGTGTTTTGTTGTATGTCATGCCATCTTTCCATGAGTGTATTCCATGTATTTTTGTGATCTCTGTGGTGACTAGCACAAGCATGCAAACTAGGCCCCGATCCTGGTACCGAAAGTACGGCACCTCCGCGATATGCACACGTTCGGCTCGGTGATGTCCCGCGAACTCTCGATCCAGCTGAGTGTCGAGGGAGAGCTTCGTCAGCACGACGGCGTGATGACGGTGATGGTGAAGCTACCGACGCAGGGCTTCACCTAAGCACTGCAACGATATGACCGAGGTGGATTATGGTGGAGGGGGCACCGCACACGGCTAAGAGATCCATGATAAACTTGTGTGTCTATGGGGTGCCCCCTCCCCCGTATATAAAGGATTGGAGGAGGGGGAGAGGGCCGGCCTCCTAGGCGCGCCCAAGGGAAGGAAGGGGGAGAAGAAGAGAAGGAAAGGGGGGCCGGTCCCCCTCCCAATTCGGATTGGGCTTGGGGGGGGGGGGCGCCCCCACCTTGGCCACCTCCTCCTCCTTTCTACTATGGCCCATTAAGGCCCATTGACTCCCGGGGGGTTCCGGTAACCCTCCGGTACTCCGGTAAATGCTCGAACTCACCCGGAACCATTCCGATGTCCAAACATAGCCATCCAATATATCGATCTTTATGTCTCTACCATTTCGAGACTCCTCGTCATGTCCGTGATCACATCTGGGACTCCGAACAACCTTCGGTACATCAAAACACATAAACTCATAATACCGATCGTCACAGAACGTTAAGCGTGCGGACCCTATGGGTTCGAGAACTATGTAGACATGACCAAGACTCATCTCCGTTCAATAACCAATAGCGGAACCTGGATGCTCATATTGGTTCCTACATATTCTACGAAGATCTTTATCGATCAAACCGCATAACAACATACGTTGTTCACTTTTTCATCGGTATGTTACTTGCCCGAGATTCGATCGTCGGTATCTCAATACCTAGTTCAATCTCGTTACCGGCAAGTCTCTTTACTCGTTCTGTAATACATCATCCCGTAACTAACTCATTAGTCACATTGCTTGCAAGGCTTATAGTGATGTGTATTACCGAGAGGGCCTAGAGATACCTCTCTGATAATTGGAGTGACAAATCCTAATCTCGATCTATGCCAACTCAACAAACACCATCGGAGACACCTATTGGGGAACGCAGTAATTTCAAAAAAAATCCTATGCTCACGCAAGATCATGGTGATGCATGGCAACGGGAGGGGAGAGTGTAGTCCACGTACCCTCGTAGACCGTAAGCGGAAGCATTATGGCAACGCGATTGATGTAGTCGTATGTCTTCACGATCGACCGATCCTAGTACTGAAAGTACGGCACCTCCGCGATCTGCACACGTTCGGCTCGGTGACGTCCCGCGAACTCTCGATCCAGCTGAGTGTCGAGGGAGAGCTTCGTCAGCACGATGGCGTGATGATGGTGATGATGAAGCCACCGGCGCAGGGCTTCGCCTAAGCACTGCAATGATATGACCGAGGTGGATTCTGGTGGAGGGGGGGCACTGCACACGGCTAAGAGATCAACGATCAACTTGTTTGTCTATGGGGTGCCCCCTCCCCCGTATATAAAGGAGTGGAGGAGGGGGAGAGGGCCGGCCTCCTAGGCGCGTCCAAGGGGGGAGTCCTACTCCCGGTGGGAGTAGGATTCCCCCTTCCCTAGTTGGAGTAGGAGAGGGAAGGAAGGAGGAGAAGAAGAGAAGGAAAGGGGGGCCGGCCCCCTTCCCAATTCGGATTGGGCTTGGGGGCCCACCTTGGCCGCCTCCTCCTCCTTTCCACTATGGCCCATTAAGGCCCATTGACTCCCCGGGGGGTTCCGGTAACCCCCCGGTACTCCGGTAAATGCCCGAACTCACCCGGAAACATTCCGATTTCCAAACATAGCCATCCAATATATCGATCTTTATGTCTCGACCATTTCAAGACTCCTCGTCATGTCCGTGATCACATCCGGGACTCCGAACAACCTTCGGTACATAAAAACACATAAACTCGTAATACCGATCGTCACAGAACTTTAAGCGTGCAGACCCTACGGGTTCGTGAACTATGTAGACATGACCGAGACTCATCTCCGGTCAATAACCAATAGCAGAACCTGGATGCTCATATTGGTTCCTACATATTCTACGAAGATATTTATCGGTCAAACTGCATAACAACATACGTTGTTCCCTTTGTCATCGGTATGTTACTTGCCGGAGATTCGATTGTCGGTATCTCAATACCTAGTTCTATCTCGTTACCGGCAAGTCTCTTTACTCGTTCCGTAATACATCATCCCGTAACTAACTCATTAGTCACATTGCTTGCAAGGCTTATAGTGATGGGTATTACCGAGAGGGCCCAGAGATACCTCTCCGACAATCGGAGTGACAAATCCTAATCTCGATCTATGCCAACTCAACAAATACCATCAGAGACACCTGTAGAGCATATTTATAATCACCCAGTTACGTTGTGACGTTTGATAGCACACAAAGTGTTCCTATGGTATTCGGGAGTTGCATAATCTCATAGTCATAGGAACATGTATAAGTCATGAAGAAAGCAATAGCAACATACTAAACGATCAAGTGCTAAGCTAACGGAATGGGTCAAGTCAATCACATCATTATCTAATGATGTGATCCCGTTAATCAAATGACAACTCATGTCTATGGCTAGGAAACTTAACCATCTTTGATTCAACGAGCTAGTCAAGTAGAGGCATACTAGTGACACTCTGTTTGTCTATGTATTCACACATGTACTAAGTTTCCGGTTAATACAATTCTAGCATGAATAATAAACATTTATCATGATATAAGGAAATATAAATAACAACTTTATTATTGCCTCTAGGGCATATTTCCTTCAGTCTCCCACTTGCACTAGAGTCAATAATCTAGATTACACAGTAATGATTCTAACACCCATGGAGTCTTGGTGATGATCATGTTTTGCTCGTGAGAGAGGCTTAGTCAACGGGTCTGCAACATTCAGATCCGTATGTATCTTGCAAATCTCTATGTCTCCCTCCTTGACTTGATCGCGGATGGAATTTAAGCGTCTCTTGATGTGCTTGGTTCTCTTGTGAAATCTGGATTCCTTTGCCAAGGCAATTGCACCAGTATTATCACAAAAGATTTTAATTAGACCCGATGCACTAGGTATGACACCTAGATCGGATATGAACTCCTTCATCCAGACTCCTTCATTTGCTGCTTCCGAAGCAGCTATGTACTCCGCTTCACACGTAGATCCCGCCATGACGCTTTGCTTAGAACTGCACCAACTGACAGCTCCACCGTTCAATATAAATACGTATCCGGTTTGTGACCGAGATTCATCCGGATCAGTGTCAAAGCTTGCATCGACGTAACCATTTACGACGAGCTCTTTGTCACCTCCATAAACGAGAAACATATCCTTAGTCCTTTTTAGGTATTTCAGGATGTTCTTGACCGATATCCAGTGATCCACTCCTGGATTACTTTGGTACCTTCCTGCTAAACTAATAGCAAGGCACACATCAGGTCTGCTACACAGCATTGCATACATGATAGAGCCTATGGCTGAAGCATAGGGAACAACTTTCATTTTCTCTCTATCTTCTGCAGTGGCTGGGCATTGAGTCTGACTCAACTTCACACCTTGTAACATAGGCAAGAACCCTTTCTTTGCTTGATCCATTTTGAACTTCTTCAAAACTTTATGAAGGTATGTGCTTTGTGAAAGTCCAATTAAGCGTCTTGATCTATCTCTATAGATCTTGATGCCTAATATATAAGCAGCTTCACCGAGGTCTTCCATTGAAAAACTCTTGTTCAAGTATCCTTTTATGCTATCCAGAAATTCTACATCATTTCCAATCAACAATATGTCATCCACATATAATATCAGAAATGCTACAGAGCTCTCACTCACTTTCTTGTAAATACAGGCTTCTCCAAAAGTCTGTATAAAACCATATGCTTTGATCACACTATCAAAACGTTTATTCCAACTCTGAGATGCTTGCACCAGTCCATAAATGGATCGCTGGAGTTTGCACACTTTGTTAGCATCCTTTGGATCGATAAAAGCTTCAGGTTGCATCATATATAACTCTTCTTCCAGAAATCCATTCGGAATGCAGTCTTTACATCCATTTGCCAAATTTCATAATCATAAAATGCAGCAATTGCTAACATGATTCAGACAGACTTAATGTAACACCCCGGATGTAACTTTCCATATTTGTAACTCCAACTCTTGCCATTTTCGGCTATGTGTTATGATATTCCCTCCATGGTCGGGTTTTGTCTTTCGTTTTGCATTTTTTTCAGGTCGTGCATTTCATATCATGTCATCATGTGCATTGCATTTGCATACGTGTTCATCTCATGCATCCGAACATTTTCCCCGTTGTCCGTTTTGCAATCCGACGCTCCTATCTCCTCCGGCGCACCCCTCTTGTTTTCTTTTGTGTGCGGGTGTCGAACGTTCTCGGAATGGACCGAGGCTTGCCAAGTGGCCTTAGTATACCACCCGGAGACCACCAGTCAAGTTTCGTTCCATTTGGAGGTCGTTTGGTACTCCAACGGTTAACCGGGCAGCCGCAAAGTTCATTTGTGTGTGCAGCAAAAACACCCCTAAAAACCAGCCCAAAACCCACCAAACTCTTCCATGCTCTAGGTCATTCGATCACGATCGTGTGGGCAAAAACCGCACCTCATTTGGACTCTCCTAGCTCCCTCTACCTATTTATATGTGAACCTCCCGAAAAACGAACGCAGACGAAACCCTAGACCCACTCCCTCTCCGCCGCCGGACACGTCCGGGAGGAGCCAGACGCGTCCACCGCCGCCCCGACCAATCACGGCATGACACGTCACCGCCGCCGTCCCTGCGCCGCCGCGGCCCCCGCTGCCCGTCGCCTCCCCCGCGAGCCCGCGCGCCGCCACGGCTCCCCGCCGCCTCGCCGCTCGCCACCGGCAGCCGCCGCCGCCGCCATCGCCCGCCGCCGCCGCCATCGCTGGCGCGCTGCTCCGCCGCCGCGCCCGAGCGCCTCCGCCTCCGCGCCGTCGCCCCTCCGGCCGCCGTCCTCCACCTCCTCCCCAAGCCCGCGCCCGGCCGCCGCCCTCCTCTCCTTCCTCCGTCGCCGGCCGCCATCGCCAACCACGGGAGGCCAAGCCCGAGCTCCTCTCGCTCGATCCGATCTGGTTTGACCCCGTACGTTGACTTTTCCCGTCCCCGGAAAAATTCCTGTCTTTGCGTTTTCACATGAAGTGCCCCTGTTCATCAGTGCATAACTCTCTGTGCGTAGCTCCGTTTCGCGCGTGTAATATGTCAAATTGTTCGCCTCGTGATGCTCTACATTTTGTTCAATTGCACCATGTTCATTAGAGGCCATCTTGATGTCCAAATCTCTCGTGCAAGAGTGCTAGTTGCTGTTGTCTGCTGGTTCTTAGCAGAACTTGGAGATTTGTTATTTTTGTATCACTAAATCTGTGCATCTTATGGGCATGAGCTCTACATGTGTTTTGTTGTATGTCATGCCATATTTCCAAGGGTGTATGCCATGTATTTTTGTGATCTCTGTGGTGACTAGCACAAGCATGCAAACTAGGCCCCGTAATGTTCCTGATTTCAGAGAGTGATTTCTCAAAGTCTCTGTCTGCTGTTATTTTGTTGCCATGTAAACTTGATGCTACAGAGAGATCCATGCATATTTTGGAGATGTTCAGTAAGGATGTTTTGTAGCTATTGTTGTAATTGATCCATTCCTGTACTTGTTTGCAATTATGGGTTGCCATAGCATGACTCAATCTTGCTCTACTTTTGCTATAAAATATTTCAGGCAGATTGTCAACATGATATTCATTTTTGCCAAGCTTGTTGTAGTTGATCCATACATGCTATGCTTTTGTTCTTGCCATTGATACCTTAATAAATATGCCATATTGCTGTAGGTATGCTAGTTTTGTCATGCATTGCTTTGTGGTGAGTGCATCAAGCTCACAAAGATGCCCTCATATTATTGTTTCTGCCATGCTCTGTTTTCTGCTAAGTCTGAAACCTGATAACGAAACTTGCTATGTTTACAAGCTTGCCATCATATCTTCTGGTCCTTTTTGGCTTATGGTCAGTAAGGGACTTTTGTCATATGCTTTTAGTATAACACTTCCATGTCTTGCTTTGCTATGTTAACTTTCTGTAGCATGTTGATTTCGTGCTCTGAACATTGCTACCTGATGCTGTTTTATGCCATGTCCAGTAATTTCACTAAGTCTGTGAACCTGTTATCTTTTGCACTTTTGCCATGCTTGTTTGAGCTTGTTATGTTGTGATCTAGCCGTAGCTCATTGTTCATTTTTGTCAAGCATCTCCTGTAGATTACTGCCATATGCTTTGTTGCTATGTTGGAGTGCCGTAGCATTGTTGCTTGTTGCATTTTAAGTGCTATCATGCTGTTAATCGCAGATTCGTGTCATTCTTGTTTTGCTTGCCATTTGCTAACCGTGCATCCGTTTCCGGTGATCTTTATATCGATTTCGACCAAAATCATCTCATCTTTCCAGTGGCATGCTTGGTTTGCCAAGTTTCTGCCTTGTTCATCATTTTCCTTCCGGAGCACGCATATGCATCGCATATCATATCTTGCATATCATACATGTCTTGCATCATGTTGCTTGCGCATTTCTCGTGATTGATTGTGGTTCTGTTGCTTGTGTTCTTGTCCTGGATAGAGCCGGGAGACGAGTTCGTGAACGAGGAACCTGTTGAGTACGCTTACGAGGATCAAGCTTTCGACAACTCTGAGAACCTTGCAGGCAAGATGACCACCCCTCGAAATCACTTCTATCTTTGCTTTGCTAGTTGTTCGCTCTATTGCCATGCTGCGCTACCTATCACTTGCTATAGCATGTCTCCCATATTGCCATGTCAGCCCCTAACCATCATTTCCTAGCAAACCGTTGTTTGGCTAAGTTACCGCTTTTGCTCATCCCCTCTTATAGCGTTGCTAGTTGCAGGTGAAGTTGAAGTTGTTCCATGTCGGAACATGGATATGTTGGGATATCACAATATCTCTTATTTAATTAATGCATCTATATATATTTGGTAAAGAGTGGAAGGCTCGGCCTTATGCCTGGTGTTTTGTTCCACTCTTGCCGCCCTAGTTACTGATATACCGGGATTATGTTCCTTGAGTTTGCGTTCCTTACGCGGTTGGGTGATTTATGGGACCCCCTTGACAGTTCGCCTTGAATAAAACTCCTCCAGCAAGGCCCAACCTTGGTTTTACCATTTGCCACCTAAGCCTTTTTCCCCCGGGTTTTCTAGAGCCTGAGGGTCATCTTTATTTAAACCCCCGGGCCAGTGCTCCTCTGAGTATTGGTCCAACCTGTCAGTCGCCGGTGGCCACCAGGGGCAACTCTGGTCTGGCCTATCGGAAGCTTGGACAATCCGGTGTGCCCTGAGAACGAGATATGTGCAGCTCCTATCGGGATTTGTCGGCACATTCGGGTGGCTTTGGTGGTCTTGTTTTACCATTGTCGAAATGTCTTGTAAACCGGGATTCCGAGACTGATCGGGTCTTTCCGGGAGAAGGTTTATCCTTCGTTGACCGTCAGAGCTTATGATGGGCTAAGTTGGGACACCCCTGCAGGGTAATATCTTTCGAAAGCCGTGCCCGCGGTTATGAGGCAGATGGGAATTTGTTAATGTCCGGTTGTAGAGAACTTGTCACTTGACCCAGCTAAAATACATCAACTGCGTGTGTAGGCGTGATGGTCTCTTCTCGACGGAGTCCGGGAAGTGAACACGGTTTGAGTTATGTATGACGTAGGTAGGAGTTCAGGATCACTTCTTGGTCATTGCTAGATGACAGCCGTTCCGTTGCTTCTCTTCTCGCTCTCTCTTGCGAATGTTAGCCACCATAGAGGCTTATTGCCGCTGCAGCTCCACCTCTTTACGCCATCCTTTCCTATAAGCTTAAATAGTCTTGATCTCGCGGGTGTGAGATTGCTGAGTCCCCGTGACTCACAGATTCTACCAAAACAGTTGCAGGTGCCGACGATGCCAGTGCAGATGATGGGATCGATCTCAAGTGGGAGTTCGATGAGGAACGTGGTCGTTACTATGTGTCTTTTCCTGATGATCAGTAGTGGAGCCTAGTTGGTACGATCGGGGACCTAGCATTTGGGGTTGTCTTATTTTCTTCTGAATTTTGACCGTAGTCGGTCTATATGTTTGTATTCTGGATGATGTATGAATTATATTTATGTATTTTGTGAAGTGGCGATTGTAAGCCAACTCTTTATCCCATTCTTGTTCATTACATGGGATTGTGTGAAGATGACCCTTCTTGCGACAAAACCAGTATGCGGTTATGCCTCTAAGTCGTGCCTCGACACGTGGGAGATATAGCCGCATCGTGGGCATGACACTTAAGCATCGCTACGGGTGAGAAGGTCTCATCGTAGTCAACTCCTTGAACTCGTCGAAAACCTTTCGCGACAAGTCGAGCTTTGTAGACAGTAGCATTACCGTCAGCGTCAGTCTTCTTCTTGAAGATCCATTTATTCTTGATGGCTTGCCGATCATTGGGCAAGTCAACCAAAGTCCACACTTTATTCTCATACATGGATCCCATCTCAGATTTCATGGCCTCAAGCCATTTTGCGGAATCTGGGCTCATCATCGCTTCGTCATAGTTCGTAGGTTTGTCATGGTCAAGTAACATGACCTCCAGAACAGGATTACCGTACCACTCTGGTGCGGATCTTACTCTGGTTGACCTACAAGGTTTGGTAGTAACTTGATCTGAAGTTACATGATCATCATCATTAGCTTCCTCACTAATTGGTGTAGGAGTCACAGGAACAGATTTCTGTGAGGAACTACTTTCCAACAAGGGAGCAGGTACAATTACCTCATCAAGTTCTACTTTCCTCCCACACACTTCTTTTGAGAGAAACTCCTTCTCTAGAAAGAATCCATTCTTAGCAACGAATGTCTTGCCTTCGGATCTGTGATAGAAGGTGTACCCAACAGTCTCCTTTGGGTATCCTATGAAGACAAATTTTTCTGATTTGGGTTCGAGCTTATCAGGTTGAAGCTTTTTCACATAAGCATCGCAGCCCCAAACTTTAAGAAACGACAACTTGGGTTTCTTGCCAAACCACAGTTCATAAGGTGTCGTCTCAACGGATTTAGATGGTGCCCTATTTAACGTGAATGCAGCCGTCTCTAAAGCATAACCCCAAAACGATAGCGGCAAATCAGTAAGAGACATCATAGATCGCACCATATCTAATAAAGTACGATTACGACATCCGGACACACCATTAGGTTGTGGTGTTCTGGGTGGCGTGAGTTGCGAAACTATTCCGCATTGTTTCAAATGAAGACCAAACTCGTAACTCAAATATTCTCCTCCATGATCAGATCGTAGAAACTTTATTTTCTTGTTACAATGATTTTCCACTTCACTATGAAATTCTTTGAACTTTTCAAATGTTTCAGACTTATGTTTCATCAAGTAGATATACCCATATCTTCTCAAATCATCTGTGAAGGTGAGAAAATAACGATACCCGCCGCGAGCCTCAATATTCATTGGACCACATACATCAGTATGTATGATTTCCAACAAATCTGTTGCTCGCTCCATTGTTCCGGAGAACGGAGTTTTAGTCATCTTGCCCATGAGGCATGGTTCACAAGTACCAAGTGATTCATAATCAAGTGATTCCAAAAGTCCATCAGAATGGAGTTTCTTCATGCGCTTTACACCAATATGACCCAAATGGCAGTGCCACAAATAAGTTGCACTATCATTATCAACTCTGCATCTTTTGGCTTCAATATTATGAATATGTGTGTCACTACTATCGAGATTCAACAAAAATAGACCACTCTTCAAGGGTGCATGACCATAAAAGATATTACTCATATAAATAGAACAACCATTATTCTCTGATTTAAATGAATAACTGTCTCGCATCAAACAAGATCCAGATATAATGTTCATGCTCAACGCTGGCACCAAATAGCAATTATTCAGGTCTAAAACTAATCCCGAAGGTAGATGTAGAGGTAGCGTGCCGACGGCGATCACATGGACTTTGGAACCATTTCCCACGCGCATCGTCACCTCGTCCTTAGCCAATCTTCGCTTAATCCGTAGTCCCTGTTTCGAGTTGCAAATATTAGCAACAGAACCTGTATCAAATACCCAGGTGCTATTGCGAGCATTAGTAAGGTACACATCAATAACATGTATATCACATATACCTTTGTTCACCTTGCCATCCTTCTTATCCGCCAAATACTTGGGCAGTTCCGCTTCCAGTGACCAGTCCCTTTGCAGTAGAAGCACTCAGTCTCAGGCTTAGGTCCAGAGTTGGGCTTCTTCACTTGAGTAGCAACTTGCTTGATGTTCTTCTTGAAGTTCCCCTTCTTCCCTTTACCCTTTTTATTGAAACTAGTGTTCTTGTTGACCATCAACACTTGATGCTCCTTCTTGATTTCTACCGCCGCAGCCTTTAGCATTGCGAAGAGCTCGGGAATTGTCTTATCCATCCCTTGCATGTTATAGTTCATCACGAAGCTCTTGTAGCTTGGTGGCAGTGATTGAAGAATTCTGTCAATGACACTATCATAAGGAAGATTAACTCCCAGTTGAATCAAGTGATTGTTATACCTAGACATTTTGAGTATATGCTCACTGACAGAACTATTCTCCTCCATCTTGCAGCTGTAGAACTTATTGGAGACTTCATATCTCTCAATCCGGGCATTTGCTTGAAATATTAACTTCAACTCCTGGAACATCTCATATGCTCCATGACATTCAAAATGTCGTTGAAGTCCCGGTTCTAAGCCGTAAAGCATGGCACACTGAACTATTGAGTAGTTATTAGCTTTGCTCTACCAGACGTTCATAACATTTGGTGTTGCTCCTGCAACGGGTTTGGCACCTAGCGGTGCTTCCAGGACGTAATTCTTCTATGCAGCAATGAGGATAATCCTCAAGTTACGGACCCAGTCTGTGTAGTTGCTACCATCATCTTTCAACTTAGCTTTCTCTAGGAACGCATTAAAATTCAATGGAACAACAGCACGGGCCATCTATCTACAACAACATAGACATGCAAAATACTATCAGGTACTAAGTTCATGATAAATTAAAGTTCAATTAATCAAAATTACTTAAGAACTCCCACTTATAGACATCCCTCTAATCATCTAAGTGATCATGTGATCCAAATCAACTAAACCATGTCCGATCATCACGTGAGATGGAGTAGTTTTCAATGGTGAACATCACTATGTTGATCATATCTACTATATGATTCACGCTCGACCTTTCGGTCTCAGTGTTCCGAGGCCAAATCTGCATATCCTAGTCTCGTCAAGTTTAACCCGAGTATTCTGCGTGTGCAAACTGGCTTGCACCTGTTGTATGTGAACGTAGAGCTTATCACACCCGATCATCACTGATACGTCTCCAATGTATCTATAATTTTTTATTGTTCCATGCTATATTATATTCTGTTTTGGATGTTTAAAGGGCTTTATTATACACTTTTATATTATTTTTGGGACTAACCTATTAACTGGAGGCCCAGCCCAAATTGCTATTTTTTTGCCTATTTCAGAGTTTCGCAGAAAAAGAATATCAAACGGAGTCCAAATGGAATGAAACCTTCGGGAACGTGATTTTCGGAACAAACGTGATCCATAGGACTTGGACCCTACGTCAAGAAAGCAACTAGGAGGGCACGAGGTAGGGGGCACACCCTCAACCCTCGTGGGGCCCACGTTGCTCCACCGACGTACTTCTTCCTCCTATATATACCTACGTACCCCCAAACCAACAGAGGCATCCATGAAAACCTAATTCCACCGCCGCAACCTTCTGTACCCGTGAGATCCCATCTTGGGGCCTTTTTCGGCATCCTGTCGGAGGGGGCATTGATCACGGAGGGCTTCTACATCAACACCATAGCCTCTCCGATGATGTGTGAGTAGTTTACCTCTGACCTTCGGGTCCATAGTTATTAGCTAGATGGCTTATTCTCTCTCTTTGGATCTCAATACAAAGTTCTCCACGATTCTCGTGGAGATCTATTCGATGTAATCTTCTTTTGCGGTGTGTTTGTTGAGACCGATGAATTGTGGGTTTATGATCAAGTTTATCTATGAACAATATTTGAATCTTCTCTGAATTCTTTTATGTATGATTGGTTATCTTTGCAAGTCTCTTCGAATTATCAGTTTGGTTTGGCCTACTAGATTGATCTTTCTTGCAATGGGAGAAGTGCTTAGCTTTGGGTTCAATCTTGCGGTGTCCTTTCCCGGTGACAGTAGGGGCAGCAAGGCACGTATTGTATTGTTGCCATCGAGGATAACAAGATGGGGTTTATATCATATTGCATGAGTTTATCCCTCTACATCATGTCATCTTACTTAAAGCGTTACTCTGTTCTTTTGAACTTAATACTCTAGATGCATGCTGGATAACGGTCGATGTGTGGAGTAATAGTAGTAGATGCAGGCAGGAGTCGGTCTACTTGTCACGGACGTGATGCCTATATACATGATCATACCTAGATATTCTCATAACTATGCTCAATTCTGTCAATTGCTCAACAGTAATTTGTTCACCCACTATAATACTTATGCTCTGGAGAGAAGCCACTAGTGAAACCTATGGCCCCGGGGTCTATTTTCCATCATATAAATCTTCCAACACTTAGCTATTTTTATTGCCTTTTATTTTACTTTGCATCTCTATCATAAAAATACCAAAAATATTATCTTATCATATCTATCAGATCTCACTCTCGTAAGTGACCGTTGAGGGATTGACAACCCCTTTATCGCGTTGGTTGCGAGGTTCTTGTTTGTTTGTGTAGGTGCGAGGGACTCGTACATGGTCTCCTACTGGATTGATACCTTGGTTCTCAAAAACTGAGGGAAATACTTACGCTACTTTACTGCATCACCCTTTCCTCTTCAAGGGAAAACCAACGCAGTGCTCAAGAGGTAGCAAGAAGGATTTCTGTCGCCGTTGCCGGGGAGGCTACGCACAAGTCAAGACATACAAGTACCCATCACAAACTCATCTCCCTCGCATTACATTATTTTCCATTTGCCTCTCGTTTTCCTCTCCCCCACTTCACCCTTGCCGTTTTATTCGCCCTCTCTTTTCTATTTGCCTCTTTTTCGCTTGCTTCTTGTTTGCTCGTGTGTTGGATTGCTTGTTTGTCATGATGGCTCAAGATAATACTAAATTGTGTGACTTTACCAATACCAACAACAATGATTTCCTTAGCACACCGATTGCTCCTCTTACCGATACTGAATCTTGTGAAATTAATGCTGCTTTGTTGAATCTTGTCATGAAAGATCAATTCGCCGGCCTTCCTAGTGAAGATGCCGCTACCCATCTAAATAGCTTCGTTGATTTGTGTGATATGCAAAAGAAGAAAGATGTGGACAATGATATTGTTAAATTGAAGCTATTTCCTTTTTCGCTTAGAGATCGTGCTAAATCTTGGTTTTCGTCTTTGCCTAAAAATAGTATTGATTCTTGGAATAAGTGCAAAGCTGCTTTTATCTCTAAGTATTTTCCTCCCGCTAAAATCATCTCTCTTAGAAATGATATTATGAATTTTAAGCAACTTGATCATGAACATGTTGCACAAGCTTGGGAGAGGATGAAATTAATGATACGTAATTGCCCTACACATGGTTTGAATTTGTGGATGATTATGCAAAAAAATATGCCGGATTGAATTTTGCTTCTAGAAATCTTTTAGATTCGGCCGCGGGAGGCACTTTTATGGAAATCACTTTATGAGAAGCTACTAAACTCCTAGATAATATTATGGTTAATTATTCTCAATGGCACACTGAAAGATCTACTAATAAGAAAGTGCATGTGATAGAAGAAATTAATGTTTTGAGTGGAAAGATGGATGAACTTATGAAATTATTTGCTAATAAAAGTGTTTATTCTGATCCTAATGATATGCCTTTGTCTACTTGATTATGGATGTGAATTTTGTTGGTAGGAATAATTTTGGTAACAACGCGTATAGAGGAAACTTTAATCCTAGGCCGTACCCTAGTAATTCCTCTAATAATTATGGTAATTCCTACAACAATTCTTATGGAAATTTTAATAAGATGCCTTCTGAATTTGAGACTAGTGTTAAAGAATTTATGAATTCGCAAAAGAATTTCAATGCTTTGCTTGAAGAAAAATTGCTTAAAGTTGATGAATTGGCTAGGAACGTTGATAGAATTTCTCTTGATGTTGATTCTTTGAAACTTAGATCTATTCCTCCTAAGCATGATATCAATGAGTCTCTCAAAGCCATGTGAATTTTCATTGATGAGTGCAAAGAAAGAACCGCTAGGATGCGTGCTAAGAAAGATTGCTTTGTGAAAGCGTGTTCTTCTAGTTTTTATGAAAATAAAGATGAAGATCTAAAAGTTATTGATGTGTCCCCTATTAAATCTTTGTTTTGCAATATGAATCTTGATAATGATGGGACTGAATATGATCCACCTTTACCAAGAAGGCGTTCCAAAAATTCGTAGTTGTTAGATCTTGATGCAAAAATTGGTAAAAGTGGGATTGAAGAGATCAAAACTCTAGATATTAATGAACCCACTATTTTGGATTTCAAGGAATTTAATTATGATAATTGCTCTTTTATAGATTGTATTTCCTTGTTGCAATCCGTGCTAAATTCTCCACATGCTTATAGTCAAAATAAAGCTTTTACTAAACATATCGTTGATGCTTTGATGCAATCTTATGAAGAAAAACTTGAGTTGGAAGTTTCTATTCCTAGAAAACTTTATGATGAGTGGGAACCTACTATTAAAATTAAAATTAAAGATCATGAATGCTATGCTTTGTGTGATTTGGGTGCTAGTGTTTCCACGATTCCAAAAAAATTGTGTGATTTGTTAGGTTTCCGCAAATTTGATGATTGCTCTTTAAACTTGCACTTTGCGGATTCCACCATTAAGAAACCTATGGGAAGAATTAATGATGTTCTTATTGTTGCAAATAGGAACTATGTGCCCGTAGATTTTATTGTTCTTGACATAGATTGCAATCCTTCATGTCCTATTATTCTTGGTAGACCTTTGCTTAGAACGATTGGTGCAATTATTGATATGAAGGAAGGAAATATTATATTCCAATTTCCCTTATGGAACACTTTCCTAGAAATAAAATTAAACTACCATATGAATCTATTATGAGAGCCACTTATGGATTGCCTACCAAAGATGGCAATGCCTAGATCTATCCTTGCTTTTATGCCTAGCTAGGGGCGTTCAACGATAGCGCTTGTTGGGAGGCAACCCAATTTTATTTTAGTTTTTTGCTTTTTGCTTCTGTTTAGGAATAAATATTTGATCTAGCCTCTGGTTAGACTTGTTTTTATGTTTTAATTAGTGTTTGTGCCAAGTTTAACCTATAGGAACTTCTTGGATGTTAGTTATTTGATCTTGCTGAAAATTCCAAAAAATTTCTGTTCACGAAAACAATTGTTAAAAATCACCAGAATGTGATAAAATATTGATTCCAATTGCTGCTGATCAATAAACAAATTGTATAGGTCTTCCTATTTTGGCTGAATTTTTTGAGTTCCATAAGTTTGCGTTAGTTACAGATTACTCTAGACTGTTCTGTTTTTGACAGATTCTGTTTTCGTGTGTTGTTTGCTTATTTTGATGAATCTATGGCTAGTAAAATAGTTTATAAACCATAGACAAGTTGGAATACAGTAGGTTTAACACCAATATAAATAAAGAATGAGTTCATTACAGTACCTTGAAGTGGTGTTTTGTTTTCTTTCACTAACGGAGCTCACGAGATTTTCTGCTAAGTTTTGTGTTGTGAAGCTTTCAAATTTTGGGTAAAAGATTTGATGGATTATGGAACAAGGAGTGGCAAGAGCCTAAGCTTGGGGATGCCCATGGAACCCCAAGATAATCTAAGGACACCTAAAATCCAAATCTTGGGGATGCCCCGGAAGGCATCCCCTCTTTAGTCTACTTCCATCGGTAACTTTACTTGGAGCTATATTTTTATTCACCACATGATATGTGTTTTGCTTGGAGCGTCTTGTATGATTTGAGTCTTTGTTTTTTAGTTTACCACAATCATCCTTGCTGTACACACCTTTTGAGAGAGACACACATAAATTGGAATTTATTAGAATACTCTATGTGCTTCACTTATATCTTTTGAGCTATATAGTTTCGCTCTAGTGCTTCACTTATATCTTTTAGAGCATGGTGGTGGATTTGTTTTATAGAAACTATTGTTCTCTCATCCTTCACTTATATTATTTTGAGAGTCTTAAAACAGCATGGCAATTTGCTTTAATTATAATATCATGAGAAATTTGATGCTTGATAATTGTTTTGAGATATAAAGGTGGTAATATCATGGTTGTGCTAGTTGAGTAATTGTGGAATTGAAAAATACTTGTGTTGAAGTTTGTGATTCCCGTAGCATGCACGTATGGTGAACCGTTATGTAACGAAGTCGGAGCATGAGGTATTTGTTGATTGTCATCCTTTGTGTGGCGGTCGGGATTGCACGATGGTTAACTCCTACCAACCCTTCCCCTAGGAGCATGCGTAGTAGTACTTTGCTTCGAGGGCTAATACATTTTTGCAATAAGTATACGAGTTCTTTATGACTAATGTGAGTCCATGGATTATACGCACACTTACCTTTCCGCAATTTTCTAGCCTCTTCGGTACCGTGCATTGCCCTTTCTCACCTTGAGAGTTGGTGCAAACTTCGCCGGTGCATCCAAACCCCGTGATATGATACGCTCTATCACACATAAACCTCCTTATATCTTCCTCAAAACAGCCACCATACCTACCTATTATGGCATTTCCATAGCCATTCCGAGATATATTGCCATGCAACTTTCCACCGTTTCGTTTATCATGACACGCTCCATCATTGTCATATTGCTTTGCATGATTATGTAGTTGACATTGTATTTGTGGCAAAGCCACCGTTCATAATTCTTTCATACATGTCACTCTTGATTCATTGCATATCCTGGTACACCGCCGGAGGCATTCACATAGAGTCATATTTTGTTCTAAGTATTGAGTTGTAATTCATGAGTTGTAAGTAAATAAAAGTGTGATGATCATCATTTTTAGAGCATTGTCCCAAGTGAGGAAAGGATGATGGAGACTATGATTCCCCCACAAGTCGGGATGAGACTCCGGACTAATAAAAAAAAGAAGAGGCCATAAAAAAAGGGAGAGAAAAGGCCCAAATAAAAAAATGAGAGAAAAAGGGAGAAGGGACAATGTTACTATCCTTTTACCACACTTGTGCTTCAAAGTAGCACTGTGATCTTCATGATAGAGAGTCTCTCATTATTGTCACTTTCATATACTAGTGGGAAATTTCATTATAGAACTTGGCTTGTATATTCCAATGATGGGCTTCCTCAAATGCCCAAGGTCTTCGTGAGCAAGCAAGTTGGATGCACACCCACTTAGTTTCTTTTGTTTGAGCTTTCATACACTTATAGCTCTAAGTGCATCCGTTGCATGGCAATCCCTACTCCTTGCATTGACATCAATTGATGGGCATCTCCATAGCCCGTTGATTTGCGTCGTCAATGTGAGACTTTCTCCTTTTTTGTCTTCCCACATAACCCCTATCATTATACCTTATTCCACCATAGTGCTATATCCATGGCTTGCGCTCATGTATTGGGTAAAAGTTGAAAAGGTTGAGGCGCGTTAAAAAGTATGAACCAATTGCTTGGCTAAAACCGGAGTTGTACATGATATGAATATTTTGTGTGGGGAAGATGGAGCATAGCCAGACTATATGATTTTGTAGGGATAACTTGCTTTGGCTATGTTATTTTGATAAGACATAATTGCTTGGTTAGCATGCTTGAAGTATTATTGTTTTTATGTCAACATCAAACTTTTATCTTGAATCATATCAAATATGAACATTCGTGCCACAATAAAAAGATTACATTGAAATCATGCTAAGTAGCATTCCACATCAAAAATTCTATTTTTATCATTTACCTACTCGAGGACGAGCAGGAATTAAGCTTGGGGATGCTTGATACATCTCCAACGTATCTATAATTTTTTATTGTTCCATGTTATATTATATTCTGTTTTGGATGTTTAAAGGGCTTTATTATACACTTTTATATTATTTTTGGGACTAACCTATTAACCGGAGGCCCAGCCCAAATTGCTGTTTTTTTGCCTATTTCAGAGTTTCGCAGAAAAAGAATATCAAACGGAGTCCAAACGGAATGAAACCTTTGGGAACGTGATTTTCGGAACAAACGTGATCCAGAGGACTTGGACCCTACGTCAAGAAAGCAACTAGGAGGGCACGAGGTAGGGGGGCGCGCCCTCAACCCTCGTGGGGCCCACGTTGCTCCACCGACGTACTTCTTCCTCCTATATATACCTACGTACCCCCAAACCAACAGAGGCATCCATGAAAACCTAATTCCACCGCCGCAACCTTCTGTACCCGTGAGATCCCATCTTGGGGCCTTTTTCGGCGTCCTGCCGGAGGGGGCATTGATCACGGAGGGCTTCTACATCAACACCATAGCCTCTCCGATGATGTGTGAGTAGTTTACCTCTGACCTTCGGGTCCATAGTTATTAGCTAAATGGCTTCTTCTCTCTCTTGGGATCTCAATACAAAGTTCTGCACGATTCTCGTGAAGATCTATTCGATGTAATCTTCTTTTGCGGTGTGTTTGTTGAGACCGATGAATTGTGGGTTTATGATCAAGTTTATCTATGAACAATATTTGAATCTTCTCTGAATTCTTTTATGTATGATTGGTTATCTTTGCAAGTCTCTTCGAATTATCAGTTTGGTTTGGCCTATGTAACGCCCCAAGACCGACGCTTCAGAAGACTTCCATATTTTTGTGATCACTGTGTGTTTCTTTTGCTTGCTCTATTTATTTTTGCATTGCATCATGTCATCATGCCATCATGTCATTTAATTTTTAAAAACTCAACCAAGTAAATTGCATGGATCTTCGATCCATTTAAATCGAGGGAAATGCACATGGTGATTTCTCTTTATAACATATATCCTCCCAATATTATTAGGGAGCTATATTAAAAATATTCCATTAATTGGAGTTCACCATAACACACTTGCAAATATCCCAATGCCTTTGTTATCTTAATTCTTGGTCTCCAATCTGGCCATATATTCTTTCTTCACTTTTCTGGAGCTCCACCAAAAATCCGAACATTTTTGGACCTTCCCAACCCTCACTTCCTATTCAAATGCTTTTGAATTTATATTTTTCAATCTGGCCTTTTCTATTTTCTCGGAACAAGCACATTTTTATGAGCCCGGGAAAATTAACCGCATGCGCAAATTTTTTCTCTAACCCTCTCTTTCTTTTCCTTTTCTCTAATTCTTTTCTGCCAAAGAAATAAGGGAGAGAAAAGAGAGAGAACCCCAGCCGGCCACTTGGGCCTCCTGTAGCCGCAGCCCGAAGGCCCAGCCGACCCCTCTAACCCTAGCCGCCAGGAGACCGAACCCCTCCTCTCGCTCGCTCCCTCTCGTCCTCCCACTACCGCCGCCACCCACACGCATCACCAGGGACAGGAGCTCCCCTCACTCGTCCTCCTCCAAACCCCGTCGCCCTCCTGCTCCTTCCCCGCGACACCGAGTCCCAAGCGCCGCCTCATCTCCTCTGCAGTTCGCCGCGCCTCCACCTCCAGTCATCACCAACGGCCTGCTCGTCCTCGCCGTGTACCCCGCCACCGCCGGAGCTGCTCCGCCCGCCCCGCCGCTGCTCCGTCCGCCGCACGCTACCCTCCGTCCCGGCCGTCGTCGACCTCATCTCGGCCTCGCCCGTCGCCTCTGCTGCCCTCCTCGACGTCCTGCTCGTCCTCGCGTGGGCCATGGACGTGCGCCGCCGCTGGCCTTTGCTGGACGTCGTCCTCGCCCGGATCCTCGTCGCCAGCCCCAAGACTCGCCGCCGCTGCCTCCGTTTCGCCGGAACCGCGCCCCTGCAACCCCTCCCTCGACCTAGAGCTGCAGGCTCCACTGCCATCGTCCAAGCATGCCAAGTCCGGCGGAAGCAAGCAGAAGAAGAAGGACCAAGACCCGAGACCCATGTACGATTACGCAACGAACGGTGGAGTTACACGAGCTACAATTACCGCGACGACCCCGGGGACTGGATTCTGTCAAGTTCCTCTATGATATGTGTCCCACTACTTCCACAACATGTCGTGTACGACTACCGTCGCTCGGTTTCGACAAGACAACGTGTACCACTACCGTCGCCAAGTTCGACTACCGCACGGTTACGCTAAGTTCATCTACGAAACGTGTACAACTACTTCCCACGACGACCCGTGAATCGTTCCGACTCGATCCGCCCCGAAAACGCATGCTTCAAAGGTATAACCCCGAGACGACGCCCGTGAACGAATGCGTGTGTGTTGTATGAGATGCTCGTGTTTGCACCGTTTCCGAGAGAGGTCTTTGCACATTCCTCGATTGCCATGCCACCGTACCGTGGGAACCCGGAATCCGGGAGCACCCCACCACCCTTGCATGAAACGCTCACGCCCACTTCTTTTGCACCGGTATCTCCGTGAGCTATCGGAACCGATATGTTGCCGTGGCACCATTTCCGTTTCACCGCCGTGGCACCCTTTTTCTTCCACCACGGCGATAAATGCTTCATAACATGCTCATGTCAACATTTTCATAAAATTGCTAAAAACTTGCATTGTCATCCGCATCATGATAACAACATTTAAATGTTTAAAATTGTTGTTTGCTTTAAACTGCTAAATGACATATGGGGATTTTCCGGAATTGTTGTTTGTTGTTCCGGCCTCATTGAAATTGCCTAGATAGTTAGTTTATTTATGCTTCACCTCTTGCCATGTTAATCAACATTTAATATTGTTGGGTACATAAATGAGAGAGAACTAAATAACTCGAATGTGGTGCTTCGTCAATATGCAACTCGTTGCATATTGAGTTCCACTTAATTTGTAGTATTGTTTGTTGCACTTTGCCATGCCATGCCTCTTTAAATCGGACATGCATCATACTTGTTCGTGCATCATGCCATGTGTATGTGGTGGTTGTTTACTGTGTTGTTTGTTTCTTTCCGGGTTACTTCTCTCGTTACCTTCGGTTTCGTTCCGGAGTAGTGAGGATTCGTTCGACTACATCCGTTTGTCTTCTTCATGGACTCGTTCTTCTTCCTAGCGGGATCTCACGCAAGATGACCATACCCTCGAAATCACTTCTATCTTTGCTTGCTAGTTGTTCGCTCTATTTCGATGCTGCGCTACCTACCACTTGCTATATCATGCCTCCCATATTGCCATGAAACCACCTCTAACCTTTGTCACCCTTCCTAGCAAACCATTGTTTGGCTATGTTACCGCTTTTGCTCAACCCCTCTTATAGCATTGCTAGTTGCAGAAGAAGTTGAAGATTGCTCCATGTTGGAACATGTTTATGTTGGGATATCACAATATCTCTTATTTAATTAATGCATCTATATACTTGGTAAAGGGTGGAAGGCTCGGCCTTATGCCTGGTGTTTTGTTCCACTCTTGCCGCCCTAGTTTCCGTCATACCGGTGTTATGTTCCTTGATTTTGCGTTCCTTACGCGGTTGGGTGATTTATGGGACCCCTAGACAGTTCGCTTTGAATAAAACTCCTCCAGCAAGGCCCAACCTTGGTTTTACCATTTGCCTACCTAAGCCTTTTTCCCTTGGGTTCTGCAGACTAAAGGGTCATCTTTATTTTTAACCCCCGGGCCAGTTCTCCTTCGAGTGCTGGTCCAAACCGAGCGATGTCCGGCGCCCCCTGGGCAACCAGGGTCTATGCCAACCCGACGTCTGGCTCATCCGGTGTGCCCTGAGAATGAGATATGTGCAGCTCCTATCGGGATTTGTCGGCACAGCGGGTGGTCTTGCTGGTCTTTTTTTACCGTTGTCGAAATGTCTTGTAAACTGGGATTCCGAGACTGATCGGGTCTTCCCGGGAGAAGGTTTATCCTTCGTTGACCGTGAGAGCTTATAATGGGCTAAGTTGGGACACCCCTGCAGGGTATTATCTTTCGAAAGCCGTGCCCGCGGTTATGTGGCAGATGGGAATTTGTTAATGTCCGGTTGTAGAGAACTTGACACTTGATTTAATTAAAATACATCAACCGCGTGTGTAGCCATGATGGTCTCTTTTCGGCGGAGTCCGGGAAGTGAACACGGTTTTTGGGTTATGTTTGACGTAAGTAGGAGTTCAGGATCACTTCTTGATCATTGCTAGCTTCACGACTGTTCCGTTGCTTCTCTTCTCGCTCTTATTTGCGTATGTTAGCCACCATATATGCTTAGTCGCTGCTGCAACCTCACCACCTTACCCTTTCCTACCCTTAAGCTTAAATAGTCTTGATCTCGCGGGTGTGAGATTGCTGAGTCCTCGTGACTCACAGATTCTACCAAAACAGTTGCAGGTGCCGAGGATACCAGTGCAGGTGACGCAACCGAGCTCAAGGGGGAGCTCGATGAAGATCTTGTTCGTTGTGTTGGTTCTTTTCATGTTGATCAGTAGTGGTGCCCAGTTGGGACGATCAGGGATCTAGCAGTTGGGTTGTCTTCTTTTCTTTTGGCTTAGACCATAGTCGGTCTATGTGTGTACTCTGATTGATGTATGATGTATTTATGTATTGTGTGAAGTGGCGATTGTAAGCCAACTCTTTATCCCATTCTTGTTCATTACATGGGATTGTGTGAAGATGACCCTTCTTGCGACAAACCACAATGCGGTTATGCCTCTAAGTTGTGCCTCGACACGTGGGAGATATAGCCGCACCGTGGGTGTTTCAAGTTGGTAATCAGAGCCATCCCCGACTTAGGAGCCCCCTGCTTGGTCGAATCGCTGCCGTTGTTGAGTCTAGAACAAAAATGTTTTGAGTCTTAGGATTATATATATCGGAGAGTAGGATTCTTTTTACTCCTCAGTCCCTTCATCGCTCTGGTGAGGCCTCCTGTCGTAGAAGTTTTGACTCTTCTCTCCTCAAATTTCACTAAAAAAAATTTAGGATCACGCGGGTATCTTGGAATCGTTCCGATGGTTTTGTGACGAGAACATTGTTCTTGGTGCCTCCTGACATTTAGGGGTTGTGGCAGTGTCCCGGGGAGTTGAGCTCCGAGGTGTTGTCGTCACAATTTTATCGTTGCAGTTCTGGAATACCTGAGTTTCGCCGACATCGAAATCTCTTTTATGCAGTTGTTGGTGAGATCACCTCGATGCCACCCAGTACTGGGGCGGGAGTTCGGGAGTATTGCCATAACTCGTATACCGGATGCTTTTCGAAGGTTGAGGTAAATGATTTCCGAAGGTTTCTTGGTTATGTGTTGACGGATGGATACAACTGGATCTAGGGATTGTTAGTTTGGGTGATATATTTTGTGTCCCCTGTATCCCCAACACCAGATTGCATAACCAGAAAGTTTCGGGAGTTTATAAGTGGGAATTCAAGTAGCTCCTAGGATATCTTTCCGACAGATGCATGATATGAGATTGGGGTTCGACGTCTAGTGGTCCGCCTTTCCACTGTTGGTTTTACAGTGGTCTCGTAGTGTCTTAAAGAGTCCTTGGCTATGCCGACTCGGGGACGCTTCGTATGTCATGTGCACTGCCTTGTACATGATAGTGTTGTACGATCGAGCCCGTGTGGGCCCCACCACGAAAACTTCGGACGAAATCTCTATCATATGTTTGTTCCGGCTTATTCTGCGAGCCAATCCTTTGTTTTGTTTTGTTTTGTGGTACTCGAGTTGCTTCATTGACAAGTGTTGATTCCATACCTTATTCTAGGCGGTGTTCTCATATTCCTATGTGGATACTAATCCTTCGTGATCATCGAGTTTGCCATCTTAATTCTTTTTCCAACCGGTGCGTTTCTCTTCGAGATGATCCCTACATTCTCCCCATTCGGAAGATCAATAATAAGTTTTCTCAACGTTGTTTGTTTCATCTGCCCCAAGTTGCCTTTGTTTTCCCGCCCTCCCACCCTCTTTCTTCAAGGACTCAGATTTCTTAATCAAGTATCCTTTTTATTGATGCGAAGTCCCTTCATTATTTTCAATCAATGTTCTTACCCGGTGGTTCTCATGAAGATGTTCTTCAAGTTTATCATTCTTCATTCTTTTCTTCTCCGGTGGACTCAAGTCAAGCTTTCAGTGTTGATTGTTTTCTTTTCCTCGTTGCAAATGCGTTCTCATGCCGGTGTACCTCTTAATCATCCACTTCTCGCCATTCATGTGTTCCGGAGTGTTGAAGATATCTCAGGAGATTCGTGTTTCCATTCCCAATCCATTCAAGCTATCTCGAGGTTGTTATCTCTTTTGAGCCATTTAATTCAACCAGCGCAATCTTTCTTTTAATCATTCAATGGTGTATCTTTTGAGTGGGCCCTAACCCACAGGTCTTTTCCCAGGATCTTACCTGACTCTTCTAATTTTTTCTGGAGTTATTCTCAAATTCATTTCAAAGTTTGACGTAAGAATGAATTTTTCATCAGTCATATGTCTTTCTCCAAGATCTTTCAAATTCTTTCATCGTTGGTTCAACCTTCTATTCTTCATTCCGGAGTGCCAACAATTCATGGTGGTGTTTCTCGTCATCATTCTCAACATTTGAAGACCGAAGAAGAATTTCTCCTAAATCTTGGTCCGTTCTCTTGAAGATTCATAGTTCAAGCTTGATGCCATCCTCTCATAATTGTTTTTCGATTGTGAGAATTCTTTTCACCCATCCGGAGCAATTCATGAGTCTTTTCAGTTTGATTCTCCGAAGGCCATCATTTCAGAAGATTTATTCGTTCTCAACATTCAACTCTCGTTCTCCAAATCTTACCGGTGCATCATTCAAGTATTCTCTAATCAGCTCGGGATCTCTTCGTTCACTTGTATCTAAATTCTGTCAAGTATCTTTATTCGTTTTCTAATTCTTCCCGGTGAATTGCGCCTTTGCTACTTTCATTTCCAATTCTTACGGTGGTTCGTTCAAGATTTCACTTCCTTCGTTATCGTATCAACTCATTCGTTCTTTCAAATCCTACCGACGATTTGTGGAAGACCTTATTCAAGTTTGCGCTATATCTCTCTTAATCCTTTATACGGGAATAAGTAGTATGCCAAATCCATTGCTTGTCATCAATTTAATTGGTGAAGGATATGCATAACATAATTCTTATTCTTGTTTCCTCCAAGTGATTAATTCCTTCTTTCGGAGTTCGTTCATGATATCAAATTCTCGGTTCCAAGTTGTTCATCTTTTCTTTCCGGAGCTGCAAGTTATTTCAATTATATCATTTCAAACCTTCATCTAATCATTGCAAGGCTCCACCTTGTGTTGTCAACTTCTCTTTCTTTTTATCATCCTTTTATTACCGGAGTTCTTCATGGAGGCTCTACATGGTGGTTCATCAAAGATTCTTTTTATTCTTCAATTGTTCTTCAAGATTTCTCTTGAAGTTAAGATCCGCCAAGCTATACTCTTAAATAAACATGGTGCTCAACACATGTTTTGTGTTGAGGAGTTCAAGCATTCTTCATCTTGCATTCCGAAGTGCAATTCTCTCTACCTTATCTTTTGGGATGGTGTTATGTCATTTTTGACAATTTCCTTCATGTTTCATGATTCACAAGTTGTCAGGAATGAGATAATTAAATCCATCATTTTCTCTTCGTTCAAGAGACCTTTTCGTCCAATCAATCTTTTTGTTGGAGTTGTATTGGGTTATATTTCACCTATAGCCTTCCCTAAGGAATGTAGCTATTTGTGGTGTTTATCAATGATCCAAGTTTTCTCCTATCCTCTTGGTGAAGAAGTTTTCATCTTCTTGTTGATCCCAATTCAATCAATCATTGTTTCCGTTAGTGGCAGTTTGTCACCTCATAATGTTGGGATGTTCCCATAAGCCCACTACAAGCTTATTCTTTTCGTTGTTGGTTTTCCAACAACTCTGCTCAACCCTTCTTCGTAAGGATGTTCTCAAATTCATTTATGCTAGGAGATGTTGGTTTCATTCTTCGTTCTATTCACTCCAACTATCTATCTATCATGCATTGTTTCCAGAGGCGTTGTGATGTTGCTCTCTTCGACCAATCATCTTGTTTTGTCAAGATCATGTAATTTTTCCTTTCTTATCCGTTTAGCCGGAGTGTCGTGTTTTCATTCGAGTTCTCTCATCTTATCAAGTTTTGTCTCCTTCCTCAACCGGAGTGCTGTCTGAAATCTTTCTTACCCCTTGTGCCATTCTTTCATTAATTCCGGAGGCAATGTGTTGTTAATTTCATCGAGTATCCACTCATCTTGTCAAGATCTTGTTCAATTCCTTCCATTTACAGTCGGAGTGCTGTCCAAATTATGTCATTCTTGTTCCTTGTTTCTCTTTTCTACCGGTGTGCTTTCATATTAATTTTGATCCGTTAAGCTCTTGTTTCATGCCCTTCAACCTACAAAGGTTCTCACAATGTTCCTTGTTCCTCTTTGATAATGGAGTGTTTTCAATCTCGTTCATCTCCCTTGTATTCTCTCTTTTCGTTCGTTCAATCTTTCAAGGTTCGTGGTTTCACTCGTTGGTCAAGAAGCAACTTTGTTTTACCTCTTCCTCTTCCGCTTTTCTCTCTGGTGCCATCCTAGATCTTGGGACGAGATTCTCTTGTAGTGGTGGAGTGTTGTAACGCCCCAAGACCGACGCTTCAGAAGACTTCCATATTTTTGTGATCACTGTGTGTTTCTTTTGCTTGCTCTATTAATTTTTGCATTGCATCATGTCATCATGCCATCATGTCATTTAATTTTTAAAAACTCAACCAAGTAAATTGCATGGATCTTCGATCCATTTAAATCGAGGGAAATGCACATGGTGATTTCTCTTTATAACATATATCCTCCCAATATTATTAGAGAGCTATATTAAAAATATTCCATTAATTGGAGTTCACCATAACACACTGCAAATATCCCAATGCCTTTGTTATCTTAATTCTTGGTCTCCAATCTGGCCATATATTCTTTCTTCACTTTTCCGGAGCTCCACCAAAAATCCGAACATTTTTGGACCTTCCCAACCCTCACTTCCTATTCAAATGCTTTTGGATTTATATTTTTCAATCTGGCCTTTTCTATTTTCTCGGAACAAGCACATTTTTATGAGCCCGGAAAATTAACCGCATGCGCAAATTCTTTCTCTAACCCTCTCTTTCTTTTCCTTTTCTCTAATTCTTTTCTCCCAAAGAAATAAGGGAGAGAGAAGAGAGAGAACCCGAGCCGGCCACTTGGGCCTCCTGTAGCCGCAGCCCGAAGGCCCAGCCGACCCCTCTAACCTTAGCCGCCAGGAGACCGAACCCCTCCTCTCGCTCGCTCCCTCTCAACCTCCCACTACCGTCGCCACCCACACGCATCGCCAGGGACAGGAGCTCCCCTCACTCGTCCTCCTCCAAACCCCGTCGCCCTCCTGCTCCTTCCCCGCGACACCGAGTCCCAAGCGCCGCCTCGCCTCCTCTGCAATTCGCCGCGCCTCCGCCCCCAGTCATCACCAACGGCCTGCTCATCCTCGCCGTGTACCCCACCACCGCCGGAGCTGCTCCGCCCGCCCCGCCGCTGCTCCGTCCGCCGCACGCTACCCTCCGTCCCGGCCGTCGTCGACCTCGTCTCGGCCTCGCCCGTCACCTCTGCTGCCCTCCTCGACGTCCTGCTCGTCCTCGCGTGGGCCATGGACGTGCGCCGCCGCTGGCCTTTGCTGGACGTCGTCCTTGCCCGGATCCTCGTCGCCAGCCCCAAGCCTCGCCGCCGCTGCCTCCGTTTCGCCGGAACCACGCCCCCTGCAACCCCTCCCTCGACCTAGAGCTGCAGGCTCCACTGCCATCGTCCAAGCATGCCAAGTCCGGTGGAAGCAAGCAGAAGAAGAAGGACCAAGACCCGAGACCCATGTACGATTACGCAATGAACGGTGGAGTTACACGAGCTACAAGTACCGCGACGACCCCGGGGACTGGATTCTGTCAAGTTCCTCTATGATATGTGTACCACTACTTCCACAACATGTCGTGTACGACTACCGTCGCTCGGTTTCGACAAGACAACGTGTACCACTACCGTCGCCAAGTTCGACTACCGCACGGTTACGCCAAGTTCATCTACGAAACGTGTACAACTACTTCCCACGACGACCCGTGAATCGTTCCGACTCGATCCGCCCCGAAAACGCACGCTTCAAAGGTATAACCCCGAGACGACGCCCGTGAACGAATGCGTGTGTGTTGTATGAGATGCTCGTGTTTGCACCATTTCCGAGAGAGGTCTTTGCACGTTCCGCCATGCCGCCGTACCGTGGGAACCCGGAATCCGGGAGCACCCCACCACCCTTGCATGAAACACTCACGCCCACTTCTTTTGCACCGGTATCTCCGTGATCTATCGGAACCGATATGTTGCCGTGGCACCATTTCCGTTTCACCGCCGTGGCACCCTTTTTCTTCCACCACGGCGATAAATGCTTCATAACATGCTCATGTCAACATTTTCATAAAATTGCTAAAAACTTGCATTGTCATCCGCATCATGATAACAACATTTAAATGTTTAAAATTGTTGTCTTTAAACTGCTAAATGACATATGGGGATTTTCCGGAATTGTTGTTTGTTGTTCTGGCCTCATTTAAATTGCCTAGATGGTTAGTTTATTTATGCTTCACCTCTTGCCATGTTAATCAACATTTAATATTGTTGGGTACATAAATGAGAGAGAACTAAATAACTCTAATGTGGTGTTTCGTCAATATGCAACTTGTTGCATATTGAGTTCCACTTAATTTGTAGTATTGTTTGTTGCACTTTGCCATGCCATGCCTCTTTAAATCGGACATGCATCATACTTGTTTGTGCATCATGCCATGTGTATGTGGTGGTTGTTTACTATGTTGTTTGTTTCTTTCCGGGTTGCTTCTCTCGTTACCTTCGGTTTCGTTCCGGAGTAGTGAGGATTCGTTCGACTGCATCCATTTGTCTTCTTCATGGACTCGTTCTTCTTCCTAGCGGGATCTCAAGCAAGATGACCATACCCTCGAAATCACTTCTATCTTTGCTTGCTAGTTGTTCGCTCTATTGCTATGCTGCGCTACCTACCACTTGCTATATCATGCCTCCCAAATTGCCATGAAACCACCTCTAACCTTTGTCACCCTTCCCAGCAAACCATTGTTTGGCTATGTTACCACTTTTGCTCAACCCCTCTTATAGCGTTGCTAGTTGCAGGAGAAGTTGAAGATTGCTCCATGTTGGAACATGTTTATGTTGGGATATCACAATATCTCTTATTTAATTAATGCATCTATATACTTGGTAAAGGGTGGAAGGCTCGGCCTTATGCCTGGTGTTTTGTTCCACTCTTGCCGCCCTAGTTTCCGTCATACCGGTGTTATATTCCTTGATTTTGCGTTCCTTACGCGGTTGGGTGATTTATGGGACCCCCTAGACAGTTCGCTTTGAATAAAACTCCTCCAGCAAGGCCCAACCTTGGTTTTACCATTTGCCTACCTAAGCCTTTTTCCCTTGGGTTCTGCAGACTCAAGGGTCATCTTTATTTTTAACCCCCGGGCCAGTTCTCCTTCGAGTGCTGGTCCAAACCGAGCGATGTCCGGCGCCCCCTGGGCAACCAGGGTCTATGCCAACCCGACGTCTGGCTCATCCGGTGTGCCCTGAGAACGAGATATGTGCAGCTCCTATCGGGATTTGTCGGCACAGCGGGTGGTCTTGCTGGTCTTGTTTTACCATTTTCGAAATGTCTTGTAAACCGGGATTTCATGACTGATCTGGTCTTCCCGGGAGAAGGTTTATCCTTCGTTGACCGTGAGAGCTTATAATGGGCTAAGTTGGGACACCCCTGCAGGGTATTATCTTTCGAAAGCCGTGCCCGCGGTTATGTGGCAGATGGGAATTTGTTAATGTCCGGTTGTAGAGAACTTGACACTTGATTTAATTAAAATACATCAACCGCGTGTGTAGCCGTGATGGTCTCTTTTCGGCGGAGTCTGGGAAGTGAACACGGTTTTTGGGTTATGTTTGACGCAAGTAGGAGTTCAAGATCACTTCTTGATCATTGCTAGCTTCACGACCGTTCCGTTGCTTCTCTTCTCGCTCTTATTTGCGTATGTTAGCCACCATATATGCTTAGTCGCTGCTGCAACCTCACCACCTTACCCTTTCCTACCCTTAAGCTTAAATAGTCTTGATCTCGCGGGTGTGAGATTGCTGAGTCCTCGTGACTCACAGATTCTACCAAAACAGTTGCAGGTGCCGAGGATACCAGTGCAGGTGACGCAACCGAGCTCAAGGGGGAGCTCGATGAAGATCTTGTTCGTTGTGCTGTTTCTTTTCATGTTGATCAGTAGTGGTGCCCAGTTGGGACGATCAGGGATCTAGCAGTTAGATTGTCTTCTTTTCTTTTGGCTTAGACCGTAGTCGGTCTATGTGTGTACTCTGATTGATGTATGATGTATTTATGTATTGTGTGAAGTGGCGATTGTAAGCCAACTCTTTATCCCATTCTTGTTCATTACATGGGATTGTGTGAAGATGACCCTTCTTGCGACAAACCACAATGCGGTTATGCCTCTAAGTCGTGCCTCGACACGTGGGAGATATAGCCGCATCGTGGGTGTTTCAGCCTGCTAGATTGATCTTTCTTGCAATGGGAGAAGTGCTTAGCTTTGGGTTCAATCTTGCGGTGTCGTTTCCCAGTGACAGTAGGGGCAGCAAGGCACGTATTGTATTGTTGCCATCGAGGATAACAAGATGGTGTTTATATCATATTGCATGAGCTTATCCTTGTACATCATGTCATCTTACTTAAAGCGTTACTCTGTTCTTTTGAACTTAATACTCTAGATGCATGCTGGATAGTGGTCGATGTGTGGAGTAATAGTAGTAGATGCAGGCAGGAGTCGGTCTACTTGTCACGGACGTGATGCCTATATACATGATCATACCTAGATATTCTCATAACTATGCTCAATTCTGTCAATTGCTCAACAGTAATTTGTTCACCCACTGTAATACTTATGCTCTCGAGAGAAGCCACTAGTGAAACCTATGGCCCCGGGTCTATTTTCCATCATATAAATCTGCCAACACTTTGCATCTCTATCATAAAAATACCAAAAATATTATCTTATCATATCTATCAGATCTCACTCTCGTAAGTGACCGTTGAGGGATTGACAACCCCTTTATCGCGTTGGTTGCGAGGTTCTTGTTTGTTTGTGTAGGTGCGAGGGACTCGTGCGTGGTCTCCTACTGGATTGATACCTTGGTTCTCAAAAACTGAGGGAAATACTTACGCTACTTTACTGCATCACCCTTTCCTCTTCAAGGGAAAACCAACACAGTGCTCAAGAGGTAGCAATCACGTGGTGTCTCGGCACGACGAACTTTCGCAACGGTGCATACTCAGGGAGAACACTTGTACCTTGAAATCTGGTGAGAGATCATCTTATAATGCTACCGCCGAACTAAGCAAAATAAGATGCATAAAGGATAAACATCACATGCAATCAATATAAGTGATATGATATGGCCATCATCATCTTGTGCCTTTGATCTCCATCTCCAAAGCACCTTCATGATCACCATCGTCAGCGGCTTGACACATTGATCTCCATCAAAGCATCGTTGTCGTCTCGCCAACTATTGCTTCTACGACTATCGCTACCGCTTAGTGATAAAGTAAAGCAATTACATGGCGATTGCATTTCATACAATAAAGCGACAACCATATGGCTCCTGCCAGTTGCCGATAACTTTGTTACAAAACATGATCATCTCATAAAATAAAGTTTAGCATCATGTCTTGACCATATCACATCACAACATGCCCTGCAAAAACAAGTTAGACGTCCTCTACTTTGTTGTTGCAAGTTTTACATGGCTGCTACGGGCTGAGCAAGAACCGTTCTTACCTACGCATCAAAACCACAACGATTTTTCGTCAAGTATGTGCTGTTTTAACCTTCAACAAGGACCGGGCGTAGCCACACTTGATTCAACTAAAGTTGGAGAAACTGACACCCGCCAGCCACCTGTGTGCGAAGCACATCAGTAGAACCAGTCTCGCGTAAGCGTACGCGTAATGTCGGTCCGGGCCACTTCATCCAACAATACCGCCGAATCAAAGTATGACATGCTGGTAAGCAGTATGACTATTATCGCCCACAACTCACTTGTGTTCTACTCGTGCATATAACATCTACACATAAACCTGGCTTGGATGCCACTGTTGGGGAACATAGTAATTTCAAAAAAAAAAATCCTACGCTCACGCAAGATCATGGTGATGCATAGCAACAAGAGGGGAGAGTGTAGTCCACGTACCCTCGTAGACCGTAAGCAGAAGCGTTATGACAATGTGGTTGATGTAGTCGTACGTCTTCACGATCGACCGATCCTAGTACCAAAAGTACGTCACCTCCGCGATCTGCACACGTTCGGCTCGGTGACATCCCGCGAACTCTCGATCCAGCTAAGTGTCGAGGGAGATCTTCGTCAGCACAACGGCGTGATGAAGGTGATGATGAAGTTACCGCACAGGGCTTCGCCTAAGCACTGCAACAATATGACCGAGGTGGATTATGGTGGAGGGGGGTACCGCACACGGCTAAGAGATCAATGATCAACTTGTGTGTCTATGGGGTGCCCCTCCCCCGTATATAAAGGAGTGGAGGAGGGGGAGAGGGCCGGCCTCCTAGGCGCGCCCAAGGGGGGAGTCCTACTCCCGGTGGGAGTAGGATTCCCCCTTCCCTAGTTGGAGTAGGAGAGGGAAGGAAGGGGGAGAAGAAGAGAAGGAAAGGGGGGCCGGCCCCCTCCCAATTCGGATTGGGCTTGGGGGGGGGGGGAGGCGCACCTGATGAGGACATAGACCTGGGGTAGGGTAATAGGCCTCACCTATATGGCCTACCTAAGGTCCTTGTCCTAGAAGCAAAGAGGTTCAAGAGTAAATAGAGGGGACCCAACAAAGGTGTCAAGTGCAATCCACTCGACCTACCATTCACTCGGAGACCCCTCCTTATTTAGGTCACTCGACCACTAAACCAGTCGACGTGCAGAAGACCTAAAGCCACTCCGCACAGCAACGGTCAGACATTTACTCTTAGACTTAATAGTCATTTATAGCACTTTACTACGGACGTTACCTGTAACGCTCCTTCTTTATGAACATTGAACCCTGTGTAACAGAGGGGAGCTGGGGTCCTAGCGCACTCTATATAAGCCACCCCCTCCTCTGGGACAAGGGTTCACACCCCCTGTAACACACACGCATATAATCCAGTCGACCGCCTCCGGGCACCGAGACGTAGGGCTGTTACTTCCTCCAAGAAGGGCCTTAACTCGTAAAACTCGTGCGTACAACTTCTCCGTAGCTAGGATCTTGCCTCTACATCCCTACCCCCTATTCTACTGTCAGAGTTAGAACCACGACAGTTGGCGCCCACCGTGGGGTAGGTGTCTTAGCGACTTGTTGGAGAAGATGCAATTTTTCCGATCCCCATCAGCATGGTTTCAGGCGGAGGATTGGCCGAGGGCCGCGAGATCCGTCTCGGCGTGCTTGTGTTCGTCGCCGACGACTCCGCTTGGCTCCAAGAGGCTCCACTCGACGTCGAGGCGCTCCCCGTCCGTGGGGCAACGCACTTTCGCGCGTGCGTCCGCGGCGTCCTCCTGCGGCAGCCGTCGACCCAGTATCGGTCGGCTCCTGTGGCGTCTTCACTCCCTGCTGCCCGCCGGCACAAGCGTTCCGGTCGGTCGAGGCTCCAGCGGTGGGTGAGGCACGCGGTGGCTCGCCAGTCGGCCACCCCCAAGTCGCGGTAATTGAGCCCGACGAAACTCTCTATGGCCTGTTCGACTGGCTCCGTTGAGACTGCATCCGAGTGCGAAAGCAGTGACCCCGCGGCGGAAGTCTTGATGGTCAACAGACCGCGCAGTCCTCCTGGCTTCCCCCGCGACGACGGTGGTGATGGCGGAGGCGATCCGTCGTGTGTCCACGAGGAGTACCGCCCTGAGCCCCTCTCTTTGCAGCAGAGGGAAGAGCTTCGCCGCCGTAACATGGATGCGCTTCACACTCCTATCGTTGGAGAAACTCCCGAGGCCCGGGCCTTGGAGGAGGCGCACCTGGCCAAATTGGCCGAGTGCACTCGACTGGAGAACCTCCAGCACGCACTCGACGAGCGTGCTCGGCAGTGAGTTCCTGAGTCCAGACGATGACAACTTTTTCCGCCTCCAACCCAGGTATATCAAACTCTGATCCAGAATCTCACAGCTGCTGCCCGAATAGCAGAGTCGATTCAGCCTTCCCAGTCGGAGGCTGGTAGAGGTTTGATGCAAATCCGGGCTTTGCTCCGGGCGGCGGGGGAGCAGAACACAGCAGTGTCACAGTCTCGGAATAGGATTCATAGTAGATCTGTAATGGCAGACACAGTTCAGTCGGCTCACAGCCCAAGATCGCCTCCAAGGCGTGAGGGGCGTGGAGATCGAGAGGATCAGTACAGAAACCGTGAGTAGTATGATCATCATCGAGTACCCACGCCTCCCCCAAGGTGTGGATCATACGCGCCTCGGCAACACGATGACAGACGCCCTCATAGTGGTGGGCGAAGGATTCCAGTCGACCCCCGGGAACCGGGCTTTGACGCAAGATCCATTCTCGTTCAAGGTCTAGTCGACAGGAACAGGGCACACAGAGATGGCCACGATAAAGATTATCCGACCGGCAGCAGAGTGCATGTTTCAGGTCCCGAGTGTTTCAGCAGAGCCATCAGAGCAGCAGTGATTCCTCCCAACTTCAGGTTGGCGACTGGAGTCAGCAAGTTCACTGGTGAGTCCAAGCCTAACACTTGGCTTGTGGACTACCGAGTGGCTGTGCAGATTGGTGGTGGCAATGATGAAGTGGCCATGAAGCACCTTCCTCTGATGTTAGAGGGCTCGGCCAGAGCGTGGTTGAATCAGCTAGCACCTGGCAGTATTTATAGCTGGGAAGAGCTTGCCCGAGTGTTTGTCAGAACATTTGAAGGTACATGCAAACGGCCAGCAGGGTTAACAGAGCTACAATCTTGTGTGCAGTAGCCGAATGAAACTTTGAGGGATTATATCCAGAGATGGATCATGTTGCACCACACGGTGGAAAATGTGTCAGATCACCAAGCAGTTTGTGCCTTCAAGGAAGGTGTCAAGTATTGAGAGTTGAATCTGAAGTTCGGCCGGACCGGAGATATGTCTCTGAGTCAAATGATGGTGATTGCCACCAAGTATGCCAATGGTGAAGAGGAGGATCGGCTCCGGAGTGGCAAGCACAAATCAGTCGCCCACGAAGCCGGAGGAGGGAACTCCAGTCGGAAGCAGAAGCGCAAAGTCGAGCCAGCTGCTCCTGGAGAAGCCTTAGCCGTGACTCAAGGAAAGTTCAAGGGGAAGCCCAAAGGACCGTGGAACCCCATGAAAATAAAAGATCAAGACGGAAATGATGTGTTGGATTTGCCATGCCACATTCACACCAAAAAAGATGAAGAGGGTAATCTCATTTACCCGAAGCATACCACTCGACAGTGTCGGCTCCTAATCCAGCAGTTCCGAGAGAAACAGCCCAAAGAGAAGGAGAAAGAGTCGGACAAAGTTGAGGATAAGGAAGAGGACGATGATGGTTACCCCCACGTCAATTCCACTCTGATGATTTTTGCTGACGTTGAGAGCAAAAGTCGACTGAAAAAAGTCATCAACAGAGAAGTGAACATGGTCGCTCCGGCGACACCCAGTTATTTGAAGTGGTCTCAGACTGCCATTACATTCGACCTGTCTGATCATCCAGCGCACATAGCCACCCTGGGAGGCAAGCCTTGGTGGTCGACCCAGTCGTCGAAGGCACTCGGTTGACTAAGGTTCTGATGGATGGTGACAGTGGCCTGAATATACTGTATGCGGAGACCTTGAAGGGAATGGGCATTCCGATGTCCAGACTCAGTGAAAGCAATATGAGTTTCCATGGAGTTATTCCTGGCAATAAGGCTGAGTCACTCGGCCAGATCGCCCTCGATGTGGTTTTCGGTGATTCCAAGAATTACCGCAAAGAAAAGTTGATGTTTGAAGTCGTGGATTTCCAGAGTGCTTATCATGCTATACTGGGCAGGCCAGCTTATGCACATTTTATGGCTCGACCATGTTACGTGTACCTCAAATTGAAGATGCCTGGTCCTAGAGGAGTGATCACTATCTCTGGCAATCGGAAGGAGGCAGAAGAGTGCTTCCAGAAGGGCTCAAAGATCGCCGATGCACAAATGGCAGTAGTAGAATTGCAGGAGTATCAAAAGAATGCAGATCCGAGTGATTTGTTGCGAGCTAAGAAGCCTGCCACAGATTCTGCACTCCAGTCGTCTGGTGAAACGAAGCCGATTCAGATTCACCCGACCGACCCCAATGCTGCTCCGACACACATTTCGACAACACTCGACTCCAAATAGGAAGAAGCGCTCATCCAGTTCCTCCGTGAGAACTGGGACATCTTTGCATGGAAACCTTCTGACATGCTGGGTGTTCCCAGGGGGCTGGCTGAGCACCGTTTGCGAGTCGACCCAAAAGTGAAACCAGTCAAAGAACATCTTCGACGGTCCGCCGTACAGAAGAGAAAAGCAATCGGTGAAGAAGTGGCTCAGCTCCTAGAAGCTGAGTTTATCCGAGAGATTTACCACTCCGAGTGGCTAGCCAATGTTGTCATGGTCCCCAAGAAGGACGACTCACTTTGCATGTGCATTGACTTCAAGCATATCAACCGGGCCTGCCCGAAAGATCACTTTCCTCTCCCCCGCATCGACCAAATAGTCGACTCGACTGCGGGATGTGAGCGCTTGTCCTTTTTGGACGCCTATTCCGGGTATCATCAGATCCGACTGTATGGACCCGATGAGATGAAAACAGCTTCCATCACCCCATTTGGGTGCTTCTGTTATGTCACCATGCCATTCGGCTTGAAGAACGCTGGAGCCACATTCATGAGGATGATTCAGAAGTGTTTACTCACTCAAATCAGTCGGAATGTGGAAGCTTACATGGATGACATTGTGGTCAAGTCACGTAAAGGTTCCGACCTGCTGGCTGACCTTGCTGAAACTTTTGCCAACCTCAGAAGGTATGATATCAAGCTTAATCCATCAAAGTGCACATTTGGAGTTCCGGGCGGAAAATTACTTGGTTTTCTTGTTTCCGAACGAGGGATCGACGCTAACCCAGAGAAAGTGGGTGCCATACTCCGGATGAAACGCCCTGTGCGTGTGCATGATGTACAGAAGCTTACTGGTTGTTTGGCCGCCTTAAGTCGATTCATTTCTCGCCTCGGTGAAAAGGCATTGCCTCTTTACCGACTGATGAAAAAGTCTGATAAGTTCGAGTGGACTCCTGACGCTGATGCAGCGTTTGTAGAGCTCAAAGCCCTGCTTTCCACCCAGCCGGTGCTTGCTGCCCCCAATCAGCAAAGAACCTTTACTGCTTTACATTGCAGCCACTGGACAAGTCGTCAGTACAGTACTTACGGTCGAGCGGGAAGAAGAAGGAAAAGCCTATAAAGTTCAGCGCCCAGTATATTATGTTTATGAAGTTTTGACTCCATCAAAGCAAAGATATCCACATTATCAGAAGCTTGTTTATGGGATTTATATGACCACGAAGAAGGTGGCACACTATTTCTCGGACCACTCCATTACAGTCGTCAGCGACGCTCCATTATCAGAGATTCTGAACAACAGAGATGCAACTGGTCGAGTGGCAAAGTGGGCGATTGAACTCCTTCCCTTGGATATCAAGTTTGAGGCAAAGAAAGCTATCAAGTCCCAGGCAATAGCAGATTTCCTCGCCGAGTGGATCGAACAGCAACTGCCGACTCAAGTCCACTCGGAGCACTGGACCATGTTCTTTGATGGCTCCAAGATGCTGAATGGTTCCGGTGCTGGGGTGGTACTGGTATCCCCCCGAGGAGACAAACTCAGATATGTTCTCCAGATTCACTTTGATTCCTCCAATAACGAAGCAGAATATGAAGCACTCTTATATGGGTTACGTATGGCCATCTCACTCGGTGTCCGTCGCCTCATGGTCTACGGCGACTCAGATTTGGTAGTCAATCAAGTGATGAAGGAGTGGGACGTCAGAAGCCCAGCTATGACTGGTTACTGCAATGCGGTGAGGAAGTTGGAAAAGAAGTTTGAGGGGTTAGAGCTCCATCATATACCCCGACTGAAAAATCAAGCAGCCGATGATTTGGCAAAGATAGGTTCCAAGAGGGAAGCCATTCCCAGCAACGTGTTTATGGAACACATTCATACAGCTTCAGTTCAAGAAGATCCTTTCACTAAAGAGCCCCCGCAGCCTAAGAGTGCCACAGATCCGACTGAAGTCGAAGTCCCAGCCGTGGTCGACCTGATCATGGAGGTTTTGGTCATCACTCCCGACTGGCCAATGCCATACATTGCGTATATCCTTAGGAAGGAACTCCCAGAGGATGAAGAAGAGGCTCGACAGATCGTCCGCCGATCCAAAGCCTTTACTGTGATAAGAGGACAGCTGTTCAGAGAAAGTGTGACCGGAGTCAGCCAGAAATGCATAACGCCAGAAGAAGGTCGAATGATCCTCAACGATATCCACTCGGGGACCTGTGGCCACCATGCGTCCTTTCGGACCATTGTGGCCAAAGCATACCGAGCTGGATTTTATTGGCCACGAGCAAATGAAATGGCGAAAGATATAGTTGACAAATGTGAAGGCTGCCAGTTTTACTCCAATATGTCCCACAAGCCTGCGTCAGCCCTGAAGACCATTCCACTCGTCTGGCCCTTTGCTATTTGGGGATTGGATATGGTTGGACCGCTGAGGACTGGTAGGAGCGACTTCACTCATGTGCTTGTAGCAGTCGACAAGTTTACCAAATGGATTGAAGCCAAGCCTATCAAGAATCTTGAAGCCAGTACTGTCGTCAGCTTCATCAGAGAGTTGACATTTAGATATGGGGTTCCGCACAACATCATCACTGACAACGGGTCGAACTTCGATTCTGATGAGTTCAGAGCCTTCTGCGCTTCCCAAGGCACACAAGTCGACTATGCTTCAGTCGCCCACCCCTAGTTGAATGGACAAGCAGAAAGAGCAAATGGCTTGATTCTCAAAGGACTGAAACCTCGACTGATGCGTGATCTCAAGCACGCAGCAGGCGCCTGGGTCGATGAACTTCCATCAGTTCTTTGGGGATTGAGGACAACTCCCAATCGGTCGACTGGCTGAACTCCATTCTTCTTGGTCTATGGAGCTGAAGCTGTTCTACCGAGTGACCTGCTTCACAATGCACCCCGAGTCGAGCTCTTCTCTGAAGATGAAGCAGAATAGGCCCGGCAGGACACAGTCGATCTCCTAGAGGAGGAAAGAGAGATGGCCTTAATCCGGTCGACCATTTATCAGCAAGACTTGCATCGATTCCATGCCAGAAACGTGAGGGGCCGAGCCTTTCAAGAGGAGACTTGGTTCTTCGAGTGGATCAGCAGAAACCACACAAGCTCGCCCCTGCTTGGGAAGGTCCCTTCATTGTCACCAGAGTTCTCCACAATGGAGCATACCATCTTTACAATGTCGAGCATCAGAAAGACGAGCCACGGGCTCGGAATGCGGAGCTGCTCCGCCCCTTTTATACTTAAGTACTCATTCGGATGAGATGTAATAAGAAATACCTTTGTAGTTTGTTTATCAAAGACAAGAGCTTTACAGTCTTCTTAAACGATTGTTGTTGCTTTTGTTTGCATCTAAAATCCCCCAGTGGGTGACTTTGCCGCGAATCCGTTTCGCCTAAGTTTGAAAAATCCTACCGAGTGGTGAGCAAGCCTCTCACTCGGGGGCTTAGCCGCGAATCCGTTTCGCCTAAGTTTGAAAAATCCTACCGAGTGATGAGCAAGCCTCTCACTCGGGGGCTTAGCTGCAGTCCAGTACTTGCCTAAGTTTGAAAAATCCTACCGAGTGATGAGCAAGCCTCTCACTCGGGGGCTTAGCTGCAGTCCAGTACTCGCCTAAGTTTGAAAAATCCTGCCGAGTGGTGAGCAACCCTCCCACTCGGGGGCCTACCTGCAGTCCAGTACTCGGCTAAGTTTTAAAAATCCTACCGAGTGGTGAGCAACCCTCCCACTCGGGGGCTTAGCTGCAGTCCAGTACTCGCCTAAGTTTGAAAAACCCCACCGAGTGTTCAGCAACCCTCCCACTCGGGGGCTTAGCCGCGAATCCGTTTCGCCTAAGTTTGAAAAATCCTACCGAGTGATGAGCAAGCCTCTCACTCGGGGGCTTAGCTACAGTCCAGTACTCGCCTAAGTTTGAAAAAGCCTACCGAGTGATGAGCAAGCCTCTCACTCGGGGGCTTAGCTGCAGTCCAGTACTCGCCTAAGTTTGAAAAATCCTGCCGAGTGGTGAGCAACCCTCCCACTCGGGGGCTTAGCTGCAGTCTAGCACTCGCTTAAGTTTTAAAAATCCTATCGAGTGGTGAGCAACCCTCCCACTCGGGGGCTTAGCTGCAGTCCAGTACTCGCCTAAGTTTGAAAAATCCTACCGAGTGGTGAGCAACCCTCCCACTCGGGGGCTTAGCTGCAGTCCAGTACTCGCCTAAGTTTGAAAAATCCTACCGAGTGATGAGCAAGCCTCTCACTAGGGGGCTTAGCTGTAGTCCAGTACTCGCCTAAGTTTGAAAAATCCTGCTGAGTGGTGAGCAACTCTCCCACTCGGGGGCTTAGCTGCAGTCCAGTACTCGCCTAAGTTTTAAAAATCCTACCGAGTGGTGAGCAACCCTCCCACTCGGGGGCTTAGCTGCAGTCCAGTACTCGCCTAAGTTTTAAAAATCCTACCGAGTGGTGAGCAACCCTCCCACTCGGGGGCTTAGCTGCAGTCCAGTACTCGCCTAAGTTTTAAAAATCCTACCGAGTGGTGAGCAACCCTCCCACTCGGGGGCTTAGCTGCAGTCCAGTACTCGCCTAAGTTTTAAAAAATCCTACCGAGTGGTGAGCAAGCCTCCCACTCGGGGGCTTAGCTGCAGTCCAGTACTCGCCTAAGTTTTAAAAAATCCTACTGAGTGGTGAGCAAGCCTCCCACTCGGGGGCTTAGCTGCAGTCCAGTACTCGCCTAAGTTTGAAAAATCCTACCGAGTGGTGAGCAACCCTCCCACTCGGGTGCTTAGCTGCAGTCCAGTACTCGCCTAAGTTTGAAAAATCCTACCGAGTGGTGAGCAACCCTCCCACTCGGGGGCTTAGCTTAGTACTCGCCTAAGTTTGAAAAATCCTACCGAGTGGTGAGCAACCCTCCCACTCGGGGGCTTAGCTGCAGTCCAGCGCTCGCCTAAGTTTTAAAAATCATACCGAGTGGTGAGCAACCCTCCCACTCGGGGGCTTAGCTGCAGTCCAGTACTAGCCTAAGTTTGAAAAATCTAACCGAGTGATGAGAAACCCTTCCACTCGAGGGCTTAGCTGTAGTCCAGTACTCGCCTAAGTTCGAAACACGCCGATATCCGCAAGGACGACGAGGTGCAGGTCGACTGCAACCTTCTCCTTCGGAGCTGCGCCACAAGTACAACGTGCGCTCCATCCCTATCCACAAGGACGGCGAGGTGTAGGTCGACTGCAACCTTCTCCTTCGGAGCTGCGCCACAAGTACAACATGCGCTCCATCCCTATCCGCAGGGACGACGAGGTGCAGGTGTAACGCCCACGATGCGGCTATATCTCCCACGTGTCGAGGCACGACTTAGAGGCATAACCGCATAGTGGTTTTGTCGCAAGAAGGATCATCTTCACACAATCCCATGTAATGAACAAGAATGGGATAAAGAGTTGGCTTACAATTGCCACTTCACACAATACATGAATATAAATCATACATCATCCAAAATACAATCATATAGACCGACTACGGTCAAAAACCAGATGAAAATAAGATAACCCCAAATGCTAGATCCCCGATCGTCCCAACTGGGCTCCACTACTGATCATCAGGAAAAGACACATAGTAACGACCACGTTCCTCGTCGAACTCCCACTTGAGATCGACCCCATCATCTGCACTGGCATCGTCGGCACCTGCAACTGTTTTGGTAGAATCTGTGAGTCACGGGGACTCGGCAATCTCACACCCGCGAGATCAGGGCTATTTAAGCTCATAGGAAAGGATGGTGTAATGAGGTGGAGCTGCAGCGGCAAAAGCATATATGGTGGCTAACTTGCGCAAATGAGAGCGAGAAGAGAAGCAACGGAACGGTCGTCATCTAGCAATGACCAAGAAGTGATCCTGAACACCTACTTACGTCAAACATAACACAGACCGTGTTCACTTCCCGGACTCCGCCGAGAAGAGACCATCACGGCTACACACGCAGTTGATGTATTTTAATTGGGTCAAGTGACAAGTTCTCTACAGCCGGATATTAACAAATTCCCATCTGCCTCATAACCGCGGGCACGGCTTTCGAAAGATATTACCCTGCAGGGGTGTCCCAACTTAGCCCATCATAAGCTCTCACGGTCAACGAAGGATAAACCTTCTCCCGGAAAGACCCGATCAGTCTCGGAATCCCGGTTTACAAGACATTTCGACAATGGTAAAACAAGACCAGCAAAGCCCCCGAATGTGCCGACAAATCCCGATAGGAGCTGCACATATCTCGTTCTCAAGGCACAACAGATGAGCCAGACGTCGGGTTGGCATAGACCCTGGTTGCCCAGGGGGCGCCGGACATCGCTCGGTTTGGGCCAGCGCTCGAAGGAGCACTGGTCCGGGGGTTTAAAATAAAGATGACCCTCGGGCTCGCGAAAACCCGGGGGAAAAGGCTTAGGCGGCAAATGGTAAAACCAAAGTTGGGCCTTGCTGGAGGAGTTTTATTCAAGGCGAACTGTCAAGGGGGTCCCATAAATCACCCGACCGTGTAAGGAACGCAAACTCAAGGAACATAATCCCGGTATATCAGTATCTAGGGCGGCAAGAGTGGAACAAAACACCAGGCATAAGGCCGAGCCTTCCACCCTTTACCAAATATATATAGATGCATTAATTAAATAAGAGATATTATGATATCCCAACATATCCATGTTCCGACATGGAACAAACTTCAACTTCACCTGCAACTAGCAACGCTATAAGAGGGGCTGAGCAAAAGTGGTAACTTAGCCAAACAACGGTTTGCTAGGAAAGGATGGTTAGAGGCTGACATGGCAAAATGGGAGACATGATATAGCAAGTGATAGGTAGCGGAGCATGGCAATAGAGCGAACAACTAGCAAAGCAAAGATAGAAGTGATTTCGAGGGGTGGTCATCTTGCCTGCAAGGTTCTCAGAGTTGTCGAAAGCTTGATCCTCGTAAGCGTACTCGATAGGTTCCTCGTTCACGAACTTGTCTCCCGGCTCTACCCAAGACAAGAATACAAACAAACGGAACCACAATCAACCACGAGAAATGCACAAGCAACATGATGCAAAACTTGTATGGTATGCAAGATATGATATGCGGTGCATATGCGTGCTCCGGAAGGAAAATGATGAGAAAGGCAGTAACTTGGCAAACCAAGCATGCCACTGGAAAGATGAGATGATTTCGGTCGAAATCGATATAAAGATCACCGGAAACGGATGCACGGTTTGCAAATGGCAAGCAAAACAAGAATGACACGAATCTGCGATTAACAGCATGATAGCACTTAAAATGCAACAAGTAACAATGCTACAGCACTCCAACATAGCAGTAAAGCACACGGCAGTAATATACAGGAGATGCTTGACAAAAGATGAACACTGAGCTACGGCTATATCACAACATATCAAGCTCAAACAAGCATGACAAAAGTGCAAAAGATAACAGGATCACAGACTTGGTGAAAAACTGGACATGGCAGAAAACAGCATCAGGTAGCAATGTTCAGAGCACGAAATCAACATGCTACAGGAACTTAACATAGCAAAACAAGACATGGCAGTGTTCTATTAAAAGCACATGACAAAAGTCCCTTACTGACCATAAGCCAAAAAGGACCAGAAGATATGATGGCAAGCATGTAAACATAGAAAATTTTGTTATCAGGTTTCAGACTTAGCAGAAAACAGAGCATGGCAGAAATAATAATATGTAGGCCTTTTTGTGAGCTCTATGCACTCACTACAGAGCAATTCATGACAAAACAAGCCCACCTACAGCAAGATGGCATGTTTATGAAGCTAACCATGGCAAGAACAATTATATAGCATGTATGGATCAACTACAATAAGCTTGGCAAATTTGCATATCATGTTAAGAATCTGCCAGAAATATTTTATAGCAAAAGTAGAGCAAGATTGAGTCATACTATGGCACTCCATAATTGCAAACCATTGCACGAATGAATCAATTACAACTATAGCTACAAAACATCCGTACTGAACATCTCCAAAATATGCATGGATCCCTCTGTAGCATCAAGTTTACATGGCAACAAAATAACAGCAGACGAGGACTTCGAAAAATCACCAAGTCCCTGAAATCAGAAATATTACGGGGCCTAGTTTGCATGCTTGTGCTAGTCACCACATGGATCACAAAAATACATGGCATACACCCTTGGAAAGATGGCATGGCATACTTCAAAACACATGTAGAGCTCATGCCCATAAGATGCACAGAATTAAAGATACAAAAATGACAAATCTCCCAAGTTCTGATAAGAACCAGAGATTAACAACAACTAGCCCTCTTCCAACAGAGATTTGGGCATCAAGATGACCTCTAATGAATATGGTGCAGTTGAACGAAATGTAGAGCATCACGAGGCGAACAATTCGACATATTACACGCGCGAATCAGAGCTACATACAGGGAGTTATGGCATCACGAATAGAGGCACATACTGAGAAAAATTGAGGACTTAGAAGAATTTCGGGGGGGTTTTCAGGAAAGTCAACGTACGGGATCCGATTGGATCTGGCCGGGCTCGACGGCGCTCGCCGGCCGGAGAGGAAGGAGGGAGAGGGGCGCCGGCGGTCAGAGCTGCGGGAGGAGGGGCCGGCGACCGGCGACGGGAGAGGCCGAGGCGCCGACGGGGTCGGACGGCGTTGACGGCGGGGAGCCGCGGCGCGGCGGCGGCGGTGGTCGGCGGCGGGGCCGGCCGGCGTGGAGGCGGCGGCAGAGGGTACCGCGGCGGCGCGGAGGCGCGCCGGAGGCGGCGAGGGCGGCGGAGGCGCGCGGGGGCGCGCGGGCCCGTGGGCCGGCGGCGGCGCGGGGACGCTGCCACGTGTCGACTTCCCACTGGTGCGGACGCGGCGGTGCGACCTGTCCGGCGGGGGCTGGACGCGTCCGGTGGCGGCGGGGATCTTTGCTAGGGTTTGGACTGCGGTTGTATTTCGGGAGTCTCACATATAAATAGGTAGAGGGAGCTAGGAGGCTCCAAATGAGGTGCGGTTTTCGCCCACACGATCGTGATCGAACGACCTAGAGCATGGAGGAGAGTTTGGTGGGTTTTGCGCTGGTTTTTGAGGGGGTTTTTGCTGGACAATCAAATGGACTTTGCGGATGCCCGGTTAACCGATGGAGTACCAAACGACCTCCAAATGGAACGGAACTTGACCGGTGGTTTCCGGGTGGTATACTAGGGCCACATGACAAGCCTCGGTCCATTCCGAGAAAGTTTGACACCCGCACACGAAAGAAAACAAGAGGGATGCGCCGGAGGAGATAGGAGCGCCGGATTGCAAAACGGACAACGGGGAAAATGCTCAGATGCAAGAGACGAACACGCATGCAAATGCAATGCACATGATGACATGATATGAAATGCATGACATGACAAAATACAAAACGAAAGACAAAACCCGACAACGGAGGGAAAAATCATATCACATAGCCGAAAATGGCAAGAGTCGGAGTTACAAATATGGCAAGTTACATGCGGGGTGTTACAACACTCCGCCACTACGAGAGGATCTCGTCCCAAGATCTAGGACTGAAAGAACTCCTGATATTCGGAACGGAGATGGTCCTCGCGTTCTCAGGTGGCTTCCCGGTCGGAATGGTGCGACCACTTCACTTTCAGGAATTTGATTGACTTGTTGCGAGTCTTGCGCTCAGTTTCTTCAAGAATAGCAACGGGGTGCTCATGATAAGACAAATCTTCTTGGAGGTCAATCTCTTCGAAGTTGATAGTGCGCTCAGGCGTCTTGAAGCACTTGCGGAGCTGAGACACGTGGAACACATCGTGCACGTTCGCGAAGTTGGAAGGAAGCTCAAGTTGATAGGCGAGGTCGCCTCTTTTGCCAACGATCTTGAAAGGACCCACGTATCTAGGGCCAAGCTTCCCTTTGATACCGAAGCAACGAGTGCCTTTCATTGGAGAGACGCGGAGGTAGACATGGTCTCCGATCTCGAACGCCAAATCACGATGCTTACTATCATAGTAACTCTTCTGGCGCGATTGCGCGGCTCTGAGATTATCATGGATGACTTTACACATTTCTTCAGCTTCAGTGATTAAGTCATTGCCAAGAAGTTGGCGTTCACCAGTCTCTGACCAATTGAGAGGAGTACGGCACTTTCTGCCATAGAGAATCTCGAATGGGGCCTTGCCCGAACTCGCTTGGAAGCTGTTGTTGTAGGAGAATTCAGCATATGGAAGACAATCTTCCCATTTCATGCCAAAGGAAATGACACAAGACCTGAGCATATCTTCAAGAATTTGATTGACTCGCTCGACGTGGCCACTAGTTTGAGGATGGAAGGCTGTGCTGAAGCGAATGTTTGTGCCCATGGCCTTCTGGAAGGAGTCCCAGAACTTGGAGGTAAAGATGCTTCCACGATCAGAAGAAATCAATTGTGGAATGCCGTGCAAGGAGACAATTCTTGAGGTGTAAAGCTCTGCCAGCTGAGCTGCTGTGATGGATTCTTTGATTGGAAGGAAATGAGCCACTTTAGAAAGCTTGTCAATGACAACGAAGATAGCATCATTTCCGCGCTTGGACTTGGGAAATCCAGTTACGAAGTCCATTTCGATATGATCAAACTTCCACTCTGGGATAGCAAGAGGTTGGAGGAGACCAGCTGGTCGTTGGTGTTCTGCTTTCACTCTTCGACAGACATCACATTCGTTCACGAATTGAGCAATTTCTCGCTTCATTCGAGTCCACCAATACGACTGCTTGAGGTCATGATACATCTTCGTACTTCCAGGATGAATGGACAGGAGAGAATTGTGCGCTTCGTTCATTATGACTTTCCTTAGATCACCTTTAGGAACCACAATCCGGTCCTCGAAGAATAAAGTGTCTCTGTCATCAATGCGATAGCACTTGTATTTGGAAAGACCCTTGTCGATACCACGTTTCACCTTCTTCACTATGGCATCAAGGAGTTGTGCCTCACGAATTTGATCTTCCAAAGTAGGAGATACTATGAGGTTGGCAAGAAAGCCTTGAGGAACAACTTGGAGATTCAGCTTGCGGAAAGCTTCACAAAGATCCGGTTGGAAAGGCTTGAGAATTAAGCTGTTGCAATAAGCCTTCCTGCTTAAAGCATCTGCAATGACATTTGCTTTGCCTGGAGTATATTCAATACTCGGATTGTACTCTTGAATCATTTCGACCCATCGAGTCTGCCTGAGGTTGAGGTTGGGCTGAGTGAAGATATACTTGAGACTCTTGTGATCAGTGAACAAGTACAATGTGTGCTCCCTCCCTATCCGCAAGGACGATGAGGTGCAGGTCGACTGCGACCTTCTCCTTCGGAGCTGCGCCACAAGTACAACGTGCGCTCCATCCTCATCTGCAAGGACGACGAGGTGCAGGTCGACTGCAACCTTGTCCTCGGAGCTGCGCCATAAGTACATTAGCTGCATCTCAAGTACAAAGATTATTCCAATTGAAGAGCAAATTCCACTCGAAGGCAAACACAAGCATATTCAGAGATAAACCAAGTTTAGATAAATCCTAAAGTTTCGGACGACGGATCAAAAGTATTCGAGCATCATGCCCGAAGAAGTTTAACGATTACACAATCACTCAGCATTCCGAGGCAAATAAAGAAGGAGCATAATGTTTCTCGTTCACGCGTCAGGAGAAGGACTGGCTAGGTCGCAGAAACTGTCAAGGTCTATGTTGTCTGCAATGTGAGTGGCGGCGTCAAGGAAATTGTCCATGAAGGATTGGAAGGTGTGCCTCTTTGTGTTAGCAACCTTGAGCTCTGCTAGCTTGTCTTCTTTGACGTCTTTGAAGTGCACTCAGACCAAGGACAACGCGACATCAGCACTACAGCGAGCAGATGACTTCTTCCACTCTTGCACTCGGTCAGGTATTTGATTCAGTCGAGCCATCAGAGACTCGAGGTCTTGAGACAGTTCCGCCTGAGGCCAGAGTTCAGTATCAACCCGTGTCATCGCTGCCTTCAGGCAGGCAAGATAAGCAACTGCGTTGTGCATGCGAGATTCCAACCGCAGCACATTCATCGCAACATCATCCTTGACTGGACAATTTATGGGATCGAGACCCGTCTCGACCCGCCCAGTTTCTGCTTCAAAGTCTTGGCAAAGCTCTGCACAGTTGAGTAAATGGTGAGTCGACGATATAATCAGGCTTGACAGTCGACCGTAATAAGTTAGTCAATCATCAGTACCTTCAAGTTTTAGGACCAGCTTTGCAGCAAGCTGGCCCAGATAAGACTCCAACTCACCCTTCTTGGCCTTGAGGCTCCCAAGCTCGTGAGTCAGCTTGTCCTTGTCTTTCTTCAGTCGCTCGACCTCCCGACTGGCGTCAGAGACAGCAGTCTTCAGCTTGGAGTTCTCTTCTTCTAACTTGCCGACTGAAGCAAGCTTCTTGTCAGCAAGCGCCGTTTTCTCTCGCGCTTCCTTCTGTGCAGCAGCAAGATCCAGATCCTTCTTCTCCAAAGCCTGCTTCATTTTCTCTAAAGAAATAACATTCTTCAGACGGGCTTGGAGTTGACGGTTTTCACTACATACATTTGCTCGAGTGGAGTCACTCAGTTCAAAAAATGGAAAGGAAAAGTGCCAGAAGTGAGATAGACAGTTGACGATTGGGTTACCTCCCATGGCAGCTACTTCATCACGAGCAGTCTTGAGATTCTTCTTGGCCAATTCCAGATCAAGGTTGAGGCTGATTTGCTGCTTGTTCATTGTAGAAAACTGAGCCCCAAGATCACAAGATTTCTGCAGTATAAGCCATATCAGTTGACTGAGATAAAAAGACATCACAGTGATAGCTACTCTAAGACTACCGCCGAATCAAACATTCAACGACAGTCTCGGGGACTACACCCAGTGGGTGCACTCAGTGTGCCCCCACTGGTTTGAATAAACACTCGACATGGTCTGCCCAGCGCGAGAGTAAAAAAAGCAGTTGTCAGACCATAGTCGACTGCCCGCAGTCAACCACGGTCTCGGGGACTACACCCAGTGGGTGCACTTAGCGTGCCCCCACTGGTTCTGGTTTCATTCGACCTGGTTCGTCCAGACCGAGTGACAAAATTCAGATTCTCAGACCACAGTCGACTGCCCGCAGTCAACTATGGTCTCGGGGACTACACCCAGTGGGTGCACTAAGAGTGCCCCCACTACTTCAAAGATTCAATTCAAGACGACTCAAATTGACTTGTGCAACTTCAAAACAGTCACACCCCAGTGGGTGACCGGATGAGAAATATGATCAATCAGAAATCAACTAACCTAGACATTGGTCTGCAGAGCAGCTCCAGCATTGAAGGCCATCTGACTGGCCTCATGCACCACTTTCATTTGCCCCATCACAAGGTTCAACTGAAGAAGAGCTTCCTTGGCGGCAGTCGGTGGGTCGTCCGGGGTTTGATACGCAGTGAAAAGCGATAACGGCAGAGCAGTCGGAGCAGCCGCTGGGTCTGATGCATGGAGTTGTATTGGTGCAGCAGAAGTCTGAGCAGCTGATCCTGATGGGCAATCAGTCAACAGCGGGATAGCGAAAGTGACCTTGGTACGTGCCGGATCTGTCGATCGCTCGACTGCCGTTCCAGGCATCTCAGTCGACTGAGGAACCTGGGCCTCAGGCGCTTTCCCGCCCAGTTCCTTGTCCCTCCTCCTCCTTCCCCTCATCGGTACTTCTTCTTCATCGTCCGGGAGCACAACAACGTCCCGTGGTGCTGCAACAAATAGAGAAAGTCAAAGAGATAGCTGACAAACAATCCAGTCATCCAAATAAATTCGAGTCGGGCAGACTTACTAACTTTGGAGGTAGCCGCGTCGTCGGTTTCCTCGTCGTCTGGGGTCTTGTCGATATCCATATCAGTCGCAGCCGAGGCTGGGCTGTAAAGGTTCATCATCCACTCGGTCAGTACAAGAGAATCGGTCAGAACAAGAAAATACGGGGAGAACATTTACCCAAAAGCAACAGGAACGTCCATCTTGGTTCTGGGCAAGGTCTTCCGAGCCTTCGAAGGATTGATCTTGGGCTGCTTGGTGACCTTCTCAGCCAATTCTGGAGTCGAAGACCGAGCGCGCTTTTGAGATGGAGCGCTCGAGGCCACAGCCTTGCCGCGCCTGCCCGCGGGATCATGGTGCTGCTTGGATCGATGTTCGGAACGAGGTGGTGAGTCGGCTACCTCCTCGTCGTCCGACTCATCGCTCTCATCTTCATCATCGTCGGCTAGTGACTCCCACTCGCCGCTCTCCTCCACGCTGTCCTCGCCCTCATGGTCCTGCTCCAGAGCTTGTTCACCATTGGGAATTGAGTACATCTCTGTGTAAATCTACAAAACAAGGAGCCGAGTGGAAATCAGTCGGATCAACAAACAGTCAGAAAACACATCCAAATTCAATCAGTTGTAGTGGCCAAACCTTGTCTGGCTGGTTGCTGTCGCTGAAAGGGTTGACTCTCCTGGCGCCCCTAGGGTTGTCCTTGTTCCCGGTGATGCCCCTCAGCCATTGGGCCACTGTTTTGGCCGCCACCTCCTCCGGATGAACCCGAGCGGTATCACCAGCCCCGGAGTACATCCACATGGAGTGGTCACGAGCTTGGAGTGGTTGAATGCGCCGACTGAGGAACACCTCCAGCAGATCCATGCTGGTGACACCTTGGTTGATCAGTTGAACTACTCTCTCGACCAGCATGCCCGTCTCCGCCTTCTCCGCAGCGGTCACTTTCAATGAAGATGGAGTCTGAACACAATCAAAAGAGAAAGGGGGAAGTCAAGTCGACTGGCCTGGGGTCACGATATCCTGGCAATAGAACCAGGTCGATTGCCAGCCCCTGACCGACTCAGGAAGAGTCATTGAAGGGCAGGAACTCCTCTTCCTTTTCTGAATACCCAGACCCCCACACATCTGGATAACATGGGTTTTCTCGTCATTCGAGTTCGCTTTCTTCACTGTTTGGGAGCGGATGGTGAAAATGTGCTTGAAAAGACCCCAGTGCGGTCGACACCCCAGGAAATTCTCGCACATGGACACGAATGCAGCAAGGTATGTGATGGTGTTGGGAGTGAAATGATGGAGTTGAGCCCCAAAGAAATTCAAGAAACCTCGAAAGAAGGGGTGTGGAGGAAGCGAGAAGCCGCGGTCGACATGAGTGGCGAGCAGAACACACTCACCCGGTCGCGGCTGTGGCTCCGTTTCCCCCTCCGGCAGTCGCGCAGACTCATGGACGATCAGCCCTAACTCGGCCATATCATCCAAGTCTTCCTGCCGAAGTGAGGATCGGATCCAATCTCTCTGGATCCAACCCGACGGCTGCCCCGAGCGTGATGAAGACCCCCGATTCGTCTTCTTGCTTTTCGCCGCCCCCGTCGCCTTCTTCACGCATTCCAGTGCCGCCATTTTCTCCTTCCCCATGGCAGCGGAGCGGCGGCGTCGAGAGTGGAGAAGCTGAACGAGGTAAAGGAGCAAGAGGAAGAAGAAGGAGAATGGGCACGCACAGTGCGGACGCCTCGGCATCGTCGCTTTTAAAGGCCTACTTCCGAGTGGCTCACGCGTGGGCCCGGACGATCCTGTCAAAGCCCTTAACAATCGCACACGGGATACGTGGCGAAAAAGGTGGCGCGGAAATCGAAACGTCCTATTTATCTACTCCGCTTACCATGGCGCGCTCCGCCTGGCGCGCTTCCACCAAAATTTCGAATCCCGCGAAATCCGGGATCCTCTACAACCGATCACGCCAAAGATTCCATGTGAAGGATAACACTCGACGGATGACGTTATAAAAACCAGTCGGCCATTTCTGAATCGATCAAGGCGACTGAAACGAAGCCGAAGTTCCAACAACCGGCATCCATTTGGAGATGAAAGCAAGAGTCAAAGCAAGGTCAACTTCAACCTTCTTTTCACTCGGACCTCAATCCATTCAGGGGCTAATGATGAGGACATAGACCTGGGTAGGGTAATAGGTCTGACCTATATGCCCTACCTAAGGTCCTTGTCCTAGAAGCAAAGATGTTCAAGAGTAAATAGAGGGGACCCAACAAAGGTGTCAAGTGCAATCCACTCGACCTACCATTCACTCGGAGACCCCTCCTTATTTAGGTCACTCGACCACTAAACCAGTCGACGTGCAGAAGACCTAAAGCCACTCCGCACAGCAACGGTCAGACATTTACTCTTAGACTTAATAGTCATTTATAGCACTTTACTACGGACGTTACCTGTAACGCTCCTTCTTTATGAACATTGAACCCTGTGTAACAGAGGGGAGCTGGGGTCCTAGCGCACTCTATATAAGCCACCCCCTCCTCTGGGACAAGGGTTCACACCCCCTGTAACACACACGCATATAATCCAGTCGACCGCCTCCGGGCACCGAGACGTAGGGCTGTTACTTCCTCCAAGAAGGGCCTTAACTCGTAAAACTCGTGCGTACAACTTCTCCGTAGCTAGGATCTTGCCTCTACATCCCTACCCCCTATTCTACTGTCAGACTTAGAACCACGACAGCACCCCCACCTTGTCCGCCGCCTCCTCCTCCTTTCCACTATGGCCCATTAAGGCCCATTGACTCCCCGGGCGGTTTCGGTAACCCCCCGGTACTTCAGTAAATGCTCGAACTCACCCGGAACCATTCCGATGTCCAAACAAAGCCATCCAATATATCGATCTTTATGTCTCGACCATTTCGAGACTCCTCGTCATGTCCGTGATCACATCCGGGACTCCAAACAACCTTCGGTACATCAAAACACATAAACCCAAAATACCGATCGTCACAGAACGTTAAGCGTGCGGACCCTAAGGGTTCGAGAACTATGTAGACATGACCGAGACTCATCTCCGGTAAATAACCAATAGCGGAACCTGGATGCTCATATTAGTTCCTACATATTCTACAGAGATCTTTATCGGTCAAACCGCATAACAACATACGTTGTTCCCTTTTTCATCCGTATGTTACTTGCCCGAGATTCGATCATCGGTATCTCAATACCTAGTTCAATCTCGTTACCGGCAACTCTCTTTACTCGTTCTGTAATACATCATCCCGTAACTAACTCATTAGTCACATTGCTTGCAAGGCTTATAGTGATGTGTATTACCGAGAGGCCCCAGAGATACCTCTCCGACAATCGGAGTGACAAATCCTAATCTCGATCTATGCCAACTCAACAAACACCATCGGAGACACCTGTAGAGCATCTTTATAATCACCCAGTTACGTTGTGACGTTTGATAGCACACAAAGTGTTCCTCCGGTACTCGGGAGTTGCATAATCTCATAGTCATAGGAACATGTATAAGTCATGAAGAAAGCAATAGCAACATACTAAACGATCAAGTGCTAAGCTAACGGAATGGGTCAAGTCAATCACATCATTCTCTAATGATGTGATCCCGTTAATCAAATGACAACACATGTCTATGGCTAGGAAACTTAACCATCTTTGATTCAACAAGCTAGTCAAGTAGAGGCATACTAGTGACCCTCTGTTTGTCTATGTATTCACACATGTACTAAGTTTCCGGTTAATACAATTCTCGCATGAATAATAAAAATTTATCATGATATAAGGAAATATAAATAACAACTTTATTATTGCCTCTAGGGCATATTCCCTTCAATCATCACCATGGAGGCCAAGGACCAGAGGGAGAACCTCTCCCCATCTAGGGGGGAGGCCGTGGAGGAGGAAGCACAAGGGGGAGATCCTCTCCCCCTCTCTCTCGACGGCACCATCGCCGCGGTGATCGTCTTCGTCAACATCACCATCCTCATCTCTTTTACGCGGACCACTCTCCCGCACCCCACTGTAATACCCTACTTGAACATGGTGCTTTATGCCACATATTATGATCCAATGATGTGTTGCCATCCTATGATGTTTTGAGTAGATTTCCTTTATCTTTTGGGTTGATTGATGATCTAGATTGGTTTGAGTTGTATGTTTTATTTTAGTGCTGGCCTATGGTGTCTTCCGTGCCGCGCACACATGAAGGATTCCCGCTGTAGGGTGTTGCAATACGTTCATGATTTGCTTATAGTGGGTTGCTAGAGTGACAGAAGCTTAAACCCGAGTAAGGGGGTTGTTGCGTATGGGATAAAGGGGACTTGATGCTTTAATGCTATGGTTGGGTTTTACCTTAATGATCTTTAGTAGTTGTGGATGCTTGCTAGAGTTCTAATCATAAGTGCATATGATCCAAGAAGATAAAGTATGTTAGCTTATGCCTCTCCCTCATATAAAATTGCAATGACGACTACCGATCTTGTTAACAATTGCCTAGGACAATTCCGCACACCGATCCATCATTATTCCACACTCGCTATTTATAATATTACTAAATTTATATTAACAACACTTATTTTTATATTTTAGTTGTCTTATATCATGCAAAGCTATCCTCTTCATACCCAAAACGTAGTTTTATTTCTCGTTTCTAGTTGGAAGCAAACGTTCGGTGTACGTAGAGCCGTATCAGTGGCAGATAGGACTTGAGAGAATATTGATCTTACCTTTAGCTCCTTGTGGGTTCGACACTCCATACTTATCACTTCCACCTTTGGAAATTGCTATGATGATTCCTTGCACTTGGGGATTATCAAGCTCTTTTCCAGCGCCATTGCCAGGGAGCAATAGTGTGGGGTTGATATTCTCGTGTGTGCTTGTTTGCTCTTCACTAAGTAGATTTTGTTTTACCTTTGTTTTTGTTTTCTTTATTTGTGGGTGAAACAAAAAAAAATTAAAGAATGAAAATACAAAAAAAGTTACTTGCCTCTTATGCCTAAAAACGTTTTCAAAAAGAGAAGTGATTGGAAGGTTATGCATTGGAGAAGTGAGGGTCGACCTTGAACACTTGTGTTCATGCTCATGGAAATAATGTAGAATTTTCATGGAAATTTCTCAAAAATAAGTATCCCCTTGTATATATCCATTGTATTATAAAAATAATGTGTCAAGGCTTAGCTTTAGAATGTTTAAATTGCTTGTTTGGTGTGTGCAGCAGAAAAATAGAAACTTTTGTTGTAGTAATTGAATTTACATTTTTACTGGAGTGTGGTAAAATCTTGAAACTTTTACACAGTACTGCTATGCAAATTGTTTAGGTTGTCTTAATTTTTTAGAATTTTTGGAGTTACAGAAGTATACGAAGTTTCCAGATTGCTACAGACTGTCCTGTTTTTGACAGATTCTGTTTTCTATGTGTTGTTCACTTATTTTGATGAACCTATGGATTGTATCGGGGGGGGGGGGGGTATGAACCATGGTGAAGTTGGAATACAGTAGATATAATGCTAATATGAAATTGGAATGAGTTTACAACAGTACCTAAAGGTAGTGATTTGCTTTGTTATACTAACGGATCTCACGAGGTTTTTTTGTTAAGTTTTGTGTGGATGAAGTGTTCGAAGATCAAGGAGTTATCGATATGAGAAGAATAAGGAGAGGCAAGAGTTCAAGCTTGGGGATGCCCAAGGCACCCCAAGTAAATATTTCAAGGATACTCAAGCATCTAAGCTTGGGGATGCCCCGGTTGGCATCCCATCTTTCTTCTTCAACAATTATCGGTATACCCCAGTTTTTGTTTTGTTCACATGATATGCGTCCTTTGTGTTTATTTTTCTTTTCTTTTCCTTTATGCACCATGCTAGTATGAGATAGTCCTTCATTGATTTATAGAATGCTTCATCTGCTTCACTTAAATCTTTTGAGTATGGCTTTATAGAATGCTCTTTGTGCTTCACTTAAATCTTTTGAGTATGACTTTATAGAATGTTTGCGTGCTTCACTTATATATTTTGAGCTTGGATATTGGTTAATCTATATTAATTGTGGAATTCTCTATGAACTTCACTTATATCTTTTAGAGTATGAATAAAATTATCATCGGAGTTGGGCTTGGAAGAGTATCGTTAAAATATCATTCCTAGCTAAAAAGGCATTAAAGAAAATCGCTTGTTGGGAGACAACCCAATACTTATCCCTGCTGTTTTTGTGTTATCTCTTGATTATGCTAGTGTAGTAATCATGTTTTATAGCTTTTGTTTCAATAAAATGCCAAGTAAGACCTTTGGGATGATCTATGGTGATAGTTGATTTGATCTTGCTGAAAAATAGAAACTTTTGCACTCATTGCAAGAATTTTAAAAAATCACAGAAGCGTGCTTTTGATTTGAATTTTTTAAACAAGATTTATATACAAATTGCCTAGGTTTCCCTAATTTTTCAGAATTTTTGGAATAGCAGAAGTATGGTTGTTGTTCAGATCATCACAGACTGTTCTGTTTCTGACAGATTCTGTTTTCAATGCATAGTTTGCTTGTTTTCTAGTTTCTATGGCTTATATTGCTCAATATAAATTGTAGAAATTATATGGTATAGTAGGCATTGTGTGACAACAATTATGAATCTTATCTTGACAGTACCAAAGTGAATGATTTGCTCTTTATCATACTAACCCATCTCACGAAGTTTCGCTAAGTTTGGTGTGATTGAAGTTTTCAAGTTTTGGGTGAGATATTGATACGGGGAGAATAAGGAGTGGAAAGACCCTAAGCTTGGGGATGCCCAAGGCACCCCAAGGTAATATTCAAGGAAGACTCAAGCGCCTAAGCTTGGGGATGCCCTGGAAGGCATCTCCTCTTTCGTCTTCAAAACCATCGGTATACCTTACTCGGAGCTATATTTTTATTCGTCACATGATATGTGTTTTGCTTGGAGCGTATTTTCATTTTACTTGCTGTTTGAATAAAATCATTGGATCTAAAATCTTGAATGAGAGAGATGTTGGCGAACGTAGTAATTTCAAAAAAATTCCTACGTACACGCAAGATCATGGTGATGCATAGCAACGAGAGGGGAGAGTGTCGTCCACGTACCCTCGTAGACCGTAAGCGAAAGCGTTATGACAACGCGGTTGATGTAGTCGTACGTCTTCACGATCGACCGATCCTAGTACCGACCGTACGGCACCTCCGCGATCTGCACACGTTCGGCTCAGTGACGTCCCACGAACTCACGATCCAGTAGAGCTTCGAGGGAGAGCTTCGTCAGCACGACGGCGTGATGACGGTGATGATGAAGCTACCGGCGCAGGGCTTCGCCTAAGCACTGCAACGATATGACCGAGGTGCAATATGGTGGAGGGGGGCACCACACACGGCTTGGAACAATCAACTTGTGTGTCCTAGGGTGCACCCTTGCCCCCGTATATAAAGGAGCAAGGGGGAGGCCGGCCGGCCCTTGGTGCGCCCAAGGAGAGGAGGAATCCTCCTCCTAGTAGGAGTAGGATTCATCCTTTCCTAGTCCTACTAGGAAGGGGGAAGGGGGAAGGAAGGAGAGGGAGAGAGGGAGGAAAGAGGGGGCGGCGCCCCCCCTCCTTGTCCAATTCGGACTCCCATGGGGGGGCACGCGGCCAGCCCTAGGCCCTCTCCTCTCTCTCCCACAAGGCCCATGTTGGCCCAATATATCCCCCGGGGGTTCCGATAACTCCCCGGCACTCTGATAAATATCCGGTGACCCCCGGAACTCATCCGGTGTCCGAATATAGTCGTCCAATATATCAATCTTTATGTCTCGACCATTTCGAGACTCCTCGTCATGTCCGTGATCACATCCGGGAGTCGGAACTATCTTCGGTACATCAAAACACATAAACTCATAATACCGATCGTCACCGAACGTTAAGCGTGCGGACCCTACGGGTTCAAGAACTATGTAGACATGACCGAGACTCATCTCCGGTCAATAACCAATAGCGGAACCTGGATGCTCATATTGGTTCCTACATGTTCTACGGAGATCTTTATCGGTCAAACCGCATAACAACATATGTTGTTCCCTTTGTCATCGGTATGTTACTTGCCCGAGATTCGATCGTCGGTATCCTCATACCTAGTTCAATCTCGTTATCGGCAAGTCTCTTTACTCGTTCCGTAATGCATCATCCCGCAACTAACTCATTAGTCACATTCCTTGCAAGGCTTATAGTGATGTGCATTACCGAGAGGGCCCAGAGATACCTCTCTGATACATGGAGTGACAAATCCTAATCTTGATCTATGCCAACTCAACAAACACCATCGGAGACACCTGTAGAGCATGTTTATAATCACCCAGTTATTTTGTGACGTTTGATAGCACACAAGGTGTTCCTCTGATATTCGGGAGTTGCATAATCTCATAGTTTGAGGAACATGTATAAGTCATGAAGAAAGCAGTAGCAATGAAATTGCAACGATCATAATGCTAAGCTAACGAATGGGTCTTGTCCATCACATCATTCTCCTAATGATGTGATCCTGTTCATCAAATGACAACACATGTCTATGGTTAGGAAACACAACCATCTTTTATAAACGAGCTAGTAAAGTAGAGGCATACTAGGGACACTTTGTTTTTTCTATGTATTCACACATGTACTAAGTTTCCGATTAATACAATTCTAGCATGAATAATAAACATTTATCATGAAATAAGGAAATAAATAATAACTTTATTATTGCCTCTAGGGCATGTTTCCTTCAGTCTCCCACTTGCACTAGAGTCAATAATCTACTTCACATCGCCATGTGATTTAACACCAATAGTTCACATCACCATGTGATTAACACCCATAGTTCACATCGCCCTGTGACCAACACTCAAAGGGTTTACTAGAGTCAGTAATCTTAGTTCACATCGCCATGTGATTAACACCCAAAGTGTACTAAGGTGTGATCATGTTTTGCTTGTGAGAGAAGTTTAGTCAACGGGTCTGCCATATTCAGATCCGTATGTATTTTGCAAATTTCTATGTCAACAATGCTCTGCACGGAGCTACTCTAGCTAATTGCTCCCACTTTCAATATGTATCCAGATTGAGACTTAGAGTCATCTGGATTAGTGTCAAAACTTGCATCGACGTAACCCTTTACAACGAACCTTTTGTCACCTCCATAATCGAGAAACATATCCTTATTCCACTAAGGATAATTTTGACCGTTGTCCAGTGATCTACTCCTAGATCACTATTGTACTCCCTTGCCAAACTCAGTGTAGGGTATACAATAGATCTGGTACACAGCATGGCATACTTTATAGAACCTATGGCTGAGGCATAGGGAATGACTTTCATTCTCTTTCTATCTTCTGCCGTGGTCGGGCTTTGAGTCTTATTCAATTTCACACCTTGCAATACATGCAAGAACTCCTTCTTTGATTGTTCCATTTTGAACTATTTCAAAATCTTGTCAAGGTATGTACTCATTGAAAAAACTTATCAAGCGTCTTGATCTATCTCTATAGATCTTGATGCTTAATATGTAAGCAGCTTCACCAAGGTCTTTCTTTGAAAAACTCTTATTCAAGTATCCTTTTATGCTATCCAGAAATTCTATATCATTTCCAATCAACAATATGTCATCCACATATAATATTAGAAATGCTACAGAGCTCCCACTCACTTTCTTGTAAATACAGGCTTCTCCAAAAGTCTGTATAAAACCATATGCTTTGATCACACTATCAAATCGTTTGTTCCAACTCCGAGATGCTTGCACCAGTCCATAAATGGACCGCTGGAGCTTGCACACTTTGTTAGCATCCTTTGGATCGACAAAACCTTTAGGTTGCATCATATATAACTCTTCTTCCAGAAATCCATTCAGGAATGCAGTCTTTACATCCATTTGCTAAATTTCATAATCATAAAATGCAGCAATTGCTAACATGATTCGGATGGACTTAAGCATCGCTACGGGTGATAAGGTCTCATCGTAGTCAACTCCTTGATCTTGTCGAAAACCTTTCGCAACAAGTCGAGCTTTGTAGACAGTAACATTACCGTCAGCGTAAGTCTTCTTCTTGAAGATCCATTTATTCTCGATGGCTTGACGATCATCGGGCAAGTCAACCAAAGTCAACACTTTGTTCTCATATATGGATCCCATCTCAGATTTCATGGCCTCAAGCCATTTTGCGGAATCTGGTCTCATCATCGCTTCCTCATAGTTCGTAGGTTCGTCGTGGTCAAGTAACATGACCTCCAGAACAGGATTACCGTACCACTCTGGTGCAGATCTCACTCTGGTTAACCTACGAGGTTCGGTAGTAACTTGATCTGAAGTTACATGACCATCATCATTAGCTTCCTCACTAATTGGTGTAGAAGTCACAGGAACAGATTTCTGTGATGAACTACTTTCCAATAAGGGAGCAGGCACAGCTACCTCATCAAGTTCTACTTTCCTCCCACTCACTTCTTTCGAGAGAAACTCCTTCTCTAGAAAGGATCCATTCTTAGCAAAGAATGTATTGCCTTCGGATCTGTGATAGAAGGTGTACCCAACTGTCTCCTTTGGGTATCCTATGAAGACACATTTCTCCGATTTGGGTTTGAGCTTATCAGGATGAAACTTTTTCACATAAGCATCGCAACCCCAAACTTTAAAAACGACAACTTTGGTTTCTTGCCAAACCATAGTTCATATGGTGTCGTCTCAACGGATTTAGATGGTGCCCTATTTAACGTGAATGCAGCTGTCTCTAATGCATAACCCCAAAACGATAGTGGTAAATCGGTAAGAGACATCATAGATTGCACTATATCTAATAAAGTACGGTTACGATGTTCGGACACACCATTACGCTGTGGTGTTCCAGGTGGCGTGAGTTGCGAAACTATTCCGCATTGTTTCAAATGAAGACCAAACTCGTAACTCAAATATTCTCCTCCACGCTCAGATCGTAGAAACTTTATTTTCTTGTTACGATGATTTTCCACTTCACTCTGAAATTATTTGAACTTTTCAAATGTTTCAGATTTATATTTCATCAAGTAGATATACCCATATATGCTCAAATCATCTGTGAAGGTCAGAAAATAACGATACCTGCCGCGAGCCTCAACACTCATCGGACTGCATGCATCAGTATGTATTATTTCCAATAAGTCTGTTGCTCGCTCCATTGTTCCGAAGAACGGAGTCGTAGTCATCTTGCCCATGAGTCATGGTTCGCAAGCATCAACTGATTCATAATCAAGTGATTCCAAAAGCCCATCAGCATGGATTTTCTTCATGCGCTTTACACCAATATGACCTAAACGGCAGTGCCACAAATAAGTTGCACTATCATTATTAACTTTGCGTCTTTTGGCATCAATATTATGAATATGTGTATCACTACGATCGAGATTCAATAAACCATTCACCTTGGGTGTATGACCATTGAAGGTTTTATTCATGTAAACAGAACAACAATTATTCTCTGACCTTAAATGAATAACCGTATTGCAATAAACATGATCAAATCATATTCCTGCTTAACGCGAACACCAAATAACATTTATTTAGGTTCAACACTAATCCCAAAAGTATAGGGAGTGTGCGATGATGATCATATCAAACTTGGAACCACTTCCAACACACATCGTCACTTCACCCTTAACTAGTCTCTGTTCATTCTGCAACTCCCGTTTCGAGTTACTAATCTTAGCAACTGAACTAGTACCAAATACTGAGGGGTTGCTATAAACACTAGTAAAGTACACATCAATAACATGTATATCACATATACCTTTGTTCACCTTGACATCCTTCTTATCCACCAAATACTTGGGGCAGTTCTGCTTCCAGTGACCAGTCCCTTTGCAGTAGAGGCACTTAGTCTCAGGCTTAGGTCCAGACTTGGGCTTCTTCACTTGAGCATCAACTTGGTTGCCGTTCTTCTTGAAGTTCCCCATCTTCCCTTTGCCCTTTTCTTGAAACTAGTGGTCTTGTCAACCATCAACACTTGATGCTTTTCTTGATTTCTACCTTCGTCGATTTCAGCATCACGAAGAGCTTGGGAATCGTTTCTGTTATCCCTTGCATATTATAGTTCATCACGAAGTTCTAGTAACTTGGTGATAGTGACTAGAGAACTCTGTCAATCACTATATTATCTGGAAGATTAACTCCCACTTGATTCAAGTGATTGTAGTACTCAAACATTCTGAGCACATGCTCACTAGCTGAGCTATTCTCCTCCATCTTGTAGGCAAAGTGCTTGTCAAAGGTCTCATACCTTTCGACATGGGCATGAGTCTGAAATACTAATTTCAACTCTTGGAACATCAAGCCCCGATTCTAAGCCGTAAAGCATGGTGCACTAAACTATCAAGTAGTCATCATATCGAGCTTGTCAAACATTCATAACGTCTGCATCTGCTCCTGCAATCGGTCTGTCACCTAGAGGTGCATCAAGGACATAATTCTTCTGTGCAGCAATGAGGATAATCCTCAGATCACGGATCCAATCCGCATCGTTGCTACTAACATCTTTCAACTTAGTTTTCTCTAGGAACATATCAAAAATAAAACAGGGGAGCTAAACGCGAGCTATTGATCTACAACATAGATATGCTAATACTACCAGGACTAAGTTCATGATAAATTTAAAGTTCAATTAATCAAATTACTTAAGAACTCCCACTTAGATAGACATCCCTCTAATCATCTAAGTGATCACGTGATCCATATCAACTAAACCATGTCCGATCATCACGTGAGATGAAGTAGTTTTCAATGGTGAACATCACTATGTTGATCATATCTACTATATGATTCACGCTCGACCTTTCAGTCTCAGTGTTCTAAGGCCATATCTGCATATGCTAGGCTCATCAAGTTTAACCCGAGTATTCTGCGTGTGCAAAATTGGCTTGCACCCGTTGTATGTGAACATAGAGCTTATCGCACCCGATCATCACGTGGTGTCTCAGCACGAAGAACTGTCGCAACGGTGCATACTCAGGGAGAACACTTATACCTTGAAATTTTACTAAGGGATCATCTTATAAAGCTACCGCCGAACTAAGCAAAATAAGATGTATAAAAGATAAACATCACATGCAATCAAAATATGTGACATGATATGGCCATGATCATCTTGCGCCTTTGATCTCCATCTCCAATGTACTGTCATGATCTCCATTGTTACCGGCATGACACCATGATCCCCATCATCTTGATCTTTTATCAACGTGTTGTCACGTGGTCGTCTCACCAGCTATTGCTTTTGCAACTATTGCTATCGCATAGCGATAAAGTAAAGCAATTACATGGCACTTGCATCTTATGCAATAAAGAGACAACCATAAGGCTCCTGCCAGTTGCCGATAACTTTAACAAAACATGATCATCTCATACAACAATTTATATGTCATCACGTCTTGACCATATCACATCACAACATGCCCTGCAAAAACAAGTTAGACGTCCTCTACTTTGTTGTTGCAAGTTTTACGTGGCTGCTACGGGCTGGGCAATAACCGTTCTTACCTACGCATCAAAACCACAATGATTTTTCGTAAGGTAGGTGTTGTTTTAACCTTCAACAAGGACCGGGCGTAGCCACACTCGATTCAACTAAAGTTGGAGAAACTGACACCCGCCAGCCACCTGTGTGCGAAGCACGTCGATAGAACCAGTCTCGCGTAAGCGTACGCGTAATGTCGGTCCAGGCCGCTTCATCCAACAATACCGCCAAATCAAAGTATGACATGCTAGTAAGCAGTATGACTATTATCGCCCACAACTCACTTGTGTTCTACTCGTGCATATAACATCTACGCATAAACCTGGCTCGGATGCCACTGTTGGGGAACGTAGTAATTTCAAAAAAATTCCTACGCACACGCAAGATCATGGTGATGCATAGCAACGAGAGGGGAGAGTGTCGTCCACGTACCCTCGTAGACCATAAGCGGAAGCGTTATGACAACGTGGTTGATGTAGTCATACGTCTTCACGATCGGCCGATCCTAGTACCGAACGTACGGCACCTCCGCGATCTGCACACGTTCGGCTCGGTGACGTCCCACGAACTCACGATCCAGTAGAGCTTTGAGGGAGAGCTTCGTCAGCATGACGGCGTGATGACGGTGATGATGAAGCTACCGACGCAGGGCTTCGCCTAAGCACTGCAACGATATGACCGAGGTGGAACATGGTGGAGGGGGGCACATCACACGGCTTGGAACAATCAACTTGAGTGTCCTAGGGTGCTCCCTTGCCCCCGTATATAAAGGAGCAAGGGGGGGGCGGCCGGCCCTTGGTGCGCCCAAGTCGGGGAGGAATCCTCCTCCTAGTAGGAGTAGGATTCATCCTTTCCTAGTCCTACTAGGAAGGGGGAAGGAGGAAGGAAGGAGAGGGAGAGAGGGAGGAAAGAGGGGGCGCCGCCCCCCTCCTTGTCCAGTTCGGACTCCCGGGGGGGGGGGGGGGGTGGCGCGGCCAGCCCTAGGCCCTCTCCTCTCTCTCTCCCACAAGGCCCATGTTGGCCCAATATATCCCCCGGGGGTTCCGATAACCCCCCGACACTCCGATAAATATCCGGTGACCCCCGGAACTCATCCGGTGTCCGAATATAGTCGTCCAATATATCAATCTTTATGTCTCGACCATTTTGAGACTCCTCGTCATGTCCGTGATCACATCCTGGACTCGAAACTATCTTCGGTACATCAAAACACATAAACTCATAATACCGATCGTCACCGAACGTTAAGCGTGCGGACCCTACGGGTTCGAGAACTATGTAGACATGACCGAGACTCATCTCCGGTCAATAACCAATAGCGGAACCTGGATGCTCATATTGGTTCCTACATGTTCTACGGAGATCTTTATCGGTCAAACCGCATAACAATATACGTTGTTCCCTTTGTCATCGGTATGTTACTTGCCCGAGATTCGATCGTCGGTATCCTCATACCTAGTTCAATCTCGTTATCGGCAAGTCTCTTTACTCGTTCCGTAATGCATCATCCCACAACTAACTCATTAGTCACATTCCTTGCAAGGCTTATAGTGATGTGCATTACCGAGAGGGCCCAGAGATACCTCTCCGATACATGGAGTGACAAATCCTAATCTCGATCTATGCCAACTCAACAAACACCATCGGAGACACCTGTAGAGCATGTTTATAATCACCCAGTTATTTTGTGACGTTTGATAGCACACAAGGTGTTCCTCTGGTAGTCGGGAGTTGCATAATCTCATAGTCTGAGGAACATGTATAAGTCATGAAGAAAGCAGTAGCAATGAAACTGCAACGATCATAATGCTAAGCTAACGAATGGGTCTTGTCCATCACATCATTCTCCTAATGATGTGATCCCGTTCATCAAATGACAACACATGTCTATGGTTAGGAAACATAACCATCTTTGATAAACGAGCTAGTCAAGTAGAGGCATACTAGGGACACTTTGTTTTTTCTATGTATTCACACATGTACTAAGTTTCCGATTAATACAATTCTAGCATGAATAATAAACATTTATCATGAAATAAGGAAATAAATAATAACTTTATTATTGCCTCTAGGGCATATTTCCTTCAAGAGAGTCCTCATATGGCTATTTAACTACTTGATTACTCATTGATCTTCACTTATATCTTTCTGGAGTAGTTTGTCATTTACTCTCGTGCTTCACTTATAACCTATGAGTAAATGGCTGAATGAATTGAATATCATAACTCTGAAATTATATATGTTTCATATGCTTATCCCATGGGGAGTAATGACTTCACATATAAGGAGTGTAGGTGGTTAAATTTATTGAAAGTTAGCAAACACAACATTAGTCACTTGAACAATTCATGGAAGAATTTTTTTTTGACTGTACACAGTAGGGCAAAACCCCACTTCAATTTTTATATTATAAAAAGAAACAAAGGTCCAACAGTACAAAGGCTTGAGATAAGCCAAAAGAATATTGAAGGAAGAGAGATTTCACATATAAATATACTATCTTGGACATCTTCTATGATTGTGAGCCCCATTAATTATTTTCAAACTTGATCAAATTAGTTGAAGTTGGACAAGGAAGACAACATAATGAGTTATGTTTGGGTATATTTGCATAGAAGTTATATTGCTAGGGATCCTCCAACATGTGGAGCTTGCTTAGGATCTTTTGCTAGCCAAAATTTTGTACTAAGTAGAGATACTACTTGTGCATCCAAAACCCTTAAACCCTGTTTCATGCCATGAGTGTCCATCATATCTACCTATGGATTGAATAAGATCCTTCAAGTAAGTTGTCATCAGTGCAAAAAGAAATAAAAATTGCTCCTAAATATGTATGATCTTTTAGTGTAAGGGAAAATAAGCGTTGTACGAACTTGTGATGGTAAAGAAATAAAAGCGACGGACTGCATAATAAAGGTTGCTGTCACAAAGGGTAATACAACGTGACGTTCCTTTGCATTAAGGGTTTGCACATCCAAAATTAAAAAGCGCATGACAACCTTTGCTTCCCTCTGCGAAGGGCCTATCTTTTACTTTCATGTATTTACTTTCATGCAAGAGTCAATAGTATTCCTTCTTATTTCAACCTTAATTATTCTTTAGTTGGCAAGCATCATGTGGTGGGAATGATCCAAGCATATATGGTCATTCAAATACATTTGATCATGAATTATTATTGTTGGCAATCATCTATATGATAAATAAGTTGGGAGGCGAAACATTAAGCCCCTATCTTTCTCTGTGTTCGACGAATGCTATTTGTTCTAAAAATATACTTTGAGTGTTAGCAATCATGGAAGACTATATGATAGTTGAGTATGTGGAATTTTCTAAATCAAAGCTCTTACATATACCCTTCCTGAAAATATGATGAATTGTAGTTGTTTTGTTAGTTTTCAAGAAACTTTATGGTCTATACTTGATCATGAGAATTTTTATGAGATGAGCTACTATTTATGATAAAGAATAATGCTAGAAAAAGTGTTTGGAACTATCATTGATCAAATTTATGCACTATGCTAGCATTCACACTTCATAAATTATTTCTTTTATCATTTACCTACTCGAGGACGAACATGAATTAAGATTGGGGATGCTGATAAGTCTCCGACGTATCTATAATTTATGAAGTATGCATGCCATGTTTACAACAATTTATATGGTTTTGGTATGATTTGATTAGAACTAACCCAGACTGACGTTGTTTTCAGTAGAACTACTGTGGTGTCATTTTTTGTGCAGAAATAAAAGTTCTCAGAATGGGCTGAAAATTTACGGTGATTTTTTATGGACCAAAAGAGAGCCCCGAAGCACAAGAGTTGGACCAGAAGAGTCCCGAGGCGACGACAAGGTAGGGGGGCACGCCCTATCCCCCGGGAGGGTGCTCCTACCTTGTTGCTGCCTCGTGGACCCCCTTGACGTGAGACCGACGCCAAAAATTCCTACGAATACCAAAACCCCCAGAAATAAACCTAGATCGGGAGTTCCGCCTCCGCAAGCCTCTGTAGCCACAAAAAACCAATCTAGGCCCTCTCTGGCACCCTGCTGGAGGGGGCCGTCATCATCGGAGACCATGGAGGAGGATCCCGGAGGGGGCCAACATCATATGGAGGCCAAGGACCAGAGGGAGAACCTCTCCCCATCTAGGGGGAGGCCATGGAGGAGGAAGCACAAGGGGGAGATCCTCTCCCCCTCTCTCTCGGTGGCGCTGAGTGCCACCGGGGGAACCGTCACCGCGGTGATCGCCTTCATCAACATCACCACCTTCATCACCATCCTCATCTCTTTTACGCGGACCACTCTCCCGCACCCTGCTGTAATCCCCTCCTTGAACATGGTGCTTTATGCCACATATTATGATCCAATGATGTGTTGCCATCCTATGATGTTTTGAGTAGATTTCCTTTGTCTTTTGGGTTGATTGATGATCTAGATTGGTTTGAGTTGTATGTTTTATTTTGGTGCTATCCTATGGTGCCTTCCGTGCCGCACACACGTGAAGGATTCCCACTGTAGGGTGTTGCAATACATTCATGATTCGCTTATAGTGGGTTACTAGAGTAATAGAAGCTCAAACCTGAGTAAGGGGGTTGTTGCGTATGGGATAAAGGGGACTTGATGCTTTAATGCTATGATTGGGTTTTACCTTAATGATCTTTAGTAGTTGTGGATGCTTGCTAGAGTTCCAATCATAAGTGCATATGATCCAAGAAGATAAAGTATGTTAGCTTATGCCTCTCCCTCATATAAAATTGCAATGACGACTACCGATCTTGTTAACAATTGCCTAGGACAAGTCCGCACACCGTTCCATCATTATTCCACACTCGCTATTTATAATTTATAGTAATATATTCTAACTTTATATTAACAGCACCTATTTTATATTTTAGTTCTCTGATATCATGCAAAGCTATCCTCTTCATACCCACAACATAGTTTTATTTCTCGTTTCTAGTTGGAAGCAAACGTTCGGTGTACGTAGAGTCGTATCAGTGGCATATAGGACTTGAGAGAATACTGATCTTACCTTTAGCTCCTTGTGGGTTCGACACTCCATGCTTATCACTTCCACCTTTGGAAATTGCTACGATGATTCCTTGCACTTGGGGATTATCATTTCATGATATGGAGCTGCTGCCACCTCCTATTCTTCATCGGGAGGGCTGATCTGGAGTCCGTTCGGGGCTCTCGAGAGGGGGATTCATCGCCATCATCATCATCAACCCTTCTTATCAAGAATTCCATGATGCTCACCGCCGGGAGTGAGTATTTCCTTCATAGGCTTGCTGGAAGGTGATGGAGTTAGATGAGATTTGTCATGTAATCGAGTCAATTTGTTAGGGCTCGATCCCTAGTATCTGAACATATGATATGGTACTTACAGACTTGGATGTTTTTTATTGTTCAACGCTGTTGTATTATCATTCTTGGATGTCTTATATGAATTTTATATCATTTTTTGGGACTAACCTATTGACATAGTGCTCAGTGCCAGTTGTTGTTTTTACTTGTTTTTGACTTCGCAGAATATCAGTACCAAACGAAGTCCAAATGCCATGAAACTTTTTGGAGATATTTTTTGGACTAAAAGACAACTTGGGAGCCAAGGAAGCTCCAGAGGGGAGGCCCGTGGGGCCCACAACCCACAAGGGCGCGCGAGAGGCCCCTGGTGCGCCTAGGTGGCACTACAAAAAATACACTTCCGTGATGATATGTGTTTGTCACAGTAGGTCACGTTTTTTGTCATGCATGTACATCCATGACGATTTTATGACAGAATCAAGATAGTCATACCTGTGTTGTCGTAGAAGTGTTCCGTGACAATACCAAAATTATCATCATGGAAGTGTCCACTTCCATGATGATAAATGGCGCGTCATGGAAGTGCTTTCGTGAAGGGTAACCGACACGTGGCATCCACCGTAACGGGTCGTCGTTAAGCTATCGGGTTCTGTTTTGGATCCGATAACCCGTTAACAGCTCAGACCAATGGGGATTTTCCACGTGTAAAATCATCATTGGCTGGAGGAAACACGTGCCGGCTCACCATTGGGACAGATGTCATCCACTCATTGGACCGAAGGCGCCTATGATACGTCGACACGTGGCACGGCCCAACAGAGGCCCATTCCTGTGAAAAGGCCGACCCGTTTGACTTGGTCAAAAGGTAGCTGGTCGGCCCATGGAAAGCTTGTTAACGACATGTTCGCATATAGCCCATTTACAACCCGCTAACCCAGGGCCCGTTACGGCCTATCCGAATTAGGCCCAGTAGCATCATCTGGGCCGTCCAATATGATTCCAGCCCGTTGTAACTTCCGGCCCATATGGGGCCCTTTGTAACTCTTGGCCCATTATTGACCCGTGGTGATACTGGCCCGTAATGAACAGTGTATCGCTTTATACCCATTAACGGCCCATTATTCCATTGGGCTGTTTTGAGCCCATGTTATCTTTCAGCCTTCTCAGGGCCCATTTATTCTTGGGCTCATTTCCAGCATTCGGTTACTTACGGCCCGTTACTGGCCTTTTCTGCTTGTGGGCCAAATTCAGCCCGTGGTTACAGTCGGCCGGTTTGTGGCCCGTTAATCCGTTGGGCCGTTTTCATAGCGTCATCAAATAGGGCCAATTAACGACGGCCCGTTATGGTCGGCCCATGAACGGACGATTCCAACTTTAGCCCATTTACGACCCAGAATGCGGTCCATTATTGGCCCATGTTTGGCCAATTGATCATACGACCCGTAGAAGGCCCATTGATGCTACGCCCTATAGAAGGCCCATTGTTTCTACGGCCTGTAGAAGGCCCATTGTTTCTACGGCCCGTAGGAGGCCCAGGGTCACTACAGTAAATATGTGGCCCATGGTTATTGTGGCCTAGTTTTTAAAAATAGGTTATTGCGACCACTAGCAAACCGCGGAAAAAGAACTGCACTGACTACAAGCAAACAAATAAACAAGACAATAAGGAAATAAATAAGCAAGCAACTTACGCTAGGCTATCACGGCTATTACACATATTACATCCACCGGGCATCAAAGTTCGCCACCAGTGCAAATATAGGGAACAAAGCAGCATATCACATACACTGGTTGTCAAAGTTGGCGACCAGTGAAAATAAACGCCGCAGCAAAACACGTCCAGAACTGAAACCACTTCAGAAGAGCTCAAGAAACAATATCCTGGGTACCCATAATGTTGGCAAGATGCTTAGCAAGCTTATTAACTTTCTCTTGTTTGGCGCTTAAATCCTCCAGCGCTTGCTGCTGCACCAAAAAGTATGCATCTGAATTCTGCAGGTACTTCCTCAGTCCTTCGGCTTCCTGTCACAGAACATTGGATCGATGTCTTTCAACTTGAAGTTGGGACTCAAGAAGCCGAACTGATTCAGGGAGCGAGTTCAAAGAGCTGGTGCCAGCTGTAGTGGCCAGTAACTCAAACACTACATCAAGACAGGACTTTGGGGTTGTCTCAGTGTCTTCAATATAGTTTTTATCAGCTTTCTTGGAGACCAACAGGGATGTCTCGCTATCTTGAACCTTATCTGCACTAGTAGAGTGCCCGTGCGTTGCCACGGGCTCTTGAAATATTTTGCAAGAGTTACATGTTAAACTACAAATGTATAAACAATATAACACAAACACAATTATTAAATAATTGAAGCCCATATTTGCAATGTAAATTGATAACAAAAAGAAAGATTAACGACATGTCCATGTAACAAACTAAGTGATGTTCCAACTAAACATCTATTACAAAACTATCCATATCTAGATGATGCACTTAAGAAATTCTTTCACAATATCAAGAAAGTTGTCTTTAGCTTCACTCTCATGATGTTTTAGCAAGTATAATAAAAACCGCTTCCTCAACTCATACCCATCCTGCACAAACAATATATGTAGTTAGTATGAAAATTTCACGCCGAAGGTCTTAAAACAATACTCACCGCGCAAACCGGCTTACCAATTTATTACCGTTCCACCAGAGCATAAAATGAAAAACAAAATAGCCAGACACATTCCTACAATTTTTTAAATTAATAATAAGAATATAGTGATAACAAAAATAAATGTTTTTATTATGAATTCATTACCCGTATATACTCGTTGGAATACCAAACGGAAACAAAGGTTTCCATTTAGATATATCGGAATTCCAACCAGGCAGCTTTATTTCAAGTGCTTCTTTGGAATCTCTTGCAAAACTTTTTAATTTCAGTGCATGCCTCAAATTTTTATCCGCTGACGATTGTGATGTTTGAATAAGGTCCATAATATATAGACGACGTGCCTCTTTGTCGATGACATACAAGATGTATCGGCCGATGGATGCATAGGGAAGATAAATCTACAAGTGGAGCTATTAGAAACAACAATAAACCATGATAACAATAGACAAAATACTTTACTTACCATGTTGCACGTTGAGATGTCGTTGTCCATCCCAGGCCAGCTATCAAATGATGTCGCCAACGTCTGGATAGTTTCCTTCTCGCAAAACTTCTGACCTCGTGTTGACTCTAGCATCTTGGACTAAGTAAAAAAGAGATATTGTTTCAAAATGTTGATACTAATGCCACATAGAATGAAGAGTTATGATAACTTACACAAAATCTTAGATCCATGTAGTGTATATAGGAGGGTCTATGAACAATACTCCCTCGTCACATGCCAGTATACGCACGACGGTGTTGAAGCAATCATTGTCCATAGGCTGCTCCATGTTAAGTATGCACTGAAGTTTCTTAAGACTTAAGCCCATTGGATGGGGTGTCGAGCTCCGGGCTCATTCCTTCCTAAAAATTGGATGGTAAGAAGAATAATAATGTACATGTGCACATTAAATTTTGTCTTGTCTTGTAGAACACCTGTGCGTTGCCACGGGCTTTTTTTCTTTGTTGATTGAACATATAAATATAATGTATACAACTCAGGAAAGTGAAAAACCGCATCCAAATAATAAATATGTGTCTGGTTACTCAAATTTCACATGTAATTCAACAATGTATATAAAGAGAGCAATGATAAGTATCTATTCCAACTAAGATCTATTTAATGTACTCGAGATATTCATGTAGAACGCCGCTTGAGATATTCTTGTACAATGTCAGGAATGTTGTCTTTCGCTTCGTTTGCAAGTAATACATATAATTAGGATGAACAATTTACATGGAAGATTTATGAATGTGAAATATAGAATACCCATCGTGCATTTTATACAGGACCTGGTTATATATTCTGGCCATATATATACAACGCAGTGTCTCACTTTATCCGGATGCCCCTCGGTGACTTTGCCATGGTTGTCTCCGCCGTGTGCGAACAGAGCATGAACTTTATTCTCCCAACATTTTGACACATAACTAAGGAAACTTAATGGAGTAAAAAATAAGACTTTTCGGTTCAACTTTTTTGTAGGATCTTGCATAGTCTTGCATACATAACTGGATCACCTCTAGTATTAAAGGCGATAAAAATATTTTTTCTATGACAACAAATTCAAATCTAGCCTGAGAGGACAGAGCACACACCAGTGAAAACAAAGATTAAGAACACAAATACTCAAATAAAATAAACCAAAGCACGAATAGGTTGGTGATGGCCTGCTTGGCTTGGCCCATCTATTCACGCAAGAAATTATTAACATAGTTAGACCCAGAAAGTAAATTTGTTTTACTTAGACTCAAAAAATGTTATAGTTCCGCAGATCTTAAGCACCTGGTTTTACGACAACAACCTCCTATAAATTTCTGTGCTCCAAGTTCACAATGACATGGCCCAACTAAAGCTCCTTCTTGTTCTTGTTCTATTCTTATCTAGGAAACTACCTCATATCTCCCAAATACTGACTAACATCTACAAACATATGCATAACAAATTATCACCACATCACACGGGCAGAAGAAAACATATACCTTAGTCCTAGTCGGTGAAGATGTTAGATCTTTGCACGAGTGCCCACCTACCTTGGTGTAGAGGGGACATTGTCAGACTTGAAGTGCTGCTTGGACGGTGTGCTCCCATCAGCCCACATAGCAGGGGCCACTGCTTGCACCGCGCTCTCAGACACTGCTCTGCCACTGCCGCAACCACCAACCACAAGCCCCGCCGCGAGTAGCCGACCAAGATGCTGAATCTTTCCATTAGTGCTGCGTTCAGGTGTGCAGTTCATCTAGTAAATTAAAGACATGGTATAAATTATCATTGAGCAATGTGTGGGCAAAAAACATCAGTTCGTGTACTTGCAATGAAGATTCTGAATTTTCAAACTATCTTGCTACTTCACACTCACGGCTGGCTTATCTTATTCTTATCAGTCATTACTACTGAATAATATATTGGCAGAAAACAATGAAATAGAAAGTCATTTGATCAGTAGATAGAAGCAGGAGCACATCTATAAAAACACCTCTAAAGCATGTTCATTAGAAATAAGGAACAACCTTAATACAAACGATGCAAACCTTAAGGCGCGTTTTTTTACAATATTGTCTCGGTCTGAGGACCCCACATTATACAAAGTGCACCAATGCAATTTTCCTAGCTATTTCACGACATAAAGAGTTCCAGAACAACAACAACAAAGCTACTGAACTCTTGCCCCAGTTTTGGTCCATAGGTTCCAGTCTGCCCGAGATCTCTTCTACGTAAAAATTGTCCTAATGGCCCCTCCTCCCGTTTCTGTCAAACCAATTCTCATTAAAATTTCTCAAACTCTAGGAGGACTCCATAAACCTCCAAATAAGTGCTCATAAGAACCACACCCCAAGGGATACACATGGAAGAAAACAATGAACATTCTAGTAATTCAGTTAATGGGCAGTGTGCATAGGGAATCATATTGACTATATGATGTTGTGTCAGATGATGTACAAAAAAGCTTGGCAATAAGATCAATGGCAGCATACTGATGCCGATGCCGCATTTTCATAAAGTTGTCTAGTCTAAACAAACAAGCATACCATGTTGAAATTTCTAGTGACACGATGATGTGAAACTGAATTGAAAACAGAATTCTAGTACTAAATATAAATTAAAAAATACGTCTACTATTCACTTCCCTACATCAACTAAGCTTTAGTTCAAAACTTCAAATGCATGAAATTTGGGGAAGACAGACTGATTCATGGATAAAGCAGAAAAGAATTGGCACAAGGGCAGTGACTGAATATTTTGTAGTGGTAAAGACATGCCTGAATATTTTTTATGTTGTCCTATCTGAAATTTCCATCTCCTTCACCTTCATCAATGTTGTGGACAATGTCTCGAGCATTGCGGACGCGACAGAACACAGAGGCCGGTGGCCGTGGCAGCGTTAAACCGCTTCTTGAAGCCGGTGCTACCGTCGCGCAGGGCGAAAGTGAACACGCTGCGGCGGCCGTGCAGCTGTAGGCATTCCCAGTGATGTCGAATGCGTTCAGTGCTGCCCCAAGGCTGTGCCTCGTCATGGTGATGCTCACCTCCTGACACTGAACAATGTCCAGCACATCCCGTGCCTGACATCCATGGTTGCATGAGCATGCAGCTGCAAGTGAGCTCAACACTGAACCGTGCACCATGTACATGACAGTGCCATCGTATTCACAAGATTACCTGGTCTCTGGCGTTGTCCCTGTTGTTGGTGGAGATGGAGATCCAGCCGCGGTGCACCAAGCGTCTGCGCAGGCGGCCACACAAAGGGGGCCTTTGGGTGGCACTATGTCGAACTCAAGATCGTCGACCCATTCCAGAGCCTGGATCGTGCCGCGCCACGTGATGACCACATCACGACACCCGCGCGTGGCCTTTCCCTCGTCCGTGGTGGATCCCGTCGCACCGTGCGCAGTGGTGGAGGCTGGATCCCATCGGGAGGGACAATACAGGGCCAATGGCGGACGGATCTGGGTGGAGGGCACAGCCATCGCGGCGCCGGTGGAGACCGTGGTTATGCAGCGTCGCAGGCGGCGATGCGTGCAGAGGAGGATCGCGGCGGCTCCACTTGGACCTCGGTGGCGGCGGCTCCCCTTGCATCTTGGCGTCGGCGAAGTGCTCTGCTATGGCGGCTGGG